>NC_039367.1:68565770-68906165 GCF_003573695.1 Papaver somniferum
TTTTTCTTTTGTGATCGTCTTCTTCATCGCGACGGAGAATAAGAAGAGAGAAAGAAGAATAATAGGGTATTTTTATGATCCTCATTTTCATCATGATTTATGAATGAAAAGAGAAGGAGAAGATAATAAATTTAGTTTTTTGTATATGATCATCATCTTCATCATGATGAAATTATAATCATCATCTTCATCATGATTTATGAATGAAAAGATAAGGAGAAGGTAATAAATTTAATCTTATAATTCATGGAGGGTAATTTCGACACTACAAAAAATAGTTGGATATGGGGTTTTGTTGATTACTATTTCATAACCCGATTTTGTCATCTTGTGAGCCCTCAAAACCCAATGTTTAGAGCCCCTATAATAGGTTTCTAAAAATAAATACCAAGTCTTTGTTCTTTATAGTCAACAAGTTATTAGGTTTAGATATAATTATTCGATATGTTCATGAGTGCGAATATCTATAAACATTTAGATTTTATGTATAAATTTATAAATATATAGATTTTGTATAAAAAAATAAATGTTAGATTATAGGAAGTATCCCCTATCTGAGAGGTATCCTAGAGTATCCCTTACCCTTTTTGTAATTAAAAAAAGGTGACACTTTAAATAGAGTATCTGATACGTATCCCCATGTATCCGATACTGATACGTAGCCGATACGGATACGTCACCAGTTTTGAAGTACACGTGCTTCATAGCCTTTCACTCACATGGATGTTGTTCCCTGAATCCCTCTGAGCAGAGTAGAAATTAACGTTTAATCCCATTTTGAGTGGGCTTTGGACGCTTTAGTTCACTCCTATGAAGCCCAGGATTCTCTTGTCAAAATATCCCATTGTCCAACAATTTAGTCCAAACCTTGACGAGTTAGTCCAAAAACTCGTTGATTCCGGATTTTCCGTATATATGTTCAGTGTTTTGAATTCGAAATCTGTGGATCTGAGATATGAATTCAACAGAGGGAGCAGGACACGGATAATTTTTACAGGTAATTTAACTGTCTCAGAGAGGATTTTGTGGATATAATCATTTCTCGAACAAAATTTAACTTCAGGTTACTCTCAGATTTGGTGGAAGTGTTTTGAAATCGATTTTCAAGGATGTCAGATTTGAATTCACGAAAGATTGAGAGAGAGATCGATCCAGAGATAAATTTTGGATTCGATTTAACAGATTCAGAGAGGTTTTGGTGGATTCAGATTCATAATTTATCGTTTCTGCAACATAATTCAGCTTCAGATTACTTTCAGTCTTTAATTTTTAGTTTTTTTTTTGTTTCTGATTTGATTACGATCTTTTTATTTTTTTTGAGTTTATGATAAGAGTATGATTTGTTACATCTTATTGTTGTATTATATTGATTTTATTTTGTTATTTCTTAGCTTTTGATTTTCGTTAAACGATTTTGATTATTGTTTGTTTATTTTTCATTTTTGTGTTATGATGCATGATATGAAATCGAACTGATTTTTGATCATCGGCTTCTGGTTTCATTAAGATTACTTTGTATTTTCGATTAATTTATGGAGTATTTGATTTAGGTTTACTGTTATTTGATGTTTTGGCTTCGATTAAATGTGTACTTTCATGTACATTGTTCACGTTTTAGGTTATTCAAATATGAAATTGTGATTTGAAGCTTCAAAGGTTTATTATTATTTTTTTTGTAATACGCAGGGGTATCAAATATGTCGGAGAAGGTTGTTTATGCGATGTTGAATCATTGTGAGCATTTTGCGGATTTTCGCGTTAATACTTCAAGCACCGTAGATGAATCGACACATTTTGCATGTAAGCAGTGGAGGTCTTTGTCTCCTGAGACTATGCGTTGGAGCTATATGGATAATAATCAAATAGTTTTTATACAAGGTTATATACAACTGTAGGGCTTAATTGCTCATATTCCCCTTGTTAACAATGAAGTTTTCAGTTTGAATGTTGACGTCATTCCGAAGCATACTTCTCGTTCTAAATCTGGTTGTAGTACTAGTTCTGGTTCTAGTACTGAAAGTCCTACACTTGTAAGGGTGGTAGATCGTGATGCATATAAGGCCAAGCCTCTAATTTTTTATGGATTTATATTTTTGACAAGATTGGTAGATAATTTATGGGGGGTGTTAAAGCTGTTAGACTTGCTATAGATAAGTACAAGATGGCTACTGGTTACAAGATTAAGATTCTGAAAAATGACAACACTCGTTTTACTGCAAAGTGACAAGATGATGGTTGTTCTTGGAGGATTCACTTTGGGCCTATAAATGGTGACACTTCTCTGTTCGTTCTGAAAGATGCTAATGTTCTTCACAGGTGAGTGGTGCTCATATTAGTCGACATTACTAATTCTTCTTTTTGTGATGCACATTACTTATTTTTATGCTTTTTATGTGTATGCCCATAGTGGTGTACATATTTGTGCACCTTATATATGTATACTTGTTTAAGTGTACATTGCGGTGCACATTACTTGTTGTAGGGTTTTTAGGTGCAGATTGTGGTGCAAATTACACATTCATTGCTCTGTGTACTATTTTTGCATATGTGGTATTGGTTTGGAGATCTGATTAGGTGTACATTGTGGTGCAGATTACTTTTTTTTTTAGCTGTGGTGTTGGTTTGAGGTTGAAGAGTCCTGCTGTTGATGGTGGTTTTTAGTTCATGGCCAAATTGTGAAACCCCGTGCTTAATGTGCTTTCATTCTGTAGAGAAACAAATCCATTTAAAAGTGACTAGAGTCCAGGTCTCTTCACTTACAATATGTATTGAGCAACTCAGTATATTTATATGAAATTTATCCAGAATGGTGCATGTAGCAACAATCCCAAATATTCTATAAATTCTATTAAACTCCCGCTTACATTATTCACTAATGTACAGCCTGTCGAGTATTTTCCTATGTTATGTTCCCCAGCTGAACTCTTAATATTGGCATGACATGACAATTACTGTTCACTCGCAGCGGAGTAGCATGAATTTCTCGAAGTGTCAGTATTAAGATCTGCATGAAAATACTCATGAACATGCAAGTTGCACCGCTCTCTGATAAAGAGGTTTCTTGTGCCAACGCACAGATAATTTATCGAAAATTGTTTAATTTTGTGCCAGCTCACGAAATTCAATTTTCTAACCTAATTTTACCTATTTGCAAAAAATTAGGTTTTTTGCGCCCTGCGCGATATTTTGAACCCTATTGGTCGAAACTAAACCTAGACAAACTAGGAAATTGATCCATTATGAAGCTAGTAGGAGCAAGATCCTATTAAAAATCAGAAAACAAGAAATAAAGAGGAATTGCAGCAAGTAAAAGCAGCAGCAAAGGGAGGCGTGGCCATGCCACTTGACCAACCTGCTCCAGCAGGCGCCACCCGTGGCCGATCGGCACACTCCATGCTGCCGCTTGCCGGTCCCATTTCCATCGACCAATCAGATCGCTTTAAATGCACCACACGCACTTTTAAATAAAATTGGAAGTTGGTTGGTCGACGCACCTAATTCCTTGAGGAATCTAATATAGGCTTCCCATGTCAGTCTTAAAACGATCACGGTCGTACGTTTTTGCCAGTCGATTTATCAAGTCTAGCCACTTCTTAACACAACCGGACAAGCTCTGTGGTACACACCCGCGGGCTCCTCTTTCCCATCAGCCAATCAAATCGCTCCAAATACGCGGCCTACACTTCTAATTAAAGGTGTCCGGCGGCCCGTCTTTGATTTTGACCAATCATATCTTTTTAACTTGGTCGGACGATATCCAAAAGGTCACCAAAGATTGGACGAACAGATGGGAGAATTTGGTAAATAATTTGAGTATGACCTACATGCCAAAAGTTTCGTATGGATGTCTAGTATAACATACTAAAAAATCACATCAATCAGATTAACGAGCTAAAGGATACGGCTTAAAAGACGAGCTAGGTCATGGCTGAAAAAGCAAAGTAAAAAGTAAAATGTAATCAATGAGAGAAAGATATTGGTCAAGGAATTCATCTTTTATCTTAAACAAGTGCTTGCATTCATGATTAGAATTACAATTTAATCTCTTTTATTATCAAAAGCCTATTAATTTCCTAAGTTCATCAACATACACATTAGAGCTACGTATGTGAATTCTACCTAAAGAATAACCTAACGCCTTGCGCTAATTAAGTTCAATTCTCATGAGCATTAAGTTTTGGAAATAGGCTAATCAATGCAATTTTCGTACATTGCGCATGACAATTCGGAAAAAGGTAAAATTCTACATATGATTACAAGAGTGTATCACTACAAACCGTAATCATATCATGCTCTTGTATTCGGGGTTATCGCTTGATGAAAAACCCTAAAATAGCTACGGACAAGGATGCAAGTTCAATTAATTGGCCACTTAACTAACCAAACATCTAAGTCCTATCACAATACATCAATCATGTGATTATTAAAACAATAGAGATTTGAACGATAATCAAGAGAGAAAACTAATGCATTAATCAAGCACAAGTTGTAGATATATGACTACATCCTTAACCAATAAAATAAGATTTAGCTACTCAAATCTATGGAGTTCATCATAATCAATAATCAAATAAAGAAGATGAAAAATAAATACGAAAGTAAACCCTAGTTGCGTAAACAAAAGCGACTCTCTCCTTAGCTCCAAGAATAATACGTGATCCTAAAAGTTGTAGAAGTCTTCTCTTTTATAGCTCCTCTTGTTCCAAAATTAGGTCTAGTCTTCAAAGTCCATTAGATGAAAATCCACGTGGCCCAAAAGTGAGAAAAACCCATGTATAAACTTTGACAAATCGCCGCCTGAAATGGCCGGAAAAGTGGACGGAAAACTATCTCAGGTGACCGGCAAAGTCCGCCCGGTCACCGGTCAACTGGGTCAAATCGTTCAAGTCAACTGAGTCAACTCAGTCAAAGTCTCTGAGTCAAACCGGGTCAGATCATGAGTCAGACCCTAGTCAGCTATAGGTGAGCTAACTGGGCTGACTTGATTGAGTTGCCATGGCATAAGCCATTTGCACTGGCCTGAGTTATGCTGCACACTGCAAATCTTGCAACATCTTCATTTCTTCCACCTGCAATGACACTCTCCACTCCAGCTGCACCTGCTATCATTCACATTCACCATCTTAAACTCATCACCACCTTCCATGTAATGCATTGTTACCGACACCATTGCAGCAACACCTCCCTCTGATTCATCATCAATTCATAGTAACATCACCACCATCTTCACCATCTCAGATACAGTCTCTTCTTCTCTCAATTTCGATCTCAAAAACCCTTGAATCTCCTCAATCGAACAATCACAGAGACCAACTCTTTCTCGTACTCTAAATCCTCTCAGACCCATCTCGCCCTGAATTTCTTCATCGTCTTCTCTGAATTGCAGCTTCAATTTCTCTAGCCCTCACTCAAATTCTTAAATCAATGGGCAACAGAGGAGAAGAAGAAAGAAAAGGGAAAATGAACCCTAACTTTCCTCTCTCGACCAAAATAGTGTCTGAATAAGGGGAACAGATGTTGACACCCCCATTGTTTAGATAAGGGTTAGCCTGGGTTGGCATCCCCTTTTCTGATATCCTAATTGCTTTGCATTGCAGCCTCGATCAAATGTGTGTCTGCTTTTAACACTTCTACAGGGACTCCAGCTGGTCGCGCTTATCTGCGGATGGGCTCTCAACGTCAATGAAAATGACGATTCCGCCTGCTTGCTTCAAATGAACGCTCTTTTCTTCTCTTAAATTCTTCCACTAACAGCATCCGTATCTTACTTCTCATATCCACTTCTTATCTACAATTTCCCTTCATCACTAAAGCAGTCGTGTTTTTCAGACATAAATTTGCATCACTAAAGCCGCCATGCTTTCCAGACAAAAATTAAGAAATAGAAGCAAATAATGAGAAATAGTTTGTCTCCAACAGTATTTGCATCTTTTTTCCTTGTTCTTCTTCTTTTGTTCCAAATGACTCCAAAGTACCTAAATACTCAAAAACAAACATAAGATACATAATTTACAAGAAAACTTAGCAAAGAAAGCAAAAATACTAGATATAAAATTAGGTGTTTTAGACACCTATCAAGTGAGTGTAAGGCTGACCAGTCTTCCCTCATGATGGAAACGTGATGGTCACTACCTTTTACACAACCTCACTTCTCCACTACTTAACTGTCTCCACTTCCTACGAGATCAGGGTGCGCTCAATCATGACTTGTATAAATAGGTTTTCAATCTATTTCGACAAAAAACAAGTGTTATCAACATAAGTAGCCAGAAACCAAATTCTGATACAAGTCATAAAAAAACAACCACACCTTCAAAATTCAACATTTTTTATATTAACACCTTCTTCGCTTCCCTCCCTAAGATCAACCCTTCTCCTTCACTTTGTGACCGAAGCAACGCTGGAACGACCATTTCTTGCTTTAGGTTAGAATTGTACAGATTGATCTCTCGAATCTAAAGTACTCCCATGCAGTGCATTTGTTTAGGGTTTAGATTCGTTTCTCGGCGGCACACCCAAATTTACCATATCCAGCAGAATCAGTTTTTACTCCAAAACACCTGCGGTGACAACCAAGTTAGTCAAGCATTCCATCGCTGATAATATACATGGGGATCCTAGTTTAAAACCCAATCATATTGTTTCAATTTTTAAGAAGACTTATGGGTCCAATATTGAACATCACCATGCCCGTAGAGGGAAAGAGCCGTATTTGAAGATGATTTTGGGGATGACGAGAAGTCGTATAACGATTTAGTTTTGTATGTCAAAGCCATTGAGGAAATTAATCCCCATAGCTATGTGAAGTTTGAGGTTGATCACGCAACTAGAAGATTTTATAGGATTTTCATATGTTTTGGTGCTTGCAAGAATAGCTATAAGTATATTAGGCCCATGATTTACTTGGACGCTACTTTCCTTACTGGTAGATTCAGGGGTGCTTTGATGGTTGCAACACCTGTCAATAGAAACAATGGTTTTTACCCATATGCTTTTGCTCTTATTTCTGCTGAAAACAGAGAAATTTTTTTTGCTTTCTGGACAATCTTAAACAAGTGGTGGATGGTCGTCCGATTTTTTTCCTTAGTGATCGTGGAGAAGGACTTTTGCAGGTCATTCCAAAAGTATTTCCTGATTTATATCACAGCTATTGCTTTTACCACATCAAGTGTAATCTCCTAATTGGATCAGGTGATGCGAATTCCAAGGTCGTTATCGATTTGTTCTACAAAGCTGCTTGCTCTTACACAATAGCTAACTTTGAAGAAGCTTTGCGGGGTATGCACGTGCTTGGTTGTGGACATGTTGCCAACTATATCAGGACTGTTCTAAAGGATAAATGGGAAAATACATTTTTTCGTGTATGCAGATATAGATTTTACTCTTCTAATCTTTCCGAGTCATTCAACAACTGGATTGTTGATCTCAAAAAGTTGACTGCTTTTGCTCTTCTCGATGTGATACGGTAAGTACGATTTTTAGTGTTTCAGTTCATTTGTTTTCTAAATGTGTAGATTGTTGTAGTTATTGTCACTTAATTTGTACATTCTTGTACACATGTTTTATCTGTGATTCTACAGCTATGTGTACATTGTTGTACACATGGATTTCCTTAATGTGTACACTGGTGTACACATGTTTTATTTGTATTCCTTCTAGATCATTTTTTGATTTATATTTTGTGTTTTTTTTATGTTAGTTTGAAAATTATGAAGAAGAATTCTAAGAGAACGGTAGAAGGTATAAAAACTTTCATCACTAGGCTCACTCGCATATATGAGGCTTTACTAAAGGAAAACATCGACATTGGTCGTACTTGGAGCGTTATTGAGTCCGCGGAAAGATTGTATGAAGTCCACTCTCCCAGGTCTCATTTTATAGATCATTTGCAGAAAACTTGTATGTGTCACAGGTGGCGAGTTAATGGGTTTCCTTATGCACATGCTTGTGCAACCATTCAAGTTACGAGGGATGACATCTATTCATTTGTTGAGTCATACTTCACCACCGAATGGTTCAACTTGGCATACCAGGAGATCATATTCCCCATCCCCAATTTTGACAAGCCGCAAGCTTATGATCCTAGTGACAGGGTTATTGTTCCTATTCTTGTTCCTACACCTAGTAGACGAAGAACACAGCGTATCAAGAATGCTTGGGAGAAGCAAAAGAGGGCTATGATGTGCACAAAGTGCTTCACTCTTGGTCATCACAACAGATCTACATGCCCCCTTCCTTGATGCTTTTTAGTATGTTTGATTTGTTCAAAAGATTATATGTTTTTGGTTTTTACTTTTGGTAATGTCTTTCAATTAGTGTCAGGACATGTGTACCATTTATGTACACCTTCATGTGCAATTCAGTTTTTTTACCTGTCCTTTTACATGTGTACCATTATGTACACCTTGTTGTACAATGGATGGTACTAGGTTATTTTGTTTAGAAAGATTATATGTTTTCAGTTTTTGGGTAATTACTTTTTCTAGTGCCTCTTCATTTCTATGTTTAGTGTTTTTAATTCTATGCTTTTAGTTCTACTGGCCTGGATAATTAGAAAAATTTGTCAGTACATGTGTACCATTTATGTACACCTTCTTGTACCATTATTGAGATTTTTTGTTATGTCAGTACATGTGCACAATCATGTACACCTTAATATTTCCTAACCTGTAATATACACCTTAGTACTGACACAAGTCTACATTCAAAACACCAATATTGAAACTAATAAAAAGATTAATTCAATGTCTTTCTAGTAGTAATAAGTCTTAAACCGGAAGTTAAAAACTGAAATTTAAAAAGTTGTCTGAAGATTAAAAATGTTTAGAAGCAATTCAGAAATTGATCTTATGTGAAGAATAAAAACTCATCTTCCTCTTCAATGGTCACATTTCTCTACTCTTGCGCCACTCCTTATGCTCATCATCCTTTGCTATATCCCACACCTTTTCACAATATCCGATTCTTTTCAGCATCTTGGCCACTAATTTTGATCTCATTTGCTGACATATGTCTACAACCTTCTGTTGATCTCTTTCAATACTCTTTATTTTCTTCAGACTTCGTTTCATAAAGTATCAAGTGTATAGGAGACAGTCCGGCTTGATTCCTTGTGCAGGGCATGGCATGACGTTTATATCATGCGCTTTTATAGGTGTATCACCCTTTAGCGCTCTCTTCTTGTTGAGTTCCAATTGTACCACATCTGCCATTCGATGTGCATCATTTTTATAGTCCTCCTCATTTTCTGAGTGCAGAGAGTTATACCATTTCCATTCAAGAGCTTCGAAATCAATTTTCAACAGTGTCCAGTGATTTTCTACTATCATTTGGTTTGTAGAGTGATTCACGGGGACAACTAGAACTTCTAGATTCTCAGGCATGTCCCTTACGAATTTAACCACAATGTCTTGTACCTCGACGGTGATATTATGCTTCACATAGTACTGCAATCAATAATTTGTTGGAAATAAAATGAATTAGGTACACCTAAATCAGAACATATATGCGTGAGATATATCACTGGTATACTAGCATGTAAACTCCTACAGGAAACCAACAAATCAAACATTCTAGGACTGAAAACAGACCGTATATCCATGACGCATGATATAGGTGTACAACTATGTACACACCTAAATAAATCTAACAATCAACCATCCATGCCAACACTTAACAAACAATATATCAATATAGCATACTGGTGTACATCTATGTATACACCTAAACAAATCTACAAACACATAGAATACGCCATGTCAATTAGGTGTACAACTATGTACACATCATTAAAGTATCTAAGCAAACTGAATTATATATGACATTTTGATTTGTTTTGAGAAACTTATTGATGCAGTAGGACCCATTATTTCACAGCTCAAGTACTATTTGTTAGAGCATTGCTCGGTCGAACTCGCATGCGTTGCTATCTCAAGCATGTTTGTCAATGTTAGTGATCAAAATTATATGTCTTGATTTCTAGTTTACTTATAACTAATTCTCGGTCAAGGATAGTTAGGTATAGTTGAGCTCCAGACTCCATGGCGATTATCTTACGAAGACGAAGAACTACTCAAGGAACCAGTGGAACTTCATCCGACCAAAAGGTATGTGAAGACTTGACCTCATCTGTTACTCAAAAGTATATGTACTCTATCTCCTACTCTTGAGACAAAAGTCGTATAAGTATGATAGTTTTCATACATACACATTTGCTATTTCTAGCCGAGATTACTCGCCTATCTTTTTCTCGAAATATGTGTTGGTAAGATTTTGCTTTAACCATTTTCATCTTTACCCGTGACGAAAGTCACGATGATGTTTCAATCTTGAAAATAGCTTTGATGACGATAGTCGATTCTTTTTGTCTAACGACTATTATAACATTATAGAAGAATGTTTCAATAATGAAATGTGGAGTTGAGATTACGTAACCAACTATGGATATAAGCATATATAGTGTGTTCGCACATTATTGTATAAATCCATGTGCCGGAACCCAAGTGCGTGCATATATGTGCATGCGGTAATGGTGAAGGAGACAAGTTAGGTACGCGTACCCGTATGCGTACTGGCGGAAGTTTTCATACCGAAATTTCTGTTGTAGTTTGTGAAGTTTGCAAACTGAAAACCAATCACCTAGGTATGCGTACCCGTTCGCGTGCCCACGGAAGTTTTCAAACCGAAAATTTCTGCTGAGTTTCCAAACTCAAGTCTGGTAGTTATGGTACACGTACCCGTACGCGTACCTAAGCTGGTTATATTTCTCAAATCGGAAGTTCATGAACTTAAACAATAAATCAATAAGGAATGTAATCTTTGTAAACCGTTGATTAATAGATTTTCTGGGGGTTGTAGTAGTAGTGGTAAGGATGGTTCGAACTCTAAGACTTGTGAAGGTGAAGGATTTTTAGATTTATAAAAATTATATACAAAAATATTGACAAATTGGTAGAGAGGTACTGGGACTAGGATTCCGCCAAATTCATTTCTTAAGGTTCAAGTAATAATTATTTTATCAATAATAGCTCGAAAAATATATTAAATATATCGAATCTAATTTATTGCCAAGATAGATTCTCAAAATATTAGGTGTAAATGTTAAGCATGGGACATCAAATCATCTAAGCTAAGCATGACCCATCAAATCAAATCACAACTAATTAATTTAAATCATAATTTCAATTAAAATTAATGTAAAAGTCATGAAAAGAATTAAATATAATTACCCAAGTGTGAAATAAGGCTTCCTCCATCGCCCCAGTGTTGGGGTTTAGCTCCTCGTATTAATCATAATCTCAAAATACATGTGTAAAGCTCAAAAGTTGATTAAAGGGAGTAAAACAATTGAACAGAAAAATCGCAACAGAAATAACTGTTGCAAAGGCGCTGTTCAACCGTTATAAAAGGAACGATAAAAAGCTGAAGTGTCGTTGTCGCGCTTTGTAACTACGACTGTCAATAAAATACGGTTCTTGCAAGTCTGTTCTTCGTGTTCTTCATCTTCATCACGAACAGCAGCAGCAGCAGAGAGAATTGGTGATTCTTCCTCTGCAGCTTCCTCTCTTCTCCTTCCCACTCCCGACACCCTCTCTAGTAGACCCAAAGAGCCTATTTATACCCAACAACAGCTCCAAATCTCGCAAATAACTCCAATATAATTTTTCATTATGCGGGTAGTGAATAACAATATTTTCTTACCAAAATTGGAATTTCTTGCGTAAACTTCCTCCCTCCACGCTCGAAATCGATTCTTCACGACCAAAAGTGATGCTCGAGCCATTCCACATCATCAGAACACGTCCATAACTCTCCATGACGCGTGATTATCATCCTCCAGTGCATGCTTGTCCTGTTTTGAACTCGAGAATCAAAACATGTATTCCAGCCAAATTTGATCGAAACCACCACCCAAACTTTGTTCCTTATGCCAAATCACATCTTTCTGCCAATTTTCAGCGATTGAATCGCACTCTAACCCATTCATTTTGACAATCAAAATTCTGCCAGTTGAAAACTTCATTTCCCGCCAAAAACACAAATTCAAATTGTTGAAGAAGGTGCCCCTTATCCAGAGTGCTGGGGTGCGAATATCAATTGGGGTGGAAATAGTAATTTTTCTGGGTTCCTCCAGGACATTTCTGGGACGCTTCCGGTGCATTTCTGGGGTGCATACGGTACATTTCTCCGGGGTGTAAAACACTGCTTTTTGAGCCCATTTCGCCGCAAGGGCTTATTTCTCTAAAATTTCCTACAAGAACACAAAATAACACAATAAGTACTTAATCGAGTCTAAAAATACAGAACATTGAGAACAAAATAGACACATAAATGCGTCTATCAAATACCCCCAAACTTATTATTTGCTAGTCCTCGAGCAAATTTACTAGGTGGCCCTAGTGGCGGAGTGTTGTCTCCGGAGGGTTTACCAGAGGTGTACCCACAAAACCTTTACTCCAGACCCTAGCTATCTACGCAGAACCTTGGAAGGCACTAAAGAACCTCATTGGTTGGAATACTTATTGCTTATGAGAGGAAGAACCCTGATGCGAAATTCCAATTACTGTACACGAGTTTACACTCAAGCATACTAAAATTCATATAAAGTGACAGAGCTCTACTCAGATAGTTGCACTATGGACATCATATTCGGAGTCAAACTAATCATATGGATAGAAAAAAAAGGAGATGGAAATAGAAAAATGTAGATGGTTTTGATGTTAACCAAATGATCGATGTTTTACATATCTGTCTGAAGGCCACTGCCAGAATGAACCTATCCTAATGGACTGCGATACCGGTCTGACTAATATCAACACAACTGGCATATACAAGGGAACCAGTGGTCGATAACTTAAATCTAGATCAACAAACTGGAAAATACAAGGGAACCAGCAGTTGACTACACAGAACAATAACCATTTTTTTTTAACTTAACGGCATGAATAGATATTTTTGATCCAAGCGCATGCTTCTTGTCAGCAGAATACACGATAGTTCCCACGGGTCCTGCATTCCACGCTTGCTTAGGCGACTGAAACAGGGAGAACACACGCATATTGCTATCCAAGTGTTAATACTTATTCCGATTGGTCTAACTGGTCCGGTCTTTTTTTTTAGTAACTCAGTCACTCTAATTCACCCTAGCAGTGGTAACTACTTGAATCGTGTGCCCCACCTAATCACTTAGAGAAACATAGTTTAAAATGAAAAAAAAAAGAAAAAAGAAATGAAAAGGACTCAACGAGATATGGTGCAACTATCATGTTATTTCTAACACCTGAGCTCTGTGCTTTTATGAATAGACTCTTTCGATGTTTCCATCTAATCAGATTGGTTCCTCAACTCCTATAACCAAGATGTTCCCATCCACTTAGATTGGTTAGTGCAAACCTTAATAGGCATAAATTTCTAGGCTCTGGAGTTTACTAATTGCAACTAAAAAGTTTCTCCCATACCCCCAAACTTAAATCTAACATTGTCCTCAATGTTCTAAAGATGAAATTAAAAGCATGAACAAGGAGAAACGGTTACTATTTGAAGCAAAAGAGTTAAGGAAGGATATTATCGTGTTGCATGAGATTGGGTTACCTCCCAAGAAGTGCTAATTTTAAAGTCTTCAGCCAGACTTAGAAAAGGATTGGTCAACTCGAACCATAAAGTAACAGTCGAAATAATTGTGGGTCTTCAAAATCAAATAGAGCTGACCATAGGAAACTGCAGTGAACCAAGAAAATGGACAAGAAAAGCATGCCCTTACCTAGTTTCCTGAAAACTATCGCTAATTGCGGTTCAGGTTCAGGTTCTATGAAAGGGTCTAAATAGAATATTTTCATTGGATGCGTTTCTTCATAGATGGGATCCGAATCACTAGGTCTTAGAGTCTGTAAAAACTCAAATACGAACTTAGAATCACGAAGTAATAACCTAAATAATTGCGGATCCTCTAAGTCAATCAGATATGACTTACATAGTTGACCACAGTGAAAGAGGTGGTCTTTCTTAAGCAAATGTGTCGATTCTAATTTCCTAAAGCATTTAGGTTTAGTCTCACAACTTATTATTCGACACATTTGGAATATAAACGTTCCCACAGTTGGAAGAAAACTATTTGGTGGGAAAACAAAGTCAATCTGGGGATCATATCCTGGGCAAACCACATCAACCAGAGGATGGTTTTCTAACGACTGAGCTTCTTTCTGGACATCATTAGGTTCGGGAAAACGTGTATGAAGATAATCTTGTAAGATGGTTGAGGCACAAATGTCAAGTCCTACAGGAGGGTACTTTCTAAGAGTTAAAGCATACGGAGAATGATAATCACCCCCAAACTTAGAGTTTTCTGTGTCTCTAGAAAGACTAGTCACAACTTCCCTAATTTCTAGGTCATCAGATTCCTGGAAATGGTCAATAGATTCTTCTAAGTTGGGTTCATCCTCACTCATTTCTACGAGTTTATCATCTTCTAAGACTAGTGTTTCTAAATCGCTAGATTCTAAAACAGTATTCTCAGGGTAAACTCTTTCCTCTAAACCATCATCACAATCATATAAAGGATTATCAGAGAAAGGCTCATAAACTAAGGTTTTAATCATAGTTACCTCCTCCGATTCACTGATAGGCACATCAAATAATGGATTATCCAACATACTGCAGGCTAAAGGATCATGAACTACATCGTCTAAAACGATGGTATCTCTAGTCAAATCCACATCCTTTTGAATAGGTGAATAATTATTAAAATTATTTGGATTTGTATTAGAAACAACACTATCATTATAAAGTTCAATCGGAGTAACAAATTCCTGATCACTATGCCTACATATTTCATGTTCTTCATCAATACTATCCTCATCATAATCATCACTATAATAACATGAAAATGATCGAACCTTATCAAAACAAGTAGTGTTACCAATTCTAACCTCGTCCTCTAAATTAGGCAAATATTCACTATTGATATCAAGGGTAGAATTAGAAACCCTATTTTGGAAATTTAGATTATTTCAAGCAGCATTAGCAAACTGTTCATTTTCTGCCTCTAGACGTGCCTGAATTTCACTGAGCATAACACTTATACATTCACCACTCTCGTTTATCATCTCAGAATATCGTGTACACTCTTCTTTTGAACTATTCATTGCAACTAAACGTTTATACGTCCTTTCAATCCGTTGTTGGGTCTCTTCTAGAGATGTAACAGGTTCAGAAATATCATAATCAGGACTAGTTTCCAAAAACGAGTAACCAGTACTACAGTGTTCCTGATTTTCTTGCTCGTAAGACCAATTTGCGTGTGGATAGTAATTGGGCTCACCATGGTATGAACTATAACCTTGAAAAGGTTGGCGTTCCCAACTACTATTCCCACCATGGTCATAAAACTGATGACGTTCATATTCAAATTCACGTCGATACTCATTGTATTGGCTTCTATCATACCAGTTCGACATTCTTAATTGCAAGGGAATTCTACACAACCACAAACAAGGCCGACTCGACTCTACCAAAACAAACCTAAAGATTTCTAGCAAACAAAAAGCATGATGGCTTCACTGAGATTGTTTTCTAGACCAGCTTTTATTCCTTCGAAAAGGAATTCGTTACAATTTGAGCACACCCCTCTGGAATCAATCCGAGCTAATGTAAGTTGAATCGAGGCGAGGGAAGCTTAGTAGAGCTTTGATACCCAAGGACTCACCGCATTAGAAGGCGGCGCAGTCACGCATTCAACTCACAGAAACCATCATGAACTTTGAAGTGTGCTTAAAGAGCAACCAATATTTTTCAAACGAGTTTCCTATTAAGCTCGTTACCCTATCAGTCTCGTTCTATTCCAAATTTTAAAGCTTGGGTTCGCGTTAGGTTTCGTTTTCCTAAGGCGGGCAAGAAGGGAGCGGTGATGAAATCCGAACCCTTATCTTGTATTGGCCAGGCTTTGCCCTTTACTAGGAATTTAAAAACAGTCCAAATTCGTCCTCAATCAATGAATCACCTTAAGGAATACAGTAAACCCGCTGACAGGAGATTCGCGAGTGTTTCGATGGACTTACCTCCCGTACCAGACGGGGGATGAACCGTTGAAGTCGACTCGGGCCACGACTCCTATGTCATGTACGAACCCGAGGGGCCGAGACGATATAGTAATCGTCGTCCTTCCCTGCACACAGTTTATATAATTTTTTATTTTTTTTTAATAATACCCTTCTGTAGGGTTAAAAAAAAGAATAAAGTCCAATTGTCCAAAATAAAGTCCAAATAAAAATTACAAAAATTACAAAAATTATGAAAAATAAAGCCTATTTACAAATCCTAAAAAAAAATTATGTCTTTTTTTCTTCTCTTTTAGCTTTTAGCTTTTAGCTTTTAGCTTTAAGCTTTTTGTTCCCAAGTCCTTAGTATTCCACTTCGAACCTGTAAATCAAAGACACAAAAAGAAACGTAAAAAGGAACAAATAATAGTAAAAAAAATAATAAAAACCTAAAAATTCTACCTAAGCACAAATCCGCGTCGGCGGCGCCAAAATGATTTTTAGATTTTCTGGGGGTTGTAGTAGTAGTGGTAAGGATGGTTCGAACTCTAAGACTTGTGAAGGTGAAGGATTTTTAGATTTATAAAAATTATATACAAAAATATTGACAAATTGGTAGAGAGGTACTGGGACTAGGATTCCGCCAAATTCATTTCTTAAGGTTCAAGTAATAATTCTTTTATCAATAATAGCTCGAAAAATATATTAAATATATCGACTCTACTTTATTGCCAAGATAGATTCTCAAAATATTAGGTGTAATGTTAAGCATGGGACATCAAATCATCTAATCTAAGCATGACCCATCAAATCAAATCACAACTAATTAATTTAAATCATAATTTCAATTAAAATTAATGCAAAAGTCATGAAAAGAATTAAATATAATTACCCAAGTGTGAAATAAGGCTTCCTCCATCGCCCCAGTGTTGGGGTTTAGCTCCTCGTATTAATCATAATCTCAAAATACATGTATAAAGCTCAAAAGTTGATTAAAGGGAGTAAAACAATTGAACAGAAAAATCGCAACAGAAATAACTGTTGCAAAGGCGATGTTCAACCGTTACAAAAGGAACGATAAAAAGCTGAAGTGTCGTTGTCGCGCGTTGTAACTACGACTGTCAATAAAATACTGTTCTTGCAAGTCTGTTCTTCGTGTTCTTCATCTTCATCACGCACAGCAGCAGCAGCAGAGAGAATTGGTGATTCTTCCTCTGCAGCTTCCTCTCTTCTCCTCCCCACTCTCGACACCCTCTCTGGTAGATCCAAAGAGCCTATTTATACCCAACAACAGCTCCAAATCTCGCCAATAACTCCAATATAATTCTTCATTATGCGGGCAGTGAATAACAATATTTTCCGAATATTTTCTTACCAAATTTGGAATTTCTTGCGTAAACTTCCTCCCTCCACGCTCCAAATCGATTCTTCACGACCAAAAGTGATGCTCGAGCCATTCCACATCATCAGAACACGTCCATAACTCTCCATGACGCGTGATTATCATCCTCCAGTGCATGCTTGTCCTGTTTTGAACTCGAGAATCAAAACACGTATTCCAGCCAAATTTGATCGAAACCACCACTCAAACTTTGTTCCTTATGCCAAATCACATCTTTTTGCTAATTTTCAGCGATTGAATCGCACTCTAACCCATTCATTTTGACAATCAAAATTCTGCCAGTTGAAAACTTCATTTCCCGCCAAAAACACAAATTCAAATTGTTGAAGAAGGTGTCCCTTATCCAGAGTGCTGGGGTGCGAATATCAATTGGGGTGGAAATAGTAATTTTTCTGGGTTCCTCCGGGACATTTCTGGGACGCTTCCGGTGCATTTCTGGGGTGCCTACGGTACATTTCTCCGGGGTGTAAAACACTGCTTTTTGAGCCCATTTCGCCGCAACGTCTTATTTCTCTAAAATTTCCTACAAGAACACAAAATAACACAATAAGTACTTAATCGAGTCTAACAATACAGAACATTGAGAACAAAATAGACACATAAATGCTATATTGTTCATGAATTGATTCAAGTGAATCAAACCGATTTTGTTTCAATTGTGTCTATGCATAAAGACCTAAGCAATTGAACAACTCTTGAACTAGTTCTTATGAGTCATTTGAACTAGTTATGGGAAAGATGAATATGGTTAATATGAAAGTGCTCATATGGCTAACCATTGGATAACTATTTGTGAATCAACCCAATGTACACGTTTAGGTACAGTTACTCAAACCTAAATGAATACATTTCATTTGTGTGTGAGACAAGCTAAGTTTCGATCTATCGGTTGAAAGATATTAGCTTGGATAAGTCAGGTTTTTCATCTAACGGCGAATATTTAATTCTTTGTTACCAAGGTAACTTAGATTGCAAACCCTGATTTGAAAACTATATAATGGAAACGTCTAGCAACTGGAAAAACTAATCCCCACACCTCCTGTGTGATACTAGTTGGTTTTGCTAGAGTCAATTCTCCTTTAACCGTAGGTTTCTTCTCGAGACCCTGTCGGTTATCGACTTAAAAACTTCATTGGGATTGTGAAGCCAGACGAAACTACTTCTCTTGTTGTTGAGCGATCTAATCTTGCCATTTTCTGTCGTACGAGTTCAATTGAATAATTTACTTGAGATTATATCTCCTATAGGGCAAGATAAAAAGAAATCACAAACATCTTCGTCTCATCGTTTGTGATTCCGCAATATCTAGTTTCACTACCATACAATTTAGATTATTGTGAGGTGATTGATAATATTAGGTTGTTCTTCGGGAATATAAGTCTGGTTTATCAATTGGTTCCCGTTCACCTTGATTTCTATCAAAAGAAGGAAAAAACTTGTAGGTTTATCTGTGGGAGACAGATTTATCTATTATCGTAGAATTTTCTGTGTGATACAGATTTGTTTATTAAAGTATTCGACTTTGGGTCGTAGCAACTCTTGATTGTGGGTGAGATCAGCTAAGGGAATCAAGTGCGTAGTATCCTGTTGGGATCAGAGACATAAGGAGCGCAACTGTACCTTGAATCAGTGTGATATTTATTAGGGTTCAACTACAGTCCAGTCCGAAGTTAGTTTGTAGTATGCTAGTGTCTGTAGCGGATTAATACAGTGTGGTGTTCAATCTGGACTAGGTCCCGGGGTTTTACTGCATTTGCAGTTTCCTCGTTAACAAAACTTCCGGTGTCTGTGTTATTTCTATTCCGCATTATATTTTGTTATATAATTGAAATATCACAGGTTGTGCGTTGTATCGATCAATTGTGAAATCTAACCTTTGGTTGTTGATTGGAAATTGATTGATCCTTGGATATTGGTCTTTGGTACCATCCAAGTTTATTATCCTTGTATTTGATAAAGACTCGCAAATTCTTAATTGCTTGAGTAAAGATCAAATCAAGTGAGAGAGATATTAACTCCTCGATATACTTTTCTCTAGATTGAGTCTGACTGTCTAGTTGATTCTCTAGAAATTATATTGGAGTTAGTCCATACATATTGCTAATCGAAATATTGGTGTGGTTGTTAGACCCCCGCTTTTTTCAATTGGTATCAGAGCAGGCAAACACGCTTAAAGACCTTATCAGTCTGTGTTTGTAGCGATCTGACTCTATGGGAAAGAGTATTATCTCTGATGAACGCGTCACCAGAAATAAAAATTTTATTTCTAATAAATCTATCAAAGAGAAAGATCCCTCAATCTCTTTTATAGATGAACCCAGTGTTCAAACAAAACAGACTAACACTGACATGTGTTTTTCTAATGAATCTGACTATGTTATTCAAGTGGAAACAACTAGAGAGAGTAAACTAACTCTAAACCTTGTTAGAATTCAAGCTGATAGATTCAAACAGTTAAGAAAACATGTCAATGTTCTTCTTGGTGTAGTAAAAGACTGTGGCTCCAGTGAAAAGGCTTCTTATAAAGAAAATCCAGAAGTTCGATCAACTCGTATCTTACTTGAAGCAAAACTTAAAAAGGATGCTTTAGATGTTGAACATATCTTGAGTAAACTCTCCATTCAAGGATGTTTATAAAAGTCTACTATACCATCTACTTCTATTCAAACTGAAAGAGCTCCAGTTTCAGAAGTAACTTCAGAATCCCTTCCCTCTCAAACTAATGTGCAGGGGATTCACACATCGGTTGGAAGAAAAAAATCTCCAAATGATAATGTTAGGTCTGAAATCTCTAATCACTCCCTGATCAGAAAGTGTGCCTTTCTTGTGACTCAAAAGGGCATATAGTGCAAAAAGGGAAATCCAAGTTGAAAAACAAATCATTGGTTCAACTTCAGCGCACCTTAGATCTAATTCTTAAAGGTGTAACTGACATACGTATGTCTAAACCAATTGGTTCTAGTATACATCCAGTGATTCCTACCAGGAAAGTCAGTTCGATGAGTTCCTCAAATGCACAAAAGCATAATAGACCTGTTAACGTTTATCGTACAAGAAGAACTTCGGTTCCCTCTCCTATCATAAATGGAGATAATATTAATCATGATGTGAATCATTTATCAAGTGAAGAATGCAGATATGAGCAGATGGATGACAACCTAAGATTGATTATTGAGGGATATAAGGAAATTATCAACAAACTGTGTACTCCATCTAGACAACACACTTCAGGTAAAAATCCTTACTATGTGTCATATTATGATGATAGTCAAT
The DNA here is from genome assembly GCF_003573695.1 of Papaver somniferum. Lineage (NCBI taxonomy): Eukaryota > Viridiplantae > Streptophyta > Magnoliopsida > Ranunculales > Papaveraceae > Papaver > Papaver somniferum. The sequence goes on from NC_039367.1 coordinate 68,586,477, forward strand.
TTTATGATAATTTTTCACATCACAACAGTCTTCTTCCAAAATACAGAAGAAAGTGGTTTAACCAAAAACAACACTCATTTGATGAGCTAAAAGCTCATACTTGTGCCAATTGATCACAAGGTTGAAATCTCTCACAAAAATCCTGGTTGAGAGATATGTTCGGGTATACTTGTGTCAATAGTGTTTTCGGATTCTCATGCTATATTCTTATCGTCTTTAGCATGAGTATCTTTTGAAAAATACTTGGAAAAGTATTTGTATTTGCTGTGTCATGATTTTTATTTCTTGGTTAAACAAGGTGCTACTCTTGTACTCTCTAAAAATGCTACTCTTATCATAGTTAGGAGCTATAGGATGAAGTGGATACTTTTCTTTTGGAATTGGAATCCATAAAACAAGCTTCTAGAGAACCAATGTCTGAAAGAAGTCAATACCTTCATGACTACTGTATGAATTTTTCTCTAGAAAATATGGAGTTGAGTCCAAAGGCTATTGAAAACAAGCCAGATATCTGTGTCAACATACAATTCACATATAGTGTTTCTAAAAAGGAACAAACGACTACAATTGTCGAAACTCATGGAAGTATCATTGAAAATCCGACATACTTCAAGTCCACAAAGCCTTTAGAACCTAGAATGGATAGCCCACTTGAGGAAAATGGTTTGGATCTACAATTAGACCCGATAACCGGTTCATGGGAAACCGAATATGAAACGACACGTGGGTTGGTGATATATACGAATAAACAAAGCTTTCTTTTCATCTTATCTTCTTCGTACAAACCGAATGAAAGAGAGCAGTTCAATTCGAACTCAAAAATTCGTCTTTTTGATTGTATCCCAATTTCGAAATAAGGTTCCATTTACTCTTCCATTGACTTTCAAAGGGTTCTTACGATCTTCATCAACTACACCTTGCAAAGAAAAGTTCGAACATTAACATGGACTTTCTACTGTAAGTTTCTTCTTCTCTTGTTCGAATTTACGAATTCCTATAATATCCATAACACCATGTACAATAGGAATTTCACTAATGGAGAGGGTTTGAATGAAAACTATAGAAGAGGTACTCCAAATTTTACCTTCTCTGATGAAACCATTGATACCCTATCAACAATGATTTTCGATGTTAGCACAGGTCTTTATTTTGTTAATCAAGAATGTTATAGCAAGTATGTTTCAATGCATAATAAGAAGATTACTGTTGAGAATAAATTTGTGAATGTTGAACTTCAAGAATATATGAGTTTGTATCACAGTAGGAATGACTGGGGTGACATTCACTCTGGGAACTATACTGGTTCACCCAGTCTTGTTGTTGAATTCTATGGCAACATGTATGCTATGGATGCTAAAAGGTGTAATTTCTTCACTATGGTTCGAAGACGATGCTTCGAGGTTAATAGATATGTTATTGGATATCTTCTGGGATGCAATACAGAAAATACATTTCTTCCTCAAAGCAGTGATTTCAACATAGAACATATTGCTGAGGTTCTTGGTGGAAAATCCTGGAGTGGAAACATTTTCTGCACTAAAGGCATCTCAAAACATCTTAAGTTTTTTGGAAAACTTGTTGTTCCCAACTTGGCACCTAGTAATATGCACAAAGTGGCGTGGAGTGGAGATGTAGCTGAACTAATTTATCATATGGTAATCTGTACCCTTAATTTTGATTTTTGTGGTTTTATTATAAAACAAATGATAAGAGTCTGGAGTATTGGGAAGAGCATGGGGTTTCCATGTCTTATCACAATAATTTGCAGCTTCTTTGAAATTGGTGCAAATGATTCTCAAAAACTTGTATCAAAACCTCATAATCACACTATTATCAATAAAATGAGGGGACAAAATCGTGTTGGACCAAGCACAAGTGTTGCTCACAGCACTCCTATGCAAGATACTGATCTTGAAACCTACTACCGAAGGCTTATTAGGATAAATGAATGTCTGGAACGACAAGTCAGCTTGGCTTCTCTCAAGTATCCAGAAATTGTTTCAGACCTCTCTCAGATTGCTGAAGACTAATAAGGATACTGAATCTGATGAAGATGTTGGCTTGAGCGACACTAGTTCAATCTCTTAGACTTGCGTCTAATTATGTTTGGTTCTTGTTGTAACCATAAGACTATTTTACTCTTTGAACATTTTTTTTAAGTATTGTAAGACTTTAAAATTATGTTATGGTTTTATGTGTAATAGTATGATGTTTTATTTTCAGTACTATAAAAATCTTTATTGTATATTTATGGGATGTTTGATTTCAGTTTTATTACCTTGATATTCGATCTCATAAGTGTGAACCCTTATGGTTTGGGTGACTTTTTGATTTAGCAGGATTAAGTTCTAGCCCGTGTTGGTAGGCTTTATCAAAGGATCATGAGGGGTTCTGATAGAAACAATATGTGAAAAAGTCACAATATGTTGAATCGGTTTTGGTTTAGCATAAAAGCATATGGTAAAGGTTGGTTGTTGTTATTCTTTTAAGGATGACAACATAATGGTATTTCGATATCAATTCTCCCTGGAAGAAGAAGATGTGATCATTTTGGAGAAGTTAGATGTGAAATTGGGGTAACAATCTTGTTAGTTAATTTTTTTCCTGTTTGAGAAAAGCCTAATGTTATTGCTTATATCTTTTTTCTTTTGCTTAAAAAAATTTCGGTACAATTGATGTTTTTATTCCATTATGAGTGTATGTATGTGTGTGTGATTCAATTGGTCCTGGTTAAGAAAAACTATTGTTATCTTACTTTGTTGTGTGGTATCAATCATTTAGGCTTACAAAATTGTACTGTGCAATTGCAGTGCTTTAATGTTTATGTTGTTTCAATTGCTTCCGGTTGAGGTGAATAATTATGCAAGTTGATTTGTTTTGGTTTGTATGAATTATTTATGGCTAGACAAAATAATATGTTGACGGGATGAGTTGTTTAGTCCAATTCGATTCCGGATAAGATAAACTAAGTTAATTTTGATCTTAATTAGACTTATCAAAGTGGAGGTTTCGGTTATTTAAGTCTAATCGAATGCCTAAACAAGAAAATGCTAGTTAACTAACCTAGTATTTGGCTTGTTTAAAATTTAAAGGTCTAAGTTATATGGATAATTAGAACCTAATGAGAAAAATGAAGTTTATCTCCGTTTTGGTCTTATCGAATGAAGCGTTTGTATTTATCCAATCGGTTTAGCAAAGGAACTAATGTGATTAGTTGATTTTTGGTTTGCTAAACTAGTTGGGAAAATTTCTTCGGGCAATTGTTTCCATGATAACATATCAAAACATAATTATTTTGTAGTTTCGGTTTGATATTGGTTATCAAAATGGTGTGTGGGACCCTCGTGCTTGACTCAACAGGTTGCAAGTATATTTTGAGATTTGTAAGATCCTTTTCGTGTTGTCCTTTATTTTTTTGTTTCTTTGTCATTTTGTGACAAAAAGGGGGAGAAATATATGGAGTAAACAAGTGATGCTGGTGTCAATTCATATTGATTGGTGTCACTAGGAAGAGGACAATGGTGCTTGAACGTTTATCTAACGAATGGGGAAAAGCACAGACTAAGGGGGGGTAACATATCATATGATTTGGTATAACAAAGACGTGAGGATTGCAAATCTACCTATCTCACCTTTAGGGGGAGGATGAGCTTTATTATTATAATGTCAACAGCTGTTGCATTTTTAAGGATTGAATGTATGCAGGTTATGTGCTGTTGAATTCGGGAATCAAGCGTATGTGTAATGAATTCTTGTAATTTGTTTATCCATATGATTGTAATAGTTTTGTCACTAAAATTGACAAAGGGGGAGATTGTTAGAGCATAGCTCGGTTGAACCCACCAAGCGTTGGTAGTCAAGTTTGGTTGTCATATTTTAGTGAACCAAAACTCATTTAAGAGTCGCTTGATTAAATGTACTAGAGTCAACTTCGTATAGGTTAGCTTGAAAGTATTAGGATATGAGACATTACAAGTATTGTGAAGACTTGAAGAAGTGAAGAAGTACGGAGCTACAACCACAACATCATCCTTCCACTTGAGGTTAGTGATATTTGACTTGAACTGTTTCATTCCCTAACGTATCTTTCAAGTCGTGCATATTGAAAACAAAACTGCGAAGCATGAACACTCTAGATAGACATAGTATTAAGGAATTAAATACGAGGTTTATTGCTCAACCATTAAACTTTGTAGATAAGACATCAACATAATCGTATGCATGCTATTGTGATTATGTATGGGTATGAGGTGAGGATTTCATCCTAGGAAACAATGTTATTACATGTGTTTTAAGGAAGTAAGTTCATGAACTTTGTTTGTGAACCGAAAAGGAAATCGCCAGGCGTTATTTGGGATGTTCTTCATTGCATATCTTATGAACGACCAATATGTGTAATTAGTATAACCGCTCATGACTTGTTTGTGTTCTTGGTAAAACTATTCACATGAGGCCTAGACTTTTGTATTGGTATGACTTTTATTAGTAAAACTAATCTTAAGTAATCACCTGTTGGTATGATCGAGTTTGTGTAGTTTGTAAGGCATAACACTGGGTAAACGGGAACCGATCCTAGTAAGAGGTGCAACACGTCACAAAGGGGAATCGATCCTTGTAAGGGGTGCAACAAGGTTTATAGCAGAAAGGGGAACCAATCCTATGGACATGTGCAACACGTTTTTAGGCAAAGGGGAACCGATCCTATGGGCATGTGCAACACATATGAGTTAGACACCATATATATGTGGGAACCGATCCTAGTACCTAGTCAACCGAATTTTGGGAAGCTAGTGTGACTATGCACAGTACTCACATGGAGGTAGAACCGAAACTTGTTTTGGTAGAACCGTTAGACCCATGATTTGTGATTGAGAAGTTCTTAATCAATCGCATAGCTCTTGAAAGTCAGATGAACCAATTCTAAACTTGTTTGGAAGTGTGGTAAATCGGTTTCAAGTGAGTAAGTATGAAACGGGACTTACAAAGAAAGGATGTCGACATACTTTGAACACATGCAGAATGCGTATTTTTTTTATTGTTCAAAGATATTCCATGGCTAAGAAGGAAGTAAATCCCAGGATCGAAATTAAATAAGTTAAGAATCTTTTAATTAAGGTTTTTAATTATATATGGAAAATAATAATTAGTAATGTGCATTTGCTAGTTAAAGATTTTACAAGGAGATTTTCGATTATTATTTTGGACAGAGCATTCTCAGGAATTATGAAAACCGAATATGGAAATTATTATAGAATATCTTGAGAATATTTTCGGTTTTGGAAATTCCTTGGTGTCCAAAATTCCTTGTCTATAAATACTTGAAGTTTGTCTTTCTAGCAAACTAATCCTTCGTGACAGTAAACTTCCTCTGTTGTACTGCTACTGGTGAAGCCGCCTATTCGGAGAGGAGAGTAACCTAATTAGGCGAAATCTCTTACGACCGCTCAGTTTAAAGTCTTCTTTGGGATTGAGAAGCTCTAGCGCGTTCCGTTGGTGGGAAACTAGATAATTGCGGTTTATCCTTTGTTTTCATATTGATTTGATTGACTAACGGTGGTTGAACTTTGATTGCACCTAGTTTGTTTATGCTTGAGAATCTTCTCTTCTGATATAAGATTCACTCAAACTAGTTCAAGGTTTCGACAGAGATCTTTAGACTGTTGTTAGTGCTAAAGACGATCTTGTGATAATCCATTGTTAACAGACTCCGTTCTGTATGTGACTGATCACAAGAGATTCAAGTAGTTGTGCGCAGGTGTTTATTGAAGATCTAAGAAGATTTGAAGACAAAGAAGAGATAGAAGATTTCTGACTTGGTAATATAAATCTTTGGTGTGCACAATACTTGTTTCGGTAAAAGAGGATCCACCAACTATGATCGATCTATCCTTGTGGTATTTTGATAGAATAGTTGTGTAGATCGGCATCAATAAATTTCCTTGGTATTAAAGGTGTTGATTGCAAAATCTTAACGATTACCTTTTGGTAAATGAATATAAGATAGATCTTGGAACCTGGCAAATGAATTTATGTTAAGATAAACAGAAGAGCCTTTGTCCAACTCATATCACTTGGTTGAAGAGAGTTGATACCAAACAAATTTGTTGTTCCTTTACTGTTTGGAATACGAACCAAAGGAATTGTCCAAGTACGTGACTTGTTTACAGGTCGGAGGCGTGGGAATACAGACGGAACTAGGTGAACCATAGGTTTAGTTGCTTCGTTTCAACTATACGAAGTTGGTTTATTTTGTATAGCGGCTTAATCCTGAGAGTATTCAATTCTGTACAAGGTCCCGGGTTTTTTTTGCATTTGCGGTTTTCCTCGTTAACAAAATCTTGTTGTGTCATTTACTTTATATTTCCACATTATAATTGTTATATTATAATTAAAGTAAATTACACAAATGTTAATTCATATTTACTTGATAAGCAATCCTATTGTGTTTGGTTAAGTATGAACCTTTGTATCAAGTAAACATACTTCTTTCTTGTATTATCTCGATCTCGTAACCATAGACGACCACATGAAGTGTGAACCGATTTTTTGTATTGTCTCTACTCAGTCCATAGACAATCACTTTCGGAGAAAGGACTTACAGGAAGGAAAAGTTTTAGCTTGAGATATATTTGGGTACCCTTGCCTTTTCACTCGGTCTATAAATAGTGAAGCTTGTTATTCTTGCAAACTATCCTTAGCCAGGAAAATTTCATCTTTATGTTGTTTCTGATGGAGCAGACTACTAGTATTACTATACCGCAGAGGAAAGTATCCTAATTATGCGAAATCTTTTACGTCTGCTCGTTTATAGACTTCTGTGGGATCAAGAAGATCTAGAAAGTACCGTTGGTGGGAAACTAAATAATGGCATTGTTATTTTAGTTTTCGATCATTGATTTGATTGACTAACGGTTGTTGAAACTTTGATTGCACCTAGTTTGATTATTCTTGAGAGCCTCCTCTTATGACATAAGGTCATTCAAACTAGATCAAAGTATCGACGGGATCTTCAGAACAATTTTTAGATCTGAAGACAACTTGTGATCATCCATTGTTAACAGACTTTATTCTTAAGTGATCGATCATAAGTGGAATCAAGTTTTATGTGCAGGTACAATTGAAGATTTGAAGATACGAAATTTTTTCTGATTGGTTTCACATCTTATGATATTACTTCGGGCATACATCTTGATCGACTGGGATCCGACTAAGATCTTATTTTCTTTGGTAGATTTGATCAAGTAGTCGTATAGATCCGTAACTATCATTTGGTGGCATTCATTACTATCTGAATCTGATAGTTTGTAAATCTAGATATTGTTATTTCAGATCTTGATTGTTCTTACCTGACAAAGGAGTTTACTTGTTAAACAGAAGAGCCTTTGTCAAGAACTCAACATATCTTTATTCTTAAAGATTAATAGGGTAGCTACCAATAACTTTGTTCCTTTATTGTTTGAAATACGATCAAAAGGAGTTGATTGTTGAAGACTTTACATCGGTAAAGCAACTCAAAAAGTGATTTCTATCTTGGGATTCACGTGTGTTTGCCAGACTGTTGTAGGCGCAGGAATACTGAGGGAACTAAGTAACTAGGGGTAGATTACTTGGTCTCAACTATGCGAAGTTGGTTTTGTTCTTTGTATAGCGACTTAATTATGAGAGTATTCAATACTAGACTAGGTCCCGGGGTTTTTCTGAATTTGTGGTTTCTTCGTTAAAAAAATCTTGTTGTATCATTTACTTTACTTTCGCATTATAATTCTTTAGTTATAATAAAGTAAATAATACTTGTACGTTAATCCAAGACACTTGATAGTGATTCTATAATATATCAGTTTTATACCGTAACTATTATCAAGTGTATACCTTGTTTTCGTATTATCTCTACTTTGTACATAGACGATCACTCAAGGTATCATACATATAGGTTGATATGAAAAGATTGTGGTGTACTTGGATACCCTCATCATTTCACATATTTTAATTATTGTTTTGTTTAATTTAGTTTATTTTATGTAATTTAAATTATGTCTAGTCAAAATCTTATACTAAATTTAGACAAGAATTACACTTAGGTTAACTATTATGGATGTCCACCGGCTGAGGTGGCGGTGAAAAAGTATGGCGGAAAATCCTCACTTACAGAGGGATTCTTTGCTTTGGTTGAATCACATCTATGAACGAACGTGTAATGGTTATGCATTAAACAAGGAAAAAATACATAACGATTGCACGTTTTGAATTACATGTTGACACGTGTTATAAATACGGTCCCACTTTCCTATTTTATTCTTATTGATAACTAAAAACCTCAAAACGCATAATCGTTATGCGTTTTACACAAATCATATGGAATTTCCATAAGATCTAAGCTTAAGGTAACAAAGGAAATTTAATTAGAATTAACCATTACATTATACTTGAACTAAAATTATTACCTTAGTTAAAACAAACTACTATATTCAATTAAAACTAATTATTAGTTTATTACATTCAATTCAAATTGCTTAATTTTATAATTAATCTCCATCATCAACTTCAAAGTTAATGGAACCTTGGTTTTATTGTGTCTTGTATTATTATATGAATTTTTCACTGCTAAAATTTTAGTTGTGGTTCTTTTATTTTGAAAATGTTAATAATAATGAACTTTGCTGACTTCCTCCTGCATTTATTTGTAATTATGAAATTACATCATTACGATGTGATGATTTACTAAATTCATTTCTGTTTTATTTCTCTATGTGCTCTTTCATACTAATTTCGTAAATGAAGTTGAGTTTCCAAAAAGGATTCGTTTCTCGCTGATTTTTCTTTTCTTTGACCAGGATAAGGATGTTTTCCACGAGACTTTTGGACATTGATTTTGGGGTAATGAGCTTTTATGTGAGAAAATGGTGCAGTTGGTGTATTTACTTAAGCAATATATGTAGGTTGGTATGGTATGGTAACTAAGTTGGAGGAGCAAAACCACCCAAAGTCCAGATTTTAACCGATCAAAAAAGAACAAATCAACATTTTATTTGTTGAAATTATTGAGGACGTGGGAACAATCTTCAAAACTTTTTCCATGAGCTTTTTGCCACCATGTTCTCCGTTGTTGTAATATGCAGAACATATTGATTTGAAAATCACAGTAAGTTACCAAATACAATTTTCAAATTGTTCTTATCATATCAGTCTAAGTTTCACCACCTTTTCTTTGACGTTTGCATTGTATGATTCGAGCCACATATAAGGCCACACTTGACCTCTGATTACATCAAAATAATTTAATATCCCTTGTGGATCATAACAATTTATATTGTCGGTGTCTCCAGTGAAGTAAAACTTTATTGTTGTACACCACTAATAAGATCCAACATATGTAATAGACGGGGCAGGATCTCGTTATAGTATGCTTAGTACCACAAACTTTCGGGGTTATTTGGGCTTGATGGTGTAACCCATATTTTAATGATAGTTATGTGCGGAGTGTTCTATAATATTCGAATAGGGCGGTGATCAGCTTGCATTTTAACTTTTCTTATTGTAAAATACTATGGTATAACATGTGGTACTTCTGTTTAATGTCTCCTCATCATACATTCAACTACTTAACCAATCAAATAAATATATCAAATTTACACTCGTGAAAAGAGGGTGTACAAAAATGGATTACTTCCATTATGCTTTTCACCACTTTCCCTAAATAGGATAATAGAAAATTAATTTTTTGCCTTTGCTGCCGATGATCATGAAAAACTAATTCAACACACTATAACTTGAGTTTACTTTAAAAAGAAAAAAAAATCTTATAAACCAAAAGGACATGATTACAAGGGGAAAGCAGTTCTGTTGGTTGCCCTTATTTCATTCGAAATGATTGAAGTATTGAAGTCCCCAAGACTGTGTTCCTCCGATATCACAACATGATTAACATTAGAATTTAAGTTCATCCTATCTATCAAAAGAACTGAAAAAAAATAGTTAGCCGGCGTAGCCATCTGTTGTTGTTTATGGTAGTTCTTCTTCCTTGCCTCTTTTGATATTGTATCAGCGGTCTGATTACTCATGTTATGACTAAACAAAAAATAAAAAATGTTCCTACAAAATTCCAATATATTCACAGCTTCATTGATAATTGATTGATTCCTCCATTGTACCATGATGTTTCTTCCCGAGGCAAAATATGTGATTCTCCGACAATCCCTTTAATCCATAATTCTTGAAGCTTCATGTTTTTTGCCCATACAGTAGCTTCAAGTAGTACAAGAACTCTGCCTCTTCAGATTTAGTTGCAGTGAAGGTCCCTGAATTGACCAGTTTACCTATCCATGATGCATCAAAATTCAGTTTAAATTGATCATTAGAGGTATTGTTCAGCCTTGTAGGTGATTGAACAATGTTACAGAAATCTGAATCATTTACTGGAGGAGACCAAATGTTTAGATATCGTTGTATCTAATGAGGTTTGGAGAATAGTGTTGGCTTTATTCTGGAATATCCTACTGCATTTCTCTTTCCAATAAACCAACATTTTGTAGCCATCACCTCAATAACGCTGTTATCTACAACTTCACTTTCACTTGTATCTGCAATCCAATTTGAATATAATTCCAAGAAGAGAGAATTTGTATTCACCTTAATACTCATATCTATTATTGGAATCAACATCCATACTGATTTAGCAGAATAACATTCAAAGAAGAGATGTTTGATGATTCATATGGATGGTTACCTAACACACAATTCATGTGAATATCCTTAATATTGTACCTTAATTTCTTCCTAGCTGGTAAATCCATTGTGAATGCATTTCCAGAGATATACTTTGATCCTTTGTGATATGTTGAGTTTCCGAAAATATCTACAGAAAGAAACAATATGACAGATATTTGAAACTATATTTGAATTGGTATCTACGGCATGATTATGTAATTTATCATACATAGATTTAATCGTAGATTCCCCATTAGGAGTTAACAGTCATTTTATTGTATCTACTTTTAACATGCCTTCTTTATCTGTAAAGATTCTTATTTCTAAGATCTTATCAACTATAACAGTATGGAAGTTATTTCTAATGTGCCTTCTTTATCTTATCACTTCTTTGTTTCCGAGTCAATCAGCTCAGATACAAGTCTTAATGAATAACTTTGAGATCTACAATAGGATAATCTGTTACCTCGGATACTAGGTATCCACAAACTATACATTTATCAATACATCGTCACCTGCCTCCCAGCATCTATATTGATGAATAAGAGAAACTCCCGGCAAAATGCATCTCCATATCGCGGGACTAGGATTCATTATGTGTTTTTTGGCATAAAAGATGAAGATATTACGAAAATATTTATCTTTCAGTATAGAGGACCAAAGTGCATTAGGTTGTGTTACCGGTCTCCAAGCCAATTTGGCTACCATTGCGTGGACCAATGTGCATTAGGTTGTGTTACCGGTCTCCAAACCAATTTGGCTATCATTGCGTTATTCATTTTATTGGCCTCCTTAAAACCTAACACTCCCTTCTTGAGAGATTTAGTAACAAACTCCCAAGCTTTCAAGTAAACATTTTTTGTGTTCCTATCTTTTCCCCACCAGAAAGCCTGCCGAATTGCATTTATTCTATGAGTTATTTTTTTTTGGTAAAATAAAATATCCCATTTGGCAAATTGGGAGACCGGAAAGCACCAACTTTATTAGCATACTTTGATAGCTTGTGCTAAGATTTTTCTTTCCACCCCTCAATTCTAGTTCCCATTTTCTAAACTATTGATTCAAAAGTTGTTAGCGTTGATCTATCAATAAAGAGGGGTGCTTCGAGTACCTGTTATGTTTATTTTTGGGTTTCTAGTGATCTTATCATTATCTAATTAGTTTTGAACTTTACGGTATTTGCAGGATCAGATGATGCACTAACAACAATGTACTAGGGTCACATATTTATTTCCAAATTTGGCATGTAGAAACACCACTAAACGAGTCAACCAACAAATTTCTTATGTAAACCAGAAAATTCTATTGCACAATAATAAAGGTTAGCATTCCAGTTCCACGTTTCAAAGAAAGTGTGAATTGGTCAAATACCTACTTGTTCTGTCTCTGGTAATGCATGACTGCCTTATATAATCGGCAGGCAAGACCAAAAAATTATTACAAAATTCTAGTCTAGTAGTTCAGTAAGATATGAAAATTAAGATCATGAAGCAGCAACGGTATCTGGCATGGTGCCCAGCTTGTCCTCAACTGACACAGATACCTCTTGTTTTGACGATCCCTCTGGTGCACAAACAGGTTTTTCTCCAGCAGCAGCCGGGGTGCCATCTTTCTTTCCATCTGTGGGTTTAAGTGGTGATGGAATCAAGTGAGGTGGGGTTTCGTGCTTCAGCTTAACGAGTATCTGCCTCATCCTGGAAAGATCAGTAGGCTTTCCAGGCTTTGGACCCTGAACAATCACAACTGATGGCTTCTTTTCTGAATCTTTCTTTCCTTTCTTCTTTTCTAGACTGGCAACTTCATGAGGAATGAGCTCTGAAATCGATTTCCAGTACTGCTTGTCCGCGTTTTTGTTAAAATTCTCTTGATTAGCCAAGAATAGCTGCAACCACACACCCATATATGTATTTAATGGATGAAAAATGAAGAAACGTAATTACAGGTAGAAATGAGCAGAGAGTAAAGAAGTTCTACCTTCTCCTTTTCTCTGATATTAACTTTGTTAGTTGCGCAGTTAAGTTCCCTTTTCTCATAAAAGGCTTTTTTGTACACTTCAGCTTCATCGAGAATCTGGTTTCGCATTTCCTTCTCTCTTTTCTCTTTCTCTTCGAGCTCAATTGCGTTTTGGCTGAGTCAGCAGAAAAACATACTTCTTTGTCATTATATAATTTAATGGGACAAGTAGTTCCAAGCAGAACAAGCAAACGACAGGAATCAACTGCCATTTGCTGGAAAAGGAATAATATACCAAAAAACTAAACTGGAGCATCCCTAAAACAATTATTGCTGCATATTTTGCATGCAAACACACCACAAAAATGCATTTCCTTCCTATATAAACACTAATAAATTGGGGGCCAACAAAAGTACGTCATATGAAGCTTAATCACCAGACATGTAAGTAGCAGTTACCATTTATGAATTACACCACAAATTTTCTAGTGCTGTTTTTCAGCAAAGAGAAACTTATGTTGTAACAGAAGTTTTGCAGTAAAAATGTGGTCAAGAGTTGGATGCACTTTGTAATCTCATTAGACACCAAATGTAACCATCATTAATCATTTGAAGCAGAATTTAAAATTAGGATTCTAGAATATGCTTACAAGGGTGAAGAAGATCAATTTCAAAAATCTCTATAAAAATGATAAAACTAACTTTCAAGTATATGCACAGGTGTACCAGAAATAAATAGTTTAGTAACATGCTCCATTGACCAACTAGTATAGACAACGAAAGGAAAGAAAAGACATAAAGAATACAACATGAATAAGGCTTGTTGAGCCGGCCAGAATGAACATACAAGAAAAATTAAATTAGTAACAGGACTGCTTCAATACTCCTCATGATGCATCACATCCTATTACAACTTTTGACATCAACATATCTCTCTCTAATATGACATGTATCACATAGAAGTTTAACACTTATTTGAGAATTCTAAACCAATAAACATAAGAAATCATGTGTACTATGGAAGATCCAATTATCCCTATTGTTTATACAGGGTGCCTATATCGATCAGAAAAATTATGAAATGAAGGTCATGAAATCAAAACTGTAGTTATACTAATTTTTCCCTGCTTTTCCAAAAAATACACATAGAACCTACAACTACAAAAGTGAACCATCAAAATCCCTAACCATAATTTAGTGACAAGTAACCATATACCAATAGAAATTCAGAAATACCTAACTAATTCAAACCGCATTTTGATGCCCTGGTAAACAAAATAGGGGGAAAAATTGAATATCAAATGTTCATAAAATGAACCGTAAAGAAAACAGTTAGAAACCCTCACCGACGCCATTCTCGAAGAACAACTCCTTCCTCAGGTTCCATTTCAGTAGGAGGAAGAAGAGGACCATCATCAGAAACAAAAACACCACCATTATCATACATCTTCTCATGACCGTTCGATTCAGGAACCTCCGAGAACAAAGAAGGTGAATATTCAGAATTTTTAGTATCATCATTAGGTTCATCAGCAACAGTTGAAGTAAAACCATAAGTTTCTGTAGATGGAGTAACATTATCATCATCTACTACAACATTAGATACACGATGAACGGTGAAATCATCATCGTTGTGCAAACCTTCCTGAGGAGGAGGAGGAGGAATAGAAGATAAATCGCTAGGGGTTTCTTTAATTTCTTCTTCTTCTTCTTCTTCTACTTCGTTAACATCAAAATTAGAGTCAAAACGTTGAGAAGGAAGACGAGGGTCATAACCTATGTAACCATCATCAACATCATCGAAAGGACTGTTTGATGAAACCCTAATTTCTTCACCTTCTCCTTCATTGCTGCTGAATGTATTCTGGAACGACGCCATTTTCTCTCTCTCTAAAATTTCTTGGGTAAAACTAATTCTTCGAATTTCTTTGCTTTTCTTTACTTGAATTTGAAGGGAAATTAACGTGTTTTAGACTTTAGTTTCTAAAGTTGAAAAAAAGCATGAAAATGCGTGCACTAGCTGCAGTTATGGATAACCGAACGAAAAGGAAGATTTTAATTCAAAATTAATACCAAAAATCCTGGTGAACGATTGAAATTAGTCAAACTGAGTCAATAGTCATCAGTGCAAATACAATATTTGTCTTACTAGGTTGGATGATAGAGGGAATACTATGACATTTGGAGGTCGTCAAGTAGTCTGAGTCCTCTCCCCTTTTCTCTCTGAACCAAAGAAGAAGGAAAAAAACTACTTTCTTCAAAAACTTAAATCCTTGATCCGTCCGTTTTTGGTTTGATTTTTCAGATCCACCAGACGGATCGAGTTTGTTTCTTTGTATATATTTAAGGAGGAAGCCAATAAATCGTGTAAGAAATTCTAATACTCTTACACGAAATTACCACTATTCTGAAATTTTTGGCTTACACTTTCTCTATATTTTTCATTGTTTTCACACATTTTTTCAAATCCCAAATGTGTCGCACATTTGAGCTTGTAGAGGTGTGACCCATTCAACTCATGGTTCTCTCCGGCGACTTTTCCTGACGACTGAAAGCCAATTTCAATCGTCGTATTCACCATGAATTCTTCGAGATTTCCAATCGTTTTTTATTTCTTTTTGATTTCTCTACCACGGTTCCTTAGTTTTGGGATTTTTGTTTTCCTTTTTCGCTTTTTCCCTTTTCCTTTGATTACTGTTTTTGGGTTTTCTTTTAGGGTTTCAGTCGCCGTTTTTAGGTTTTATCTGTGTTTGCCATGGCTAGATCCACTAGGGCGTCTTCCCGTCCTCAGCTTCCTGCAACTCCTTCTTCCCAGACGCCTTTGAACTCTTCCTCATCCACAGACTTAGTTTCTTCAGGTGATGGCTTCTGCCATTGCCTCTCAAGTCTTTTCAGAGTTGTCGTGATGGTGTAAACAGCAGAGGTTACGCCAAGGGCTCGTTCATGAAATATTTAATCGACAAGCATTTGAATTATGAAGACGACAAATCATTTTGCAGAGAGTTGATTGCTAATAACTTGCACATTTATCGTGCATGGGAAAAAACTCTTAATCATCTTTGAATGTGTTGCAGTTGCAGTTGCATGCAATTGCATGCTTGGAGAATGCCTTGCAAGGGACGGGAAGGTACTGTGCATAGGGAGGTCATCGCTGGACCAGGTTCAGGTGTCGCTTTTCTACTACACGGTCTTCCAAAACCAGCTGAGGTTAGTACTGAAAACTTGGGTTCTAACAATGATGTTGTCTGTGATGTTTCTACGGCTGTCTGTGATGTTTCTACGGACAGTGCTGCTGACGCCGTAAGGGTTATTTCGAGTGACATACTCAATGACATATTTCAAAGACAGTTTACAACTGTTACTAGCATTCCGTATAAATGCAGGCTAGCATTCTCAAGAGAATTGAAAGTATGTCTCGACAGAGTCATTGTTAGCCCAAACAACCTTTCAGCTTGGCTGCAACTTATCCTCCTTCCCATTTGTACGCTAACCCTGTTCAAACCGAGAAGCTCATCAGAAGAAAAATCAGGGAACTGGAAGAGATTACAAGTCGCGACTATCATCAATGCACTTTCAGTTTGGAAAGAGCCGAATGGGTGTTTTATTTTGGAAAACAAATTACTTCAGCAACCTGTGCGTACTGGGGTTAGGAAGTCAGATTCAAAGAAGCAGGGAGCTGCCAATCTGTTGGCTTGCCAGAAGAAGATTAGTTGCGGTCACTTTGCTACCGCAATCAAGGTACTTTCTTCATCTGGTGTGGCTCCATGTAATGAGTTTACGCACCAAGATTTGCTGGATAAACACCCACATGCGCCCCTTCCTGTTGTGCCAAGTGATGATATTTTGGTTGACGCGGTAACAGTGGACTCTCGGGCTATATTGGGTGCTATCAAGAGCTTCCCAAAAGGGACATCGTGCGGCCGGGATGGATTTCGTGCACAACATTTGGTGGATGTGATGAGTGGGGCTGCAGCTGCAGTCGCGGATAATTTACTTGCTTCAATCACAGGGGTTGTCAATCTTTGGTTGGCTAGAAAATGTCCCGGGAGTTTAGGCGAGTTCATTGCTAGTGCACCCCTAACTCTGTTGCTTAAACCTGGAGGTGGTATTAGGCCAATTGTTGTTGGCACGGTTTGGCGAAGATTGGTCTCTAAAGTGGCTGCTTTCTCTATTGGAAAGGATATGACTTCGTATTTGGGAGATTATTTTACATGTTGTAAACTACTTACTGGAGATGAAAGGTCACTCAGATAAAATGTCAATGCTGCTCATTGACTTTTCTAATGCTTTCAACATGGTGAGTAGATCTCAGCTCATCAAGGAAGTCCGTATTCATTGTCTAGGTATTTCTCGCTGGGTAGAATTTTGTTACTCGAGACCTGCTAAACTCTACTATAACCAGTATATTTTGTCTTCTGCACTTGGAGTTCAGCAAGGTGACCCCCTCGGTCCCTTGTTGTTCGCGTTGACACTTCACCCTCTAGTGAAGACTATCACTTCTCAGTGCAAACTCGATTTACACGCTTGGTACCTTGATGATGGTACTATTATTGATGATACATTGGAGGTAGCCAAGGCCTTGAGCATAATTGAAATTGAAGGTCCAAGCAGGGGTTTACATCTGAATGTTAAGAAAACAGAAGTATTTTGGCCTTCTCTTGATCCAATAAGCACAGCCGATGGTGTTTTTCCCCCTGATATTGGTAGACCCTCTAATGGCGTTAAACTCTTGGGTGGTTCTGTGAGTTTGGATTTGAACTTTATTAGTGATATGATGTTGAATAGGGTGAATAAGACTGTTCAACTAATGTCTGCAATCAAAAAACTCAAGTACCCTCAAAGTGAGATGTTATTACTTTTTAATTGTACTGGGGTGTCAAGACTATATTTTGCAATGCGAACTACCAATCCTGCAGCCCTGCAGCCAGCCGATGATCTTTTTGATGACCATGTTCTTAAGTACTTGAGGCTACTAATCACTGGAGATGGTGCTGGTTTTGGTCCTTTACAGCAGATATTAGCTACCCTGCCTATCAAGGATGGTGGCCTTGGCATCTACACCATGGATGACACTCGCGCCTACTGGTTTCTTGCTTCTCAGAGTCAAACAACTTCGGTGCGAAAAGCAATTCTTGGCAGCTTATTCTCAACGAACAAAGGTTCTGCTTATCAGTTGGATCTTCAGAATTTTATCCAGGTTTGTGGATTGCCTCCTTCTTATTGTGTCCATGATGTTTCCCCCCCTTCCATGCACTCCCTGGCAGTTACTTATTTTGATGCAGTCAAGAAGAGAATCCCATACTAATTTTCCATGTCTGCAAGAGATTCCATTTTGTGGCAGTGTAATCATGTCAAGCATGCACAAGATTATTTACTGACGGTTCCCATTAGTGGGCATAACCAATGCCTTGGACCTAGACAGTTCAGAGCAGTGATTTGCTACCGCTTTGGCATCCCATTGTTTGTTGAGAATAGCTTATGCTCAAGTTGTAACAAACCTATGGACATCTTTGGAGACCATGTGCTTCATTGTGCTAAAGATGTTGGGAGTAAGTTACGACATGACCTTGTTCGTGATGTGGCTGTAGACATTTGTTACAAAGCTAATGTGCATGCACGCAAGGAAGTCTCTCTCGGTATTCTATCAGACGATGACAAGGATTTGAGGCATGCTGACATTCTTGTTCTCAACTGGGAGAATGGTCGAGATGTTTGTATGGATGTCACAGTGGTCTCGCCCTTTGCTGGTGATGGCATTCACTCTTTTGCTCCGGGAAAAGCTATATCTAATGCAATCTCTCACAAACGCACCAAATACCTGGACAAGTGCACTGCACTTGGATATGGCCTGGGAGTCCTAGATTTTTCCACTTTAGGAGAATTTGGTGAAGATGCTTTGTGTTTTTTTAAGCGCTTAAAGAATTGTCTAGTCTGTACTGATGCTGGTAGTGGTTTTGGTAGTTCCATTTTTCATAGATTAGGTATCACTATTCAAAGAGGAGTTGGAGCCCAGCTTGTGGCCAGGCTACCAACCAAAACATCTGTATGAGTTTATTATCCAAAAATCCCAAATAAAAAAAATTGTTTCTAAATTTTTTTTATGGTTTTCTAACTGGTCTGATGGTTTCACAAAACCATCATGAGTTGTTTTCATATTCTCTAATTAGGTTCTTTTGGTGGGTTTGGATTTGCATTGTTCTGGATGAAAACTATCTACTTTGTCAAATATGGAGATCGTTTCTAAAGAAATTAATTTGGGTATATTACTTCCCTTTTATGGAAGCATCTGATATCTTTGATGATCAAGAAACAAAATGGTTTAAAACCATTATAAGAATTTCCAATCCTTCAAAGGGCTGCGAAAGTTTAATAGGATTTTCATATCTCGTTTCTTTAAGTTTTGATTGTAAATCTTGTAACATCTGTATTGTCCTTTTTATTGATGTAATTGATCAATGTAATCCTTAAAACCTCAATTTGAATGAGGTATTCTAATAAATAAAATTTAGGGTTTTTTTTTTGAAGCCCCTGTTTCCATCAAAAAAAAAAGGTAGTCTGAGTCAAGTAATGAAAGGGAAGCCCCGATTCGCGTTCGTTCTTGCCTGTCTTTCTAGCAACAAATTCTAGTCACATATCATTGGTATTGGATGTATCGTTAGGTTGTGTAGAGTCAAATCTGCTCCGCCTTTTTTACGTTGCAGAAAAGAGATCCCTTACCCCCGCCCGCTTTCTAAAATGATGAATATCAAGTCCGGGAGGCTGCAAGTTCTATGGATCCTCTGACTCCCGGTTGCCTTCCCGACATCGAATGGATTTCAAAATGGAACAGTGAAGAGGTAGTGGAGTATTTATTTATTTTTAACCAGGTTGATGACCTGGACTAGCTCATTAGAGCATCTCCGATGGTTGAGGTCAAGGTCATCCTATGTGGATGTTTTATTTATACCCTTTGGTTGTAGGATTTGCTATACGATAAAAACGAAATAAAATAATAAGATTCTCTACCTAAATTTCATCTCCAATCCCCAAGGTATTATTGTCTAACACTTTTTATTTAAATTTAGAGGTAAAAGATGATGTTGACTTAATATCCAAGGTCATGAAGAAAGTCTTACTATGATCAACAATTGAAATCTTGACTATAAAAAAAATAACTAAACAAGCTAATATGCGAACTAAAGAAATAAAATCCCTTAAAAAAACTTCTTATATACATGATTTTGTCAACAACGCAATGACTCATAAATCATTTCAGGCTATCTAAAGATTATATTAGTACCAAGTACATTCAACTCAATCAACAAAAAGAAGGAAAATAAGTATAAAAGTTGTATCAGAGAAAACTATCCTAAGTTAAACTTTTGAAATGCTTGTATATCCATAAAACGAGATTCATAACACACTAGATCGAGAAAGAGAATAGAAATGTCTAAATTCTACCCAAAAGGAGACACGGACAAATAAAACAACAAAAAACAAAACAATACATGGATCCTTGTTTATAACCTGCTTATGAAGAGGTCACACTAACTTAGCTACTTTTCATTCATCATTTATTATTATATTTTTAAAGATAAAATGGTCATACTGACTTAAGATACGGACCCAATTATGATTCATCCGCCAAATCCTCAAAAGGAAGGTGACAAGATTCTAGAAGCAAAATCCGATTAGGATTATCAACTAAATCCTCAACAGGAGTGGTCAAACAATTGATACAAATAAGAAAAAAAGTTTTGGTTTATATCTCTAGGTATGTTGGACTCTATGAAGTATAGACTCTCAAGCATGATTAAAAGGTTTATGAAACCTATCAGAGCATTGCTCAGTTGAACCCACAAGTTATGCTATCTCAAGTTTGTTGTCAATGTTAGGTGATCAAAACTATATCTTGATTTTTAGTCTACTAAGTCAAGTTTCTGATAGGTTAGAATTGTAGTTGGGTATCAGAGATCACACTTGAAGACTGAAGATCAACGAAGACATTTGGAAAACTTATGTATCAAGTATGTGAAGACTGGAACATTTTATTTTACTTACTATACCATCGTTCTATCTATTGAGACTATGTCGTATGACTTATAATAGATTTACAAAGAAGAAGTTTCGAGTCAAGCTTGTCTTGTGAAAAATCCCGAAATATGATTTAGCAATTAGATGTTCAAAGGACCTTAACAATATTTGATCTATGAATTAATTTGTGGATCGATTGAAAATTGCCCATACAAATGATCATATCACTGGGGAACGTTTCAAACATCATAAGAGAGAAATAAAACTTACTGAAATTTCTAGCCAGGGTAGGTTGGCGAGCCAGTTCTCACACCATAGATATATGAGATATAAAAATACAGGAAGGTTGGCGAACCAGTTCGCAAATCGCAAGTTCATTTGGGTACAGTTCACGAACCCGGTTGGAAAACCGTGGTGAACTGATTTTATAAATTGGATAATTGGTTAGCATTTAGCGAACCCGGTTCAAGATCCGTGGTCAACTGATTTAGGTAGTCTAGTAGGGTTGGCGAACTCGGTTCACGAACCGTAGCACCCGTATTCGTGAACCATCCCTACAGTTAGAAAACCATTGGAACAATTGTCCCGATAATGTTTAGCAAATGCTTAAAGACTTATTGTTTTAATACGTTTAGCATTGCTAGAACTCTCTTAACACTTCTAAGACTTTATTGATCCCTTAAACGCTTATGTATGTGTATCATGATTAATTTCTTAGGTGTTTAAATGAACATCAAATAGCTTTTAGTTCTTTGGCTAACTTTCCAAACTGAACAGTCATTATACACGGTTCCATAACCGAACCTATGTGTACATCTTATATTGTAGTTTGAAGACCTAATTTGTTTGCTTGAATCTCAAATTATCTTAGCTTGAATTCTAAGCTAACCCCGGACTTCGAAAACTATAAATAGAGCATCTCTGTCAACTGGGAAAATTAATCCCGAACACTTCGTGTCTTAGTTTATTGTAGAGTCGTCTTCTATTGGACTTTCAGGTCTATGATTAAAAGATTTCGCTTGGGGATTGGTGAAGCCAGGTCCAACTATCTTTACCTTGATAGTTCATGTGATTTTTCTTTTCTGTTATCGACGTTTTCATAATCTCTTTCAGGCAAGATAGATAGTAATCACAAAGTTTGTGTATCCTGATCTTAGTTGATCTTTCGACGATTGTTCCTGAGAGGTGGTTAAGAATCTAGGATGCTTTTCGGGATCGTAAATTCCGGATTTGTGAGGTTTGATAGCTTGTCTATTGCAAACAGATTTACATACCTTGATCTTTGATATAAACAGAAATCAAATAGGCTTATCTGTTAAAGGTAGATTGGTATCAAAAGTCTTCACTTCAGCTAAAACAACTCTTAGGTTGTAAAGGACGTCATCTAAGGGAATTAAGTGCATAGAACTTTGTGAGGTTCAAGAGACGTAAGGAGGGCAACTGTAACTGAATCACTTGGAGGGTGGGTTCGGCCTCAACTATATTCCAGTGTGAAGTCTGATAGTAGGCTAGTGTCTATGACGGCTTAATACAGTGTGGTGTTCAATCTGGACGAAGTTTTGTGGGGTTTTATGCTATTGCAGTTTCCTCGTTAACAAAATTCCTAGTGTCTTGTGTTTTTCCTTTTCCGTATTATATTGTTTATTTTTATAACTAGATTTACACAAGTTTGTATGTATTCAGTCTAAGTTGATACGTTCGCTTAATTGTCATCGACTACGAGACCAGTTTTTTGTAGAATTCGTATATTGAAAGAAGTTTAATCACTTGGCAGAATTCCGACTGAATTATTTCGATATGATTAGATTGATCTTGGATATTGATTTTTGAGATCGTCCAAGTACTCTGCTTAACAATCAGGTTCATGGACCTTGTATCTGTATATATACTGATTGAGTAGAGGTTGAGATATTAACTCTATATACATATTGTCAATGATCATTAAGTTGATCTTCTTGAAATTGTATTAAGTTTTGTTTATACAGGTTGTCGAACGAAAAAGTTGGGTGTATTTGGTATCCCTTGCGTTTCAAAACCGATATGAAATAATTTCTAAGAATAACAATTTAACTGAAACACAAAATTGAGAAAGAGGGTTAGCATCACATAATTAAATGAAGAATAATTAAGCATACATGATGATTTATAAGAAATAAGAAACATAAAGAAAAAGAAAGGTAGAACATAGAAACATAAACTAAAATAAACCCTAGAATGTTGCCTCAATAATTCTTAATCAACAATGAAAATATTAGTAGATACTTGGATTTAGGAATTTTTAAGATGTTACCTCTTTTCATATGAGAGAAAAACTTTGTATCTCTTGCAAAGCCTCTCGAGTCCCGAATAACCATGAACAAGGAAAACCTAAATCTACCTTTAACTACCAAAGAGAAATTGTCTCTGCAATTCTTATAAAAAAAATTAAATAGATAAAGATATATGGCCTTAATAATTTTTAAGATGTTTCCTCTTTTCGTAGATGACAAAAAACACCACGTAACTCTTACATAATCTCTCGGGTAACTAGGAACAGAGAAAAACCAAGTCCATCTTACCAAAAACGATACATACCAAGAAAGAAACAAAGAAAATCAGTACCTATCTAACAAAAGTATCATCGAAACTCGGATATGGTCCTCATTATCATGAAATGTTTATACCTATGACGCCCCATTTAAGGCACCTTCTTAGAGTTCTGAAAAGGCGAGGGTACCCAAATATACCTCAAGCTAAAACTTTTCCTACCTATAAGTCCTTTCTCCGAAAGTGATTGTCTATGGACTGAGTCGAGACAATAAAACTAATCAGTTCACACTTCGTGTGATCGTCTATGGATACGAGATCGAGATAATACAACAACGAAGTATGTTACTTGATAAAAAGGTTCGGACTTAACCAAACACAATAGGATTCACTTATCAAGTAAATAGGAATTAACGTTTGTGCAATTTACTTTAATTATAATAAAACAATTATAATGCGGAAATATAAAGTAAATGACACAGCAAGATTTTGTTAACGAGGAAACCGCAAATGCAGAAAAACCCCGGGACCTTGTCCATAATTGAATACTCTCAGGATTAAGCCGCTACACAAAATTACACCTAACTTCGTATAGTTGAGACCAAGCAACTAAACCTATAGTTCACCTAGTTCCGTATGTATTCCCATGCCTCTAACTTATAAATAAGTCACGTACTTGGAACAATTCCTTTGGTTCGTATTCCAAACAGTAAAGGAACAACAAATCTGTTTGGTATCAACTCTCTTCAACCAAGTGATATGAGTCAAACAAAGGCTCTTCCGTTTATCTTAACATAAACTCCTTCGTCAGGTCCTTAGATCTATCTTATGTTCAATTACTGAAGTAATCGTTTAAGATTAAGCCAACAACACTCTTAATGCAAAGAATTGTGTTGATGCCGATCTACTCAATTAATCAATCCAATCTACCACAAGGATAAACCGATTATGAATGGGATCCGCTTTTACCAAAACAAGTATTGTGCACACCAAAGATTATAAACCCAAGTCAGATCTCCAATATCTTCTTTGTATTCAAATCTTCTAAAATCTTCAATAAAAACCTGCACACAATCACTTGAATCTCTTGTGATCAATCACGCACAGAACAGAGTCTGTTAATAATGGATTATCACAAGATCGTCTTTAGAACTAACAACAGTCTAAAGATCCCGGTCGAAACTATGAACTAGTTTGAGTGAATCTTATATCAGAAGAGAAGATTCCCGAGAATAAACGAACTAGGTGCAATCAGATTTCAACCATCATTAGTCAATCAAATCAATGAAAACAAAAGATAAACCGAAATTATCTAGTTTCCCACCAACGGTACACGCTAGAGCTTCTCAATCCCAAATAAGACTTTAAACTGAGTGGCCGTAAGAGATTTCGCCTAATTAGGTTACTCTCCTCTCCGAATAGGCGGCTACACAAGTAACAACAACAAAAGAGGAAGTATGTTGTTACGAAGGATTAGCTTGATAGAAAGGCAAACTTCAAGTATTTATAGACAAGGAAGTTTGGACACCAAGGAATTTCCAAAACCGAAAATATTCTCAAGATATTCATTAAAGCACAAATTCGGTTTCCATAATTCCTGGAAATGCTCTGTCCAAAAATAATGATCGAAATCTCTCGGAAAATCTAATTAGTAAATGCACATTATTAATTCTTATATTTTCCCATAAAATGAAATTAATAACATTAATTAAAAGATTCTTAACTTACTTATGTTTCGATCCTGGGATTATATTCGCTTAGCTATTAAGGAATAACTTTGAACAATTAAAGAAACAAACATTCATAGCACGTGTTCAAAGAATGTCGACATCCTTACTTTGTAAGTTCTCTTACACACTTACAACCTTGAAACCGATTTGCCACACTTCCAAACAAGTTTAGAATTGGTTCATCTGACTTTAAAGAACTATGCGATTGATCAAACAAACATTCAATCACAATCATGGGTTTAACGGTTCTACCAAAACAAGTTTCGGTTCTACCTTCCATGTGAGTATTGTGCATAGTCACACTAGCTTTCCAAAATTCGGTTGACTAGGTACTAGGATCGGTTCCCCACATATATATGGTATCTAAATTATATGTGTTCCACATGTCCATAGGATCGGTTCCCCTTTGCCTAAAAACGTGTTGCACATGTCCATAGGATCGGTTCCCCTTTCTGCTATAAACCTTGTTGCACCCCATACAAGGATCAGTTCCCCTTTGTGATGTACTGCACCTCTTACTAGGATCGATTCCCCTTTCCCATATTTGGTCAGACATAAAATCACAAACCCGATCATACCATGTCAGGTGATTACTTAAGATCGGTTTCACTAATAAAAGTCATACAAATACATAAGTCAGGCCTTTGTGAATAGTTCTATCAAGAACACAAACAAGTTGTGAGCGGTTATACTCAATCACACGTATTGGTTGTTCATAAGATATGCAATGAATAATAAAACCAATAACACCTGGCAATTTCCTTTTCTGTTCACAAATAAGTTTATGAACTGACTTCCTTAGAACACATGTAGAACATTGTTCCCTAGGATGAAATCCTCACCTCATACCCATACATAATCACAATAACATTCAAATGATTATGGCGATGTCTTATCTACAAAGTTTAAATGTTAAGCAATAAACCTCGTATTGTATTCCTTAATACTATGTCTATCTAGAGTTCAAATATGCTTCGCAGTTTTGTTTTCAGTATGCACGACCTGAAAGATACGTTAGGAATGAAACAGTTCAAGTCAAATATCACTAACCTCAAGTGGAAGGATGATTGTTCTCGTTAAGCTGAAGCACGAAACCCCACCTCACTTGATTCCATCACCACTTAAACCCACAGATGGAAAGAAAGATGGCACCCCGGCTGCTGCTGGAGAAAAACCTGTTTGTGCACCAGAGGGATCGTCAAAACAAGAGGTATCTGTGTCCAAGCTGGGAACCATGCCAGATCCCGTTGCTGCTTCATGATCTTAATTTTCATATCTTACTGAACTACTAGACTAGAATTTTGTAATAATTTTTTGGTCTTGCCTGCCGATTATATAAGGCAGTCATGCATTACCAGAGACAGAACAAGTAGGTATTTGACCAATTCACACTTTCTTTGAAACGTGGAACTGGAATGCTAACCTTTATTATTGTGCAATAGAATTTTCTGGTTTACATAAGAAATTTGTTGGTTGACTCGTTTAGTGGTGTTTCTACATGCCAAATTTGGAAATAAATATGTGACCCTAGTACATTGTTGTTAGTGCATCACCTGATCCTGCAAATACCGTAAAGTTCAAAACTAATTAGATAATGATAAGATCAGTAGAAACCCAAAAATAAACATAACAGGTACTCGAAGCACCCCTCTTTATTGATAGATCAACGCTAACAACTTTTGAATCAATAGTTTAGAAAATGGGAACTAGAATTCAGGGGTGGAAAGAAAAATCTTAGCACAAGCTATCAAATTATGCTAATAAAGTTGGTGCTTTCCGGTCTCCCAATTTTCCAAATGGGATATCTTGTTTTACCAAAAAAAAATAACTCATAGAATAAATGCAATTCGGCAGGCTTTCTGGTGGGGAAAAGATAGGAACACAAAAAATGTTTACTTGAAAGCTTGGGAGTTTGTTACTAAATCTCTCAAGAAGGGAGTGTTAGGTTTTAAGGAGGCCAATAAAATGAATAACGCAATGATAGCCAAATTGGTTTGGAGACCGGTAACACAACCTAATGCACATTGGTCCACGCAATGGTAGCCAAATTGGCTTGGAGACCAGTAACACAACCTAATGCACTTTGGTCCTCTATACTGAAAGATAAATATTTTCGTAATATCTTCATCTTTTATGCCAAAAAACACATAATGAATCCTAGTCCCTCGATATGGAGATGCATTTTGCCGGGAGTTTCTCTTATTCATCAATATAGATGCTGGGAGGCAGGTGATGATGTATTGATAAATGTATAGTTTGTGGATACCTAGTATCCGAGGTAACAGATTATCCTATTGTAGATCTCAAAGTTATTCATTAAGACTTGTATCTGAGCTGATTGACTCGGAAACAAAGAAGTGATAAGATAAAGAAGGCACGTTAGAAATAACTTCCATACTGTTATAGTTGATAAGATCTTAGAAATAAGAATCTTTACAGATAAAGAAGGCATGTTAAAAGTAGATACAATAAAATGACTGTTAACTCCTAATAGGGAATCTACGATTAAATCTATGTATGATAAATTACATAATCATGCCGTAGATACCAATTCAAATATAGTTTCAAATATCTGTCATATTGCTTCTTTCTGTAGATCTTTTCGGAAACTCAACATATCACATAGGATCAAAGTATATCTCTGGAAATGCATTCACAATGGATTTACCAGCTAGGAAGAAATTAAGGTACAATATTAAGGATATTCACATGAATTGTGTGTTAGGTAACCATCCATATGAATCATCAAACATCTCTTCTTTGAATGTTATTCTGCTAAATCAGTATGGATGTTGATTCCAATAATAGATATGAGTATTAAGGTGAATACAAATTCTCTCTTCTTGGAATTATATTCAAATTGGATTGCAGATACAAGTGAAAGTGAAGTTGTAGATAACAGCGTTATTGAGGTGATGGCTACAAAATGTTGGTTTATTGGAAAGAGAAATGCAGTAGGATTTTCCAGAATAAAGCCAACACTATTCTCCAAACCTCATTAGATACAACGACATCTAAACATTTGGTCTCCTCCAGTAAATGATTCAGATTTCTGTAACATTGTTCAATCACCTACAAGGCTGAACAATACCTCTAATGATCAATTTAAACTGAATTTTGATGCATCATGGATAGGTAAACTGGTCAATTCAGGGACCTTCACTGCAACTAAACCTGAAGAGGCAGAGTTCTAGTACTACTTGAAGCTACTGTATGGGCAAAAAACATGAAGCTTCAAGAATTCTGGATTAAAGGGATTGTCGGAGAATCACATATTTTGCCTCGGGAAGAAACATCATGGTACAATGGAGGAATCAATCAATTATCAATGAAGCTGTGAATATATTGGAATTTTGTAGGAACATTTTTTATTTTTTGTTTAGTCATAACATGAGTAATCAGACCGCTGATACAATATCAAAAGAGGCAAGGAAGAAGAACTACCATAAACAACAACAGATGGCTACGCCGGCTAACTATTTTTTTTTCAGTTCTTTTGATAGATAGGATGAACTTAAATTCTAATGTTAATCATGTTGTGATATCGGAGGAACACAGTCTTGGGGACTTCAATACTTCAATCATTTCGAATGAAATAAGGGCAACCAACAGAACTGCTTTCCCCTTGTAATCATGTCCTTTTGGTTTATAATATTTTTTTTTTCTTTTTAAAGTAAACTCAAGTTATAGTGTGTTGAATTAGTTTTTCATGATCATCGGCAACAAAGGCAAAAAATTAATTTTCTATTATCCTATTTAGGGAAAGTGGTGAAAAGCATAATGGAAGTAATCCATTTTTGTACACCCTCTTTTCACGAGTGTAAATTTGATATATTTATTTGATTGGTTAAGTAGTTGAATGTATGATGAGGAGAAATTAAACATAAGTACCACATGTTATACCATAGTATTTTACAATAAGAAAAGTTAAAATGCAACCTGATCACCGCCCTATTCGAATATTATAGAACACTCCGCACATAACTATCATTAAAATATGGGTTACACCATCAAGCCCAAATAACCCCGAAAGTTTGTGGTACTAAGCATACTATAACGAGATCCTGCCCCGTCTATTACATATGTTGGATCTTATTAGTGGTGTACAACAATAAAGTTTTACTTCACTGGAGACACCGACAATATAAATTGTTATGATCCACAAGGGATATTAAATTATTTTGATGTAATCAGAGGTCAAGTGTGGCCTTATATGTGGCTCGAATCATACAATGCAAACGTCAAAGAAAAGGTGGTGAAACTTAGACTGATATGATAAGAATAATTTGAAAATTGTATTTGTTAACTTACTGTGATTTTCAAATCAATATGTTCTGCATATTACAACAACGGAGAACATGGTGGCAAAAAGCTCATGGAAAAAGTTTTGAAGGTTGTTCCCACGTCCTCAATAATTTCAACAAATAAAATGTTGATTTGTTCTTTTTTGATCGGTTAAAATCTGGACTTTGGGTGGTTTTGCTCCTCCAACTTAGTTACCATACCATACCAACCTACATATATTGTTTAAGTAAATCCACCAACTGCACCATTTTCTCACATAAAAAAGCTCATTACCCCAAAATCAATGTCCAAAAGTCTCGTGGAAAACATCCTTATCCTGGTCAAAGAAAAGCAAAATCAGCGAGAAACGAATCCTTTTTGGAAACTCAACTTCATTTACGAAATTAGTATGAAAGAGCACATAGAGAAATAAAACAGAAATGAATTTAGTAAATCATCACATCGTAATGATGTAATTTCATAATTACAAATAAATGCAGGAGGAAGTCAGCAAAGTTCATTATTATTAACATTTTCAAAATAAAAGAACCACAACTAAAATTTTAGCAGTGAAAAATTCATATAATAATACAAGACACAATAAAACCAAGGTTCCATTAACTTTGAAGTTGATGATGGAGATTAATTATAAAATTAAGCAATTTGAATTGAATGTAATAAACTAATAATTAGTTTTAATTGAATATAGTAGTTTGTTTTAACTAAGGTAATAATTTTAGTTCAAGTATAATGTAATGGTTAATTCTAATTAAATTTCCTTTGTTACCTTAAGCTTAGATCTTATGGAAATTCCATATGATTTGTGTAAAACGCATAACGATTATGCGTTTTGAGGTTTTTAGTTATCAATAAGAATAAAATAGGAAAGTGGGACCGTATTTATAACACGTGTCAACATGTAATTCAAAACGTGCAATCGTTATGTATTTTTTCCTTGTTTAATGCATAACCATTACACGTTCGTTCATAGATGTGATTCAACCAAAGCAAAGAATCCCTCTGTAAGTGAGGATTTTCCGCCATACTTTTTCACCGCCACCTCAGCCGGTGGACATCCATAATAGTTAACCTAAGTGTAATTCTTGTCTGAATTTAGTATAAGATTTTGACTAGACATAATTTAAATTACATAAAATAAACTAAATTAAACAAAACAATAATTAAAATATGTGAAATGATGAGGGTATCCAAGTACACCACAATCTTTTCATATCAACCTATATGTATGATATCTTGAGTGATCGTCTATGTACAAAGTAGAGATAATACGACAACAAGGTATACACTTGATAATAGTTACGGTATAAAACTGATATACTACAGAATGACTATCAAGTGTCTTGGATTAACGTACAAGTATTATTTACTTTATTATAACTAAAGAATTATAATGCGAAAGTAAAGTAAATGACACAACAAGATTTTTTTAACGAAGAAACCACAAATTCAGAAAAATCCCGGGACCTAGTCCAGTATTGAATACTCTCATAATTAAGTCGCTATACAAAGAACAAAGCCAACTTCGCATAGTTGAGACCAAGTAATCTACCCCTAGTTACTTAGTTCCCTCAGTATTCCTGCGCCTACAACAGTCTGGCAAACACACGTGAATCCCAAGATAGAAATCACTTTTTGAGTTGCTTTACCGATGTAAAGTCTTCAACAGTCAAATCCTTTTGATCGTATTTCAAACAATAAAGGAACAAAGTTATTGGTAGCTAGCCTATTAATCTTTAAGAATAAAGATATGTTGAGTTCTTGACAAAGGCTCTTCTGTTTAACAAGTAAACTCCTTTGTCAGGTAAGAACAATCAAGATCTGAAATAACAAGATCTAGATTTACAAACTATCAGATTCAGATAGTAATGAATGCCACCAAATGATAGTTACGGATCTATACGACTACTTGATCAAATCTACCAAAGAAAATAAGATCTTAGTCGGATCCCAGTCGATCAAGATGTATGCCCGAAGTAATATCATAAGATGTGAAACCAATCAGAAAAAATTTCGTATCTTCAAATCTTCAATTGTACCTGCACATAAAACTTGATTCCACTTATGATCGATCACTTAAGAATAAAGTCTGTTAACAATGGATGATCACAAGTTGTCTTCAGATCTAAAAATTGTTCTGAAGATCCCGTCGATACTTTGATCTAGTTTGAATGACCTTATGTCATAAGAGGAGGCTCTCAAGAATAATCAAACTAGGTGCAATCAAAGTTCCAACAACCGTTAGTCAATCAAATCAATGATCGAAAACTAAAATAACAATGCCATTATTTAGTTTCCCACCAACGGTACTTTCTAGATCTTCTTGATCCCACAGAAGTCTATAAACGAGCAGACGTAAAAGATTTCGCATAATTAGGATACTTTCCTCTGCGGTATAGTAATACTAGTAGTCTGCTCCATCAGAAACAACATAAAGATGAAATTTTCCTGGCTAAGGATAGTTTGCAAGAATAACAAGCTTCACTATTTATAGACCGAGTGAAAAGGCGAGGGTACTCAAATATATCTCAAGCTAAAACTTTTCCTTCCTATAAGTCCTTTCTCCGAAAGTGATTGTCTATGGACTGAGTAGAGACAATACAAAAAATCGGTTCACACTTCATGTGATCGTCTATGGTTACGAGATCGAGATAATACAAGAACGAAGTATGTTTACTTGATACAAAGGTTCATACTTAACCAAACACAATAGGATTGCTTATCAAGTAAATATGAATTAACATTTGTGTAATTTACTTTAATTATAATAAAACAATTATAATGTGGAAATATAAAGTAAATGACACAACAAGATTTTGTTAACGAGGAAAACCGCAAATGCAAAAAAAAACCGGGACCTTGTACAGAATTGAATACTCTCAGGATTAAGCCGCTATACAAAATAAACCAACTTCGTATAGTTGAGACGAAGCAACTAAACCTATAGTTCACCTAGTTCCGTCTGTATTCCCACGCCTCCGACCTGTAAACAAGTCACGTACTTGGACAATTCCTTTGGTTCGTATTCCAAACAGTAAAGGAACAACAAATTTGTTTGGTATCAACTCTCTTCAACCAAGTGATATGAGTTGGACAAAGGCTCTTCTGTTTATCTTAACATAAACTCATTTGCCAGGTTCCAAGATCTATCTTATATTCAATTACCAAAAGGTAATCGTTAAGATTTTGCAATCAATACCTTTAATACCAAGGAAATTTATTGATGCCGATCTACACAACTATTCTATCAAAATACCACAAGGATAGATCGATCATAGTTGGTGGATCCTCTTTTACCGAAACAAGTATTGTGCACACCAAAGATTTATATTACCAAGTCAGAAATCTTCTATCTCTTCTTTGTCTTCAAATCTTCTTAGATCTTCAATAAACACCTGCGCACAACTACTTGAATCTCTTGTGATCAATCACATACAGAACGGAGTCTGTTAACAATGGATTATCACAAGATCGTCTTTAGCACTAACAACAGTCTAAAGATCCCTGTCGAAACCTTGAACTAGTTTGAGTGAATCTTATATCAGAAGAGAAGATTCTCAAGCATAAACAAACTAGGTGCAATCAAAGTTCAACCACCGTTAGTCAATCAAATCAATATGAAAACAAAGGATAAACCGCAATTATCTAGTTTCCCACCAACGGAACGTGCTAGAGCTTCTCAATCCCAAAGAAGACTTTAAACTGAGCGGTCGTAAGAGATTTCTCTTAATTAGGTTACTCTCCTCTCCGAATAGGCGGCTTCACCAGTAGCAGTACAACAGAGGAAGTTTACTGTCACGAAGGATTAGTTTGCTAGAAATAAAAACTTCAAGTATTTATAGAAAAGGAATTTTGGACACCAAGGAATTTCCAAAACCGAAAATATTCTCAAGATATTCTATAATAATTTCCATATTCGGTTTTCATAATTCCTGAGAATGCTCTGTCCAAAATAATAATCGAAAATCTCCTTGTAAAATCTTTAACTAGCAAATGCACATTACTAATTATTATTTTCCATATATAATTAAAAACCTTAATTAAAAGATTCTTAACTTATTTAATTTCGATCCTGGGATTTACTTCCTTCTTAGCCATGGAATATCTTTGAACAATAAAAAAAATACGCATTCTGCATGTGTTCAAAGTATGTCGACATCCTTTCTTTGTAAGTCCCGTTTCATACTTACTCACTTGAAACCGATTTACCACACTTCCAAACAAGTTTAGAATTGGTTCATCTGACTTTCAAGAGCTATGCGATTGATTAAGAACTTCTCAATCACAAATCATGGGTTTAACGATTCTACCAAAACAAGTTTCGGTTCTACCTCCATGTGAGTACTGTGCATAGTCACACTAGCTTCCCAAAATTCGGTTGACTAGGTACTAGGATCGGTTCCCACATATATATGGTGTCTAACTCATATGTGTTGCACATGCCCATAGGATCGGTTCCCCTTTGCCTAAAAACGTGTTGCACATGTCCATAGGATTGGTTCCCCTTTCTGCTATAAACCTTGTTGCACCCCTTACAAGGATCGATTCCCCTTTGTGACGTGTTGCACCTCTTACTAGGATCGGTTCCCATTTACCCAGTGTTATGCCTTACAAACTACACAAACTCGATCATACCAACAGGTGATTACTTAAGATCAGTTTTACTAATAAAAGTCATACCAATACAAAAGTCTAGGCCTCATGTGAATAGTTTTAACAAGAACACAAACAAGTCATGAGCGGTTATACTAATCACACATATTGGTCGTTCATAAGATATGCAATGAAGAACATCCCCAATAACGCCTGGCGATTTCCTTTTCGGTTCACAAACAAAGTTCATGAACTTACTTCCTTAAAACACATGTAATAACATTGTTTCCTAGGATGAAATCCTCACTTCATACCCATACATAATCACAATAGCATGCATACGATTATGTTGATGTCTTATCTACAAAGTTTAATGGTTGAGCAATAAACCTCGTATTGAATTCCTTAATACTATGTCTATCTAGAGTGTTCATGCTTCGCAGTTTTGTTTTCAATATGCACGACTTGAAAGATACGTTAGGGAATGAAACAGTTCAAGTCAAATATCACTAACCTCAAGTGGAAGGATGATGTTGTGGTTGTAGCTCCGTACTTCTTCACTTATTCAAGTCTTCACAATACTTGTAATGTCTCATATCCTAATACTTTCAAGCTAACCTATACGAAGTTGACTCTAGTACATAATCAAGCGAATCTTAACATGAGTTTTGATTCACTAAAAAATGACAACCAAACTTGACATACCAACGCTTGGTGGGTTCAACCGAGCCATGCTCTAACAATCTCCCCCTTTGTTAATTTTAGTGACAAAACTCTTAGATCATATGGATAAACAAATCATTACACATACGCTTGATTCCCGAATTCAACAGCACAATAAACTACTTACATTCAATCCTTGAAAATATCGTTGTTGACATTATAATGACAAAGCTAATACTCCCCCTAAGGAAGATAGGTAGATATTCAATCTGCACGTCTTCGTTATACCTATTCATATGATATGTTACTCCCCTTTAGTCCATGCTTTCACTCTTTCGTTTAGATAAAACGTTTAAGCACCAATGTTCTTTTATTTAGCGATACCAATCAATATAAAATCAATGCCAATATCACTTGTTTACTCCATATATTTCTCCCCCTTTTTGTCACAAAATGACAAAGAAACGAAAAAATAAAGGACAACACGAAAAGAATCTTACAAATCTCAAAATAGACTTGCAATCTGTAGAGTTAGGCACGAGGGTTCCACACATCATGTTCTGATAACCACCATCAAAACCGAAACTACAAGTAGTTTTATTTTGATATGTTACCAAGGAAACAATTGTCCGAAACAATTTTCCAATTTAGTATAGCAAAACAAAAATCAACTAATCACTTTAGTCCCTTTGCTAAACCGATTGTTCAAAAACAACCGCTTAATTTGATAAGACCAAAATAAAGATAACTCCATTTTTCTCATCAGTTTCTAATTATCCATAAAGTTAGACCTTTCAATTTTAAACAACACAAGTACTAGGTTAGTTGACTAGCATTTCTTATTAAGGCATTGGATTAGACTTGAATAACCGAAACCTTACTTCGATAAGTCTAACTAAGATCAGAATTAACTTAGTTTCTCTTATCCGGAATTGAATTGGACTAAACAACTCATCCCGTACACTTTTTATTTCGTTAAGCCATAAATAATTCATACAAACCAACATAAATCAACTTGCATAATTATTCACCTCAACCGGAAGCAATTGAAACAACATAGACATTAAAAGCACCGCAATTGCACCGAAATTTTGTAAGCCTAAATAATTGATACCATACAATAAAACAAGATAACAATAGTTTTTCTTAACCGGAACCAATTAAATCACACACATCCACACACACATCATGGAATAAACATCAATTGAACCGAAATTTTGTTAAGCAAAAGCAATAAATATATAATATAAACTCAGGATTTTCTTAAACAGGAAAACAATTAACTAACAAGATTGTTACCTCAAATTTCGCATCCACTTCTCCAATATGTTTGTATCTTCGTCCAGGGAGAATTGATATCGAAATATCACCATGTTGTCATCCTTATGCCAAAACAAAAGAATAAAAACAACCCTCAACCTTTACCAGAGAAAGGTTGAAAACCGGTTTTAACAATTGCAAGCAAGAGTTGAAAATCGTCGAAACACATATGCTTTTATGCTAAACCAAACCGATTCAACATATTGTGACTTTTTCACATATTGTTTCTACCAGAACCCTTCATGACCCTTTGATAAAGCCTACCAACATGGGCTAGAACTTAACCCTGCTAAATCAAAAAGTCACCCAAACCACAAGGGTTCACAATATATGAGATCGAATATTAAGGTAGTAAAACCGAAATCAAACATCCCATAAACATACATAGCAATAAGATAAAAGCATTCAAGCACATTCTATGTAAACTGAAAACTATCACAAGAAAAATTACCAATCAAATAATTTTATTAATAATAGTTTTATTCATTAATAAACCAATACAATCAATGAAAGAAATCAAAAATTGATGTCTATTATTCTAGATTAAGTAATTGAACTCATTCATCCTTGTTATCTTCCGTTTCCATGATTTCATCAAGGTACTCTTCAAACATTTCAAAATTGTTAGAGTGAAAACTGATCATTTGAAGATCACGAAAGTCTCTGTAAGACGCCCAGCAAACAACATGGAAAATAATTTCCTTTCGAGCAACATAGGATAATTCCTTCAAGAGTTCCTTTCGTCCTATTAGTTCGAGAACTCCTTCACATAAGCTAGTAGCCCTTACTTCAGCAAGAGAGGGCATGATCTGATATGAGCACAAATCAGAACAAATTTCAAATCTTTCTTTGTTAGAGGAATCTAAAACACTTTCCACTTCCTGGATACAATATTCTCCCACAAATTCGCTGTAGAAACTTTTATCCTCAGTGATAAGAATTATATGAATTTTTCTGGTTAAAAGATCATGAAACCTACAGGAATATATCAAATCACATATAGAAATTTTAAATCATTCATTGTTGAAAACCATGAAGGTTTCGAATGAGAGAAGGGTCTTTATAAGATCTTACCACTTATAAAAAGGAAAACTTTTTATATACAAAGATTTTCGGTAATCTTTCTTGAATGGAAATAATCGATATTACCTATTTTAAACCAATTTCTATAGCACATGAGTGCTTGGGTACACAGAAATTTGTTCTTATGTAACAAAGCATCATTTTTTACTGTTCTTTCTCTTCCAATTTTTGAGATATGATACATCATCGTAATCTGAGAATGATTCAGAGGCTGATTCTTTTAAAGGATGAGAGACATATCTTTCCTGTTTAAACTCATTTTTCTTATGCCCCTTTTTAATTGATTTTGGTAAATACTGAGTAGACCACAAATCAACATAATAGTCCTTTTCTTTAATCGAAAAGAGACGAGAATCAAGGTTTATTTTTCCCAATTCCTTTGAGACAAAACGAAGAGCATTTTGCATTTTATGAATCTTGCATAACTTCTGAACGTGATTTTTACTGCCACAAGAATAACAACATTTGATATTACGAGAGTGTCTATAGTTACCTGTTTGTGCAGGATTGTTGATCGTTCCTCTATTTTTCTTTGCTCTCCTTAGATTTGATCTCTTTTATTTTTCATCATTCTTCTTTTTCTGGAATAACTGATCATCTACTGTTTGTTTGTCCCTGCAGATATCCGAACAGTTTAATTGAGTATTTTCTTTTAGAGACTCCTCTGTTTGAGTACACGCAGATTTGACAACTTTGATTTCATTGATAGAAACCACAATATTTTCTTCAAATCCTAAGCCACGTTTATCTCCATGGTTTCTTCCTGACCCCAATAAGAAAGATAGGTTGTTTGAAATCTCATCCATTTTTCTCAATATAGAGATTTCCTCTTTTAATGAAATGTTTTCATTGAGAGTAGTGATGACAGATTCCTCTAAACACTTTATGTTAAAAAGAAGATTTTCTTACTTTTCTTTGAAGCAATCTTGTTGAGAGTTCAATTTTATTTTAGAGTCATCAAGCTCTTTCTCCAAAAGACAGATATTTTCTTGAGATCTTTCCAGATCTTTTTCACAAGTCTCCACACGATGACGTTCAGTATTCAGTTTTTTTTGTGGTTACAAACTTGTTGTGTGAATTCTTCTTTAAGTGAATCATGCTCTTTATAGAGATTTTCAAACTTCAATGTTAAATATCGTTCTCTTTCAAGAGTCAAGATAAGTTCATTTGAGCAGAAAAGGAATTGTTTATTCAATTATTTTAGTTCAGAAGCTTTCACACTTGATCTTTCATCAGAGATTTCAAGAATAGAACTCAAAAATGTCTTGTTAGAAGTCTCATCGTTTGAATAATCTGAGACCGAAAACACTCTCCTTTAGAGCACATATCTTGTGATACGTTAATTGAGCCTTTCTTTAATTTCGCTCTCGCTTGACTTTGCCTTGGACCATATCTTATAGGTTGGATCGCACCAAACACAGATTTTTAGGACTTTTCGTGTTTTCCTGCTCTGATTCCAATTGAAAAGGCGAGGGTACCCAAATATACCTCAAGCTAAAACGTTTCCTACCTATAAGTCCTTTCTCCGAAAGTGATTGTCTATGGACTGAGTCGAGACAATACAACTAATCGGTTCACACTTCGTGTAATCGTCTATGGATACGAGATCGAGACAATACAACAACGAAGTATGTTACTTGATAAAAGAGTTCGGACTTAACCAAACACGATAGGATTCACTTATCAAGTAAATAGGAATTAACGTCTGTGCAATTTACTTTAATTATAATAAAACAATTATAATGCGGAAATATAAAGTAAATGACACAACAAGATTTTGTTAACTGCAAATGCAGAAAAACCCCGGGACCTTGTCCAGAATTAAATACTCTCAGGATTAACCCGCTACACAAAATTATACCTAACTTTGTATAGTTGAGACCAAACAACTAAACCTATAGTTCACCTAGTTCCGTATGTATTCCCACGCCTCCAACTTATAAATAAGTCACGTACTTGGAACAATTCCTTTGGTTCGTATTCCAAATAGTAAAGGAACAACAAATCTATTTGGTATCAACTCTCTTCAACCAAGTGATATGAGTCAAACAAAGGCTCTTCCGTTTATCTTAACATAAACTCCTTCGTCAGGTCCTTAGATCTATCTTATGTTCAATTACCGAAGTAATCGTTTAAGATTAAGCCAACAACACTCTTAATCCAAAGAATTGTGTTGATCCCGATCTACTCAATTAATCAGTCCAATTTACCACAAGGATAAACCGATTATTAATTGGATCTTCTTTTACCAAAACAAGTATTGTGCACATCAAAGATTATAAACCCAAATCAGATCTTCAATATCTTCTTTGTCTTCAAATCTTCTTAAATCTTCAATAAAAACCTGCACACAATCACTTGAATCTCTTGTGATCATTCACGCACAGAACGGAGTCTGTTAACAATGGATTATCACAAGATCGTCTTTAGAACTAACAACAGTCTAAAGATCCCTGTCGAAACTCTAAACTAGTTTGAGTGAATCTTATATCAGAAGAGAAGATTCTCAAGAATAAACAAATGAGGTGCAATCAGATTTCAACCACTGTTAGTCAATCAAATCAATGAAAACAAAAGATAAACCACAATTATCTAGTTTCCCACCAACGGTACACGCTAGAGCTTCTCAATCCCAAAGAAGACTTTAAACTGAGCGACCATAAGAGATTTCGCCTAATTAGGTTACTCTCCTCTCCGAATATGCGGCTACACCAGTAACAACAACAAAAGAGGAAGTCTGTTGTTACGAAGGATTAGTTTGCTAGAAAGGCAAACTTCAAGTATTTATAGACAAGGAAGTTTGGACACCAAGGAATTTCCAAAATCGAAAAATATTCTCAAGATATTCATTAAAGCACAAATTCGGTTTCCATAATTCCTGGGAATGCTCTGTCCAAAAATGATGATCGAAATCTCTCGGAAAATCTAATTAGTAAATGCACATTACTAATTCTTATATTTTCCTACAAAATGAAATTAATAACCTTAATTAAAATATTCTTAACTTACTTATGTTTCGATCCTGGGATTCTCTTCCCTTAGTTATTAAGGAATGACTTTGAACAATAAACATTCATAGCGCGTGTTCAAAGTATGTCGACATCCTTACTTTGTAAGTTCTCTTTCACACTTACAACCTTGAACCGATTTGCCACACTTCCAAACAAGTTTAGAATTGGTTCATATGACTTTCAAGAACTATGTGATTGATCAAACAAACATTCAATCACAATCATGGGATGAACGGTTCTACCAAAACAAGTTTCGGTTCTACCTTCCATGTGAGTACTGTGCATAGTCACACTAGCTTCCCAAAATTCGGTTGACTAGGTACTAGGATCGGTTCCCACATATATATGGTGTCTAACTCATATGTGTTGCACATGCCCATAGGATCGGTTCCCCTTTGCCTAAAAACGTGTTGCACATGTCCATAGGATTGGTTCCCCTTTCTGCTATAAACCTTGTTGCACCCCTTACAAGGATCGATTCCCCTTTGTGACGTGTTGCACCTCTTACTAGGATCGGTTCCCGTTTACCCAGTGTTATGCCTTACAAACTACACAAACTCGATCATACCAACAGGTGATTACTTAAGATTAGTTTTACTAATAAAAGTCATACCAATACAAAAGTCTAGGCCTCATGTGAATAGTTTTACCAAGAACACAAACAAGTCATGAGCGGTTATACCAAGTCTTTAGAAGAGAATTTGAAAAAAAATCAATTCTAGCTCTACAAAACTATCTTCTATGCCTGGAGCATGTAAAGAACATCGTGAAACACGTGGTCTGGGCTATAAAGGAATAGAAGCTCCAAGTAGTGGTAAGACGTGTTTTGTCAAGGCTAAAAACCTTCTTCATGCCGTAAATGTATTTGAAAATAGAGAACGTGAGCCTATAAGAACAACTCAGTTTAGAACGGATATAAATCGTCCAATCAACTGCTTCTATTGCGGTAAAAATGGTCACATCGAAAAAAGACGTTATCTTCCTCTAAGGAATGAGAAACTTCACAACATTCTCATGTGGATGTCCAAGGAAGTAGTCAAGCCAGTTCCTCAGTGTTCAGGTAGAAATTCATTCCACAATCAAAAAAGTGTCCCAATGGACCAGCTCATGATTATAAATTTAACTGTTCCTCCACTCACAATGGCAAGAGGAACAAGGTTATACGGATGACTGATAACTCTGAAAATCCTGGAAGAAGGAAAAGATGTCGAAGAAAGAAAACTTCTTCAAAACCCTCTCTTTCGCTCAACAATGATCTTTCCTCTGAAATAAGTGTCCCTGATTACATTCATACTAATAATCGTGTCTCGGAACTCAAGATCACTATCAACGGTCTCAAGCGCAAGATCAAGAAGGCAAGGAAAGCAGCTGATCCAGGTAACTCTTGTCATTCTCCTATTAATTTTAGTATAGGGGAGGAGAATAAAAAAGGAGTGTGTCAACACCTTTGATGAACTTCATATTCATCAAAATACAACTTGACTATTCGATTATGTGTATCCTCTCTTTAGACCAATGAAAAGATACACATAACTCTCAATGAAGATCTTCTTCTTGACAAATGGTGTGTGTTGTATTGTGATGATAGTATCTTCCTGTAGTTGTTTGAAACTATTTTAATGCCTTCTTAAGGTACACTAGTTCATCTTCCTAGAATGGCATTCGAGTCACCTTGTATCAGTGATTCCTGTCATTCTCTCAACTTCCTTACTCCATCTGTTAATCGACCTCGCCATGGGTCTTAACCATGTATGTATGCACACCGGGCCGTTACCAAACGTATACAAGAAACCCTGGTTTCTCATATGTAATGTTCTCCTTTAAATATGTATCAAGTTTATGATACACGTATACTGGTACGGTAATGCCAAGAGTCTTTCTAGGTTTGGTTGAGCAAGTGCACAATGGAAGGAAGCAAAAAGGAATACAACTTTGATGAGATGACATTTGAACTTGATGATGATCCCATTCGCGTTATTTGCTATAAAACAATTGATCATGAAAAAGATCTTCCAATCCAGATGTCTGTTCAATTGGTTGGAAATCTTCTTTAAAACTTTGAGGTCGTGCGTGAACATTTCAAGATTTCATCAAAGAATCTAGTGTTTTTAAAGGATGAGCTCAATAATGCAACTGATGAACTCGCCCTTGTCCGTTCTATGGTTGCTGATCTCGTATGATTTTATTGTCTAGTCAATCTTTTTTTTATGTTTTAGAAGAATAACTAGGGTTTGGAATAGCCATTATTGTGAGTACACATAGCTATGTCCAACGATTTTCATCTTCATTGTTTTTAGATTTATTTATTTAAATTCTAAAGTATTTTTTTGAAGATGATTTTTGCAATTTTAATCTTTATAATTTTATATATTGCAAATTGTTAAGGGATATGTTGTTTACGTCCGTGAACCTGTGACTGTCCCATACTTGTTCAAAAGTTATCTCTATTATGTCGATATGAATGTATTGATGGAAGATAAAATGAACTTTTTAATTTACAAAAGTTAAAGCCTTTTATGTCATATTTTGATGGAAGAAAGGATGAAACTTTTGTGTACAAGGATTAAGTCTGTTATATGTCATTGTGCCAATAGTGATGAAAGATAGAATGAATCCTTGTCTATTCCGCAGTATTGGTCGATCTCCGATCCACAATCTTTGTGCACATACTATGTTGCTCCATAAGGTTTTTTATGTTGAGCACAATCGACTGAGTTTATCATTCTCTTATGATTAACTTAGTTGTTGCTTCGTAAGGTTCCCTATGTCGAACATGATCAACTAAACTAATCTTTTTCTTTTGGTTATTTTAGTTGTTGCTCTGTAAGTTCGCTTATGTCGAGCATGAACAATTAAATTGATCGCTTTTTGTGGTTAATTTGGTTGTGTATTCCAATTGAATTAATCATGGGTTTTCTTGTGATTAATTTGGTCATCTATTTTCGATTGAACTAACTATGGGTTCTCTTGTGGTTATTTCAATTGAATTTTTTGGATTCAAATTCATGTTTTTCATGTGATTTGTTTGTCCAAATAAATCCTTATTTTCTTGTGAAAGTAAGGTCGTCTTTGTTGTTCCTTCGGGGATGACATTTTATGGGGGAGAGTTCATTTTGAACTTGTGCTTAATTTCCAAATCTTTGTGGGGAGTGCGGATGCGGAATTTTGAGGGTTTATATTGTATCTTTATTAACTCCTTGATGAATGCATTTATCTTCGGCTTTATGATTGCATCTAAATTTGTTGGTATGTTAATACACCTTTTGGTGATGATGTATCTC
This sequence comes from Papaver somniferum, assembly GCF_003573695.1. Classification (NCBI taxonomy): domain Eukaryota; kingdom Viridiplantae; phylum Streptophyta; class Magnoliopsida; order Ranunculales; family Papaveraceae; genus Papaver; species Papaver somniferum. The sequence continues at coordinate 68,629,656 of NC_039367.1, forward strand.
CGTGGAAATTTCATTAAGATCCCACTAATTTTCGTACCTTTGCCAATTTTTTTGACAAAAAGGGGGAGAATTAATGTTTATTTCACACTACAAATACATATGGTTTACGGATCATTTTGTAAGGGGGAGTGGTTTTCATGTTGAGATATGTATTGACTAAGAAGGAGTGATGCATATTTCGATAGAGTTATTGTAAAAGTTGCGATACAATTGAACTTTGATGCTGTGTAATAATACTATGACACTGTATAACAATGATTGAGAGCATTTTTTTTCTCATTGTTATAGCTACAGATCTTCAACAACTGTGATGCTGAACTTACAACTTTTAGGATCATGGAGTACTTGGAAGTGACGAAGATTTCGAGTCGCGTTGAAGATGCCATGTAGATCAAGCATGTGGATAAGAAGTTACATTTTTTTTTATCTTTTTTGTAATCCATATGTAACGATAGTTTTGTCACTAAAATTTACAAAGGGGGAGATTGTTAGAGCATTGCTCGGTCAAACTCGCATGTGTTGCTATCTCAATCATGTTTGTCAATGCTAGTGATCAAAACTATAAGTCTTAATTTCTATACTTTTCGTAGATGTCTCGGACTAGGACATAGATAGTGTAGTTGCGCTTAAATCTCTCGAGGTTCATCTCTTGAAGACGAAGAACCACTAAGGGGAGCTTGTGGAACTTCTTCGACAAAAGGTATGTGGAGACTTGAACTTATCTATCACTTGGAAATTCTATTTCTACTATCTCCTATATTGAGACATAAGTCGTGTTACGATATAGTTTTATTTATACACATTTGAGATTTCGAGCTGAGTATATCTCGCTTACATATTTCTCGAAATATGTGTTGGTAAGCTTTCGCTTCGACCAAGTTCTTCTTATATCATGAGAAAATTTCCGAGTAACATCTTACATGGTTTGTGTGATACAATCATTTGATGTAGGCTTGGAATGTTTCGATAATGATTATTTCAATATCTTGAAAATTGCTTTGATGCTAATAGTGTGTGAAAACGGCTATTGTCATTATAGAAGAATGTTTCAATGATTGAAATAAAGAGTTGATGATGTAACCATCTTTGGATATAAGCATATATAGTGCGTTCGCACATTAGTGTATAAGTCCATAAACCGGGAGCCAAGAGTATGCATATGTGTGTATACAAAATTGGTGAAGGAGACAGGTTAAGTATGCGTACCCGTACGCATACTGGCGGAAGTTCTTGAACCGAGAATTTCTACTGAGTTTGGTTTTGGCAAAACTCTTAACTAGTCACCTTAAGTATGCGTACCCGTACGCATATTATCGGAAGTTTTTGAACCGAAAATTTCTGCTGAGTTTGGAAACTTAACAAACTCAAAAACCGGTTGCTTAAGTACGCATACCCGCACGCATACTTAAGATGGTTACTTTGTCAAATCGGTCAGTTCATGGACTTAAACATTTAAATCATAAGGAATGCAATCTTTGCAAACCGTGGCTATAATGTTCATGATTGATTCAAGTGAATCAAACCGATTTGATTTCAATTGTGTTTTCTAAAAAATTGAACAACTCTTAACTAGTTTCATTTGATTCATTTGAACTAGTTATGGTTAAGATGAATAATGTTGATATGAGAGTAATCATATGGCTAACCTCGGTTAACTATTTGTGAGCCAACCTGGTGTACACGTTTAGGTACGGTTACATAAACCTAAATAAGGGTACATTTTATTTGTGTGTAACAATCTAAGTTCGATCTAACGGTTGAAATATATTAGCTTGGTTGAATCAGGTTTTTCATCTAACGGTGATTATTGAATGCTTTGTTACCAAGGTAACTTGGATTGCAAACCCTGATTTGAAAACTATATAAAGGAGAACTCTAGAAACTGGGAAAACTAATCCACACACCTCCTGTGTGTTACTATTTGCATGACTAGAGTTGATTCTCCTTTAACCTTAGGTTTCTTCTCGAGACCCTGTAGGTTAACCACTTGAAGACTTCATTGGGATTGTGAAGCCAGACCCAACTATTATCTTTGTAGTTTTGTCATTTGATCTTGCTGTTTCTATCATGTTGAGTGCAATTGAAATAATTGGCTCGAGATTTTATATCTCCGATAGGCAAGATAGAAAAGTAATCAAAAACAAACTTCGTCTCATCGTTTGTGATTCCACAATAACTTGTTTCGCTAGTCGATTAAGTTTATTGTGAGGTGATTGATAATACTAGGTTGTTCTTCGGGAATATAAGTCTGGTTTATCAATTTGTTCATGTTCACCTTGATTTATCAAAATACGGAACAAAAACTCTTGGGTATTTCTGTGGGAGACAGAGTTATTCAATCCTATATACTTTTCTGTGTGATACAGATTTGTTTATTAAAGTCTTTGACTTTGGGTCGTAGCAACTCTTAGTTGTGGGTGAGATCAGCTAAGGGGATGAATTGCGTAGTATCCTGCTGGTATCAGAGACGTAAGGAGCGCAACTGTACCTTGAATCAGTGTGAGATTGATTAGGGTTCAACTACAGTCCAGTCTGAAGTTAATTGGTAGTAGGCTAGTGTCTGTAGCGGCTTAATACAGTGTGGTGTTCAATCTGGACTAGGTCCCGGGGTTTTTCTGCATTTGCGGTTTCCTCGTTAACAAAATTCTGGTGTATGTGTTATTTCTTTTCCGCATTATATTTTGTTATATAATTAAAATATCATGGGTTGTGCGTTAATTAAGATCAATCAATTAGAATATCCAACCTTGGGTTGTTGATTTACATTGATTGACACTTGAACATTGGTCTTTGGTACCGTTCTAGTACTTCCTCTTATATCAATCGGGCTCGCAGATTTCTATTTGCTAATCGCGGATTGAATTTAGAGTTAGAGATATTAAACTCTTTGATATACATTATTATAGATTGAGTCTGACTGTCTAGTTGATTCTCTAGAAAGTGTATTGGAGTAAGTCCTCTCAGATTGCCAAACGAATTGTTGGGTGTGGTTGTTAGACCCCCGCATTTTCACTCAGTATCCCCGCACCTACAACCAATTTGGTAAATGCATGTGAATCCTAAGATAGAGTGTACTATCTTATGTTTCTTCACCATCCGTGATAACTTTTTGCGCTCAACTCCTTTGTATCGTATTCCGGAACATTAAAGGACTAAAATGTTTTCGGTAACTGCTCTCTCAATCTCAAGAAGTAAATCAACGATTTGTGTTTATTCAAACAAAGGCTCTCCCAATCAATCTAATAAACTCCTTTGTTTGGTTATATCAACCAAGATATAGATCATCAAGATAACCAGATATATGTCTACAAACTATCAGATTCAGATACCGAAAAATACCACCAAATGATAGCTTGCCGATCTAATACGACTAATCAATCAATTTTCTATCAAAGGTAAACAAGATCTAGTCGGATTCCATCTGATCAAGTATGTGCACGAAGTCAAATCACAAAGATATGAAACCAATAAGAATTGTTTTTTCTTCAAATCTTCAATGTACCTGCACAAATAAACTTGATTCCGCTTATGATCGATCACGCACAAAATGGTGTCTATTAACAATGGATGATCACAAGTTTATTGTCAAATCTAAAGACATAACTGAACTACTATTAATCCCTTAATGTATTTTTGTAGTGACCTTATGTTAGAAGAAAAGGATATCAAGAATATTCAAGCTAGGTGCAATCAAGGTTTAACAACCGTTAATCAATCAAATCAATAATCGAAAACTAAAATAACAATGCAAATTCTAGTTTCCCACCAACGATACTATCTAGGTGCTTCTTGATCCCATAAAAGTCTTTAAAATAACAGACATATGAGACTTTTCCTAATTAGGTTATTCTCTTCTCAAATATAATATTATAAGTAATACTATTAGTTATCTACTATAGTGACTACAAATGAAGTGCCTTCCTCAGGATAAGTTTGTAAGAATTAAAAACTTCACAATTTACAGACCAAGGTAGTTTGGACACTAAGGAATTTTCATAACCGAAAATATTCTCAAGATATGGAATAAGCACCAATATTTGGTTTTGTCTAATTCCAACCAATATCCAACTGTTATTCCAAAATCCCTCATGGATGACAACTCAATATTAGTTGGTATACAAGTATACTTTACTAATATATATTCCAGAGATATGTTTTACTTGATGGAAAATATTTCGGTTTGGGATCTCACCTTGAGTATCAAGGAATATCTTTGAACAATAAGAGAATAGGATTTTACACGTGTTCAAATTACTCATTATAGGTCGACATCTTGAACTTTCTTATTTAGCAAACCCACATTCCGAAGGTCACACAAGCCTTAGAGAATACGTGAAACCGGAAATAAAAAATTTCTATGAGGATCGGTTTTGCTAGAGATCCCCAATAGAGATCGGTCATGTTATAGCTTCCCAATAGGTAGGGATCGGTCTTGCTATAAATTCCCAATAGGAACCTGACCACCAATCTCATTGATTCCTTTCAACTACGAAGCAAGTTTCACAAGTTTACTTCATTTAACTCATGTAATTAAACATAGTTTTCTAGGTATAGAATCAATCCTAAGTTCATTACACAATCTAGCAACAAGTTATAAAGATAGTGTTACGTCGCAGTTACAAAGTTCAAAATATAAACGTTATACTCCATAACTCAGTATACCAAACTTGTGATACAACTTGTATATTCTTCCTTGACACTTTGATCACAATAAGAGGATCAAGTCTCTAATACTAGAGTTTCATATATATATAACTTCGCATGTTATGTTTTCAATTTAAACGACTTGAAAGTAACGTAGATAGAAATAAAAATAAGTCATGTCTTGTATTACTAACCTCGAGCAGAAGGATAATGTTTTCCTTGTTGTCGATACGACTTCAAAATCTCCAGGTCTTCAGAGTAATACTTGTATGTCTCGACATTTCTAGACTTCGTAGTCTAACTTAACGAAGTTGACTCTAGTAATATAATCAAGTGACCTTAAGTTTTAGAACAAGAATATGACAACCAATCTTGATATACCAACACTTGGCAGATTCAACCGAGCAATGCTCTAAAAACTGATTTTATATGCTTATTCTTGCTTTTGCTTAACGAAATACGGTACAATTGTTAAGTTTCAATTGGTTTCGGTTAAGAAAAACTAAGTCAATTATGATTATTTATTTATTTTTTATTTTTGTTTTTTCTTAACAAAAGGAGGTTCAATTGTTTGGGCCAATTGATTCCTGATAGGAAAAACTAAGTTAATTCTGATCTTAGTTTAGGCTTATCAAAACGAGGTACGATTGTTCAAGTTTAATAGGTTCCTTGATAAGAAAACTAGTTATCTAACCTAGTTTTGTCTTGTCTAAATGAGGTAAAATTAATTATGAATAATTGGATCATGTAACTAAGTTAATTTTGATCTTAGTCTGACTTATCAAATCAAAGGGAAAATTACTTCGGGCAATTGTTATGTTGATAAGAGCGTTAGAGCATGGCTCGGTTGAACTCACCAAGCGTTGTTATGTAAAGTTTAGTTGTCATATTTTAGTGTGTCAAAACTCATCTGAAGTCGCTTCATTAAATACTAGAGTCAACTTCGTTTAGTTTAGACTAGAGAGTCTAGGAATGTTGAGACATACAAGTATTACCTCGAAGACCTGAAGAATGTGAAGAAGTAGCGAACTATAATGACGACATCATCCTTCCACTTGAGGTTAGTAATATTGACTTGAACTGTTTCATTCCTAATGTATCTTCCAAGTCGTGCTATATTGAAAACATAACTATGAAGCTTTATATACTGTACATATTGTATAATACTCTACTGATATGACATGATCATAAAATTATGATTATAGTATTAGGGAATTAGACTACAAAGTATAACACTTATCTTTTGAACTTCGTAGATATGACATCGATATAATCTTGTATACAGTGATATGATTATGTGAATGGGTTATGGTGAAGATTTCATCCTAGGAAACAACGTCTTACATTTGTTTAAAGGAAGTACATTCATGAACTTGTTTTATGAATCGAAAGGGAAATCATTAGGCTTACTGGTCTGACTTTTCACTGCAAATCTTTGGATGACCAATATGTGTGAGATGGTAGAACCGATCATAACTATGTTATGTATCTTGGTATAACTAATCACAATGCCTGACTTATGATTTGGTATGACTGATTTTTATTAATTGGTGTAACCGATCCTAAGTAATCACCATGAGATGGTATGATCGATCCTTGTAATTAGTGCGATCGATCCTAGTAATTGGTGTGACCGATCATGAATATGTGTAATCGATCCTTGTAATTGGTGTAACCGGTACTGGTAACTGGTGTGACCGATCACAAGAATTACCATGTGTAGATGGAACCGATCCTTGTAACTGGTGTAACCGGTCCTGGTAACTGGTGTGACCGATCACAAGTATTTCCATATTGAGGTATAACCGATCCTAAGGATTAGTAGAACCGATTGAATCCATGTATGTGATTTAGTAATTGATCAATCACATAATAGTCTTGGAATACAGGGAAACCAATTCTAAACTTGTTTGGAAGTGTGATATGAACGATTCCAAGAATGTAAATTCATGTAAATATGAAATAAGGATTTACAGTGAAAAGATGTCAACATACTTTGAACACGAGCAGTAACTCTTATCATTTATTGTTCAAAGATATTCCTTAGTACTCAAGGAGATCATGTGCCTAAATAAATTGAGAATCTTTTAATTAAGGGTTTTGGTTTTATATGCTTTAATTACCAGCAATTAAATGCATATCACTAGGGAATAAAAATTAGTAATGTGCATTTACTAATTGGTTTAGATTTTGTATAATGGCTTAATTTTGAGAGTATTTAATTATGGACTAGGTCCCGGGGGTTTTCTGCATTTGAAGTTTCCTCGTTAACAAAATCTTGTTGTGTCATTTACTTTACTTTTCCGCATTATAATTATTTTATTATAGTTAAAGTAAATTGCACTTTACGTTAACTCCGTTATACTTGATAGTGATCCTATAGAGTTTGGTTAAGTCTGAACCTATTATCAAGTAACATACTTTGTTTTCGTATTGTCTCGATCTTGTATCCGTAGTCAATCACACAAGTTATCTTCTTGTTGTATTGTCTCGATCTCGTATCCATAGACAATCACACAAAGTGTGAACCAAATTGTTGTATTGTCTCAACTTTGTCCATAGACAATCACTTTCGGTAGAGGACTTATAGGTTGAAACAAAAATATTGTGGTGTATTTGGGTATCATCGCCTTTTCAATTGGTATCAGAGCAGGAAAACACGAAAAGATCTAACAATTTGTGTTTGGTGCGATCCAACCTATAATATATGATTCAAAATAAGAAAAGTAAAGCTAAACTTATAAAGGACTCAGTTAATGTACATCATGATGTTGAGAATAATCTCTCAAAAAATGTCAATTGCTATCATAACTCTTTTCTGAAATCAAGAACAAAGTTTATGACTGATAACTTGGTTGAGAATCATGTTCATGATAAGTAAAGAATGCATTCAAAACAAAAGGAACAAGTACCTAGTTCAAAGCATGTTTTGGATTCTACTCCAATTAGTGGTGAAAAATCTTTTGTGTCTTTTCTAGAAAGAAAAAAGAACTTTGATTCACTATCCTGTTCTAATCCGGAACTAGTTGCTGGATTACAAGGGTTTTTCAACAAAGTCAAAACCATTTCAGAAGCAGGAAAATCCATTGATAGCCTGGAAGATGTCTTAGAACTTATTGTTCAACTGAATGTAAGATTTGTGAAGGAAAGCGTGAAACACTCGGCCTTCAAACTAATCTGGCAGATTATTTGGAACATAAATTGGCTTTGTGTAATGAAGTAAATCAACAAACTTCAGAGTGTGAATATCTCACACAATCCCTGGAACATTCACAAATAAAGAATAAAATCCTTATAAAAGACCTTCTTACAGAATCATGTCAAGAGGTATGCTTTGGAAAATCCTTAGAAAGAATTTTTAACAAGGTATGGATATCATAAAAAGGCATATCGAAAGTCTTGAAAGAAAAATCTCTGCAATTTGTATGATGTCAGATCAAGACTACTTGGGTTCGAATAAAAAGGATATTCCATCCTGGGCTCAAAAAGTAATCAAGAATATAGTGTCACGCAATATTCTTGATGAAAAGGATGTTTCAAACACATTCGAAACCCATACGAGGACACAAGATCATGTCCCTAAAGATAAGAAGGAAGATGTTGCTCCAATGGTACTTGGTGAGGAAAACTCCTCTCACCCTAACACTTAACAATGTTGGAAAGTGCATCCTTACAATGGCCAATCAATTGATGTGAGGAAGCACAAGTATCCGGGCATCTGGAATCCTGTTAACATCTCTTATTCAACATAGAGAGAATACACAATCTACCTGAAGATATTTGATAGGTCTTCATTTGTTGAAAAGTTGTCTTGCAACAACTGGTGTAAACATGATAAGTTTTCTTGTCTAAAGTATTTTTAGATACATAATTTCGAAGATTGATTCTTTTTTGAAAAATCATTATGATTTGGAAACACATAAGATGCGAAAATATTAAATCTGATCAGAATTATTTATTTAAGGCTGATACCTATGTTTGGTATGTGTTGAAATCCTATGGTATATGTACTCATCTTTTTTGAGAACTTACACTAAAAGATGTATCCTCAAACCAGATCCCAAGCTAAGATTCTGTAAGCTTTGAGTGGAATGGCTTCTAATGAAACCATTAATCTTGTTGATTCCTTCAACAAATCTGGTTGTGAGGATGAGGATAAACAAAAAGAGAATGAAGATGTGACATCTCAAGCAGGCGTTACTAATCTCCTGGTCCAGAATAGTTTGGATGCTAAGATTGATATTCTCAATCTTCGTCAAGTCCTCCTCAGTACTGTTGAAACTCATCACAGACATGCATCATTACTAATAACTGTTATCCGTAACCAAAGAAAGTTGATTACACTTGGAATCGGTATTAGGAGTATGCTCGGAATATTAATCGAAAGGTTAGTGTTTTAGCTGTGAACATAATCAAGGTACTGTGCATAGAATCTGGGACATCAATCGTGATGCAGTAGATGAAGATCCCGAGAAATCTTAGGATATTGAAGATAATCTTTGAATAAGACTGTTCAAAGATCTAATCAAAAACATAGATATCAATATTTTTGATTATTGTACTATAAGGTCTATTTTGAATAAAACTATCATTATTTGTGAATAAAATTATTATTTTATAATTTTTCTTGTGATAGTTACTGATTATATAGCATGTGAATGAATGTTTATATTTTTGCTATGTGTATTCGGTTTATGAGATGTCTGATTTTGGTTTTCATTAACCTTAATATTCGATCGCATATGATGTGACCCTTATGGTTTGTGTGGCTTTTTGATTTAGCTGGATTAAGTTCTAGCCCATGTTGGTAGGCTTTATCAAAGGATTATAAGGTGTTCCGATTGAAACTCATATGTGAAAAGTCACAATATGTTGAATCAATTTGTGTTTACATGATTTGTGTTTAGCATAACATATGTGTTTCGGGTTTTCAACTTTTGCTATTGGCACACATTAGTTAAAACCATTTCAACCTTTCTCTGGTAAAGGTTGCTTTTGTTGTTGTTTTTATTCTTGCGAGAGGATGAAAACATACTGGGGGAAGTACTTATTTGAACTTGCGCTTAATGATATATCTTTCTGGGGAGAAGAGGCTGCAAAATTTGAGGTAACGAATTTGTTAGTTAATCATTTTCCTGTTTAAGAAAAGCCTGTTTATATTGCATAAATTTTGCTTTTGCTTAACAAAATTTCGGTACAATTGATATGTTCCATTATATTATGTATGGATGTGTGTGTATGATTCAATTGCTTCCGGTTAAGAAAAATGTGTCAATCTATTTGGATTATTGTTTGGTATCTTCTTTATTGTTGGGTATCAAGTGTTTTTGCTTAACGAAATTCGGTGCAATTGCGGTGCTATAATGTCTATGTTTGTTTCAATTGCTTCCGATTAAGAAAATAATTGTGCAAGCCAAAATATTTTGGTTTGTATGCATTGTTTATGGCTTAACGAAATATGGGATCATTTTTTTAGTCCAAATTGATTCCGGATAAGATAAACTAAGTTAATTGTGATCTTAGTTAGACTTATCAAATTGGAGGATTCGGTTATTCAAGTCTAATCGAATGCCTTGACAAGAAAAACTAGTTAACTAACCTAGTGTTTGTCTTGTCTAAAGGGAAAGGTCTAAGTTATTGTTTGAATAATTAGAACCTGATGAGAAAAATAAAGTTAATTTTGATCTTTATTTTGGTCTTATCGAATGAACCGGTTGTGTATGCCTAATTTTTTTTTTTTGACAATAGCGGTTTAAGAAGGGAATTAAGTTTCTTGGTTGATTTGTTAAACTATTAGGGAAAATTGCTTCGGGAAATTGTTTCCTTGATAATATATTAAAACTAAATTACCTGTAGTTTCGATTTTAATATTGGTTATCTAAAGTGGTATGTGAAACCTTCGTGCTTAACTCTTATTAGTTGTTTACAAGTCTTTTAGATTTGTAAGATCCTTTCGGTTTGTCCTTTATTTTCTCGAATTTTTGTCATTTTGTGACAAAAATGGGGAGAAATATATGGAGTAAACAAGTGATTTTCAATCACTTAGGAAAGGACAATTATGCTTAAACGCTATACCTAACGAAATAGTAAAGCATTGACTAAGGGGGAGAAACATATCATATTGATGTTGTAGTATTCTGACTACAAAAAGGGGAATAACAAATATGTTTGGATTGAATATTTACCTATCTTACCTTTAGGGGGAGTAATAGCTTTTGTTATTCAAATGTCAACAACGACATTTATTGATTGAATATATGCAGGTTATTGTGTTTTTGAAACTTGGAATCAAGCGTATGTAAAATGAATTATCTTGTAATTTGTTTATCCATATGTAATAAGATTTTTGTCACTAAAATTGAAAAAGGGGGAGATGTTAGAGCATAGATCGGTTGAACTCACCAAGCGTTGGTATGTCAAGTTTGGTTGTCATATTTTAGTGTATCAAAACTTATCTAAAGTCGCTTGATTAAATACTATAGTCAACTTCGTTTAGGTTAGACTAAAAAGTATAAGAATGTTGAGACATACAAGTATTGCTCCGAAGACCTGAAGAATGTGAAGAGGTAGCGAACTACAACGACGACATCAACCTTCCACTTGAGGTTAGTAATATTGACTTGAACTATTTCATTCCTAACGTATCTTTCAAGTCGTGCTATATTGAAAACATAACCGCGAAGATGTATATAATGCGAACTGTACATATTGTATAATACCCTAGTGATGTGACATGATCATAATCGTATGATCATATTATTGGGGAATTAGACTACGAAGTATAACACTTCTCTTTTGAACTTCGTAGATATGACATCGACATAATCTTGTATATATTGTTATGATTATGTGAATGGGTTATGGTGAAGATTTCATCCTAGGAAACAATGTTTTACATTTGTTTAAAGGAAGTACATCATGAACTTGTTTTATGAATCGAAGGGGAGATTATTAGGCTTATTGGTCTGGCTATTCATTGCAAATCTTTGGATGACCAATATGTGTGAGATGGTAGAACCGATCGTAACTATATTATGTATCTTGGTATAACTAATCCCAATGCCTGACTTATGATTTGGTATGACTGGTTTTTATTAATTGGTGAATCGATCCTAAGTAATCACCATGAGATGGTATGATTGATCCTTGTAATTGGTGTGACCGATCCTAGTAATTGATGTAACCGATCCTAGTAATTGGTGTTACCGATCATGAGTATGTGTAATCAATCGTTGTAATTGGTGTAAGAGGTCCTGGTAACTGGTGTGACCGATCACAAGAATTGCCATGTGTAGATGGAACCGATCCTTGTAACTGGTGTAACCGCTCCTGCTAACTGGTGTGACCGACCACAAGTATTTTCATATTGAGGTATAACCAATCCTAGTGATTGGTAGAACCGATTGAAACCATGTATGTGATTTGGTAATTGATCAATCACATAGTAATCTTGGAATACATGGAAACTAATTCTAAACTTCTTTGGAAGTGTGGTATGACCGATTCAAAGAATGTAAATCCATGTAAATATGAAATAAGGATTTACACTGAAAAGATGTCAACATACTTTGAACACATGCAGTACTCTTATCATTTATTGTTCAAAGATATTCCTTAGTACTCAAGGAGATCCTTTGCCGAAATAAATTGAGAATCTTTTAATTAAGGTTTTTGGTTTTATATGCTTTAATTACCAACAATTAAAAATGCATATCTCTAGAGAATAAAAATTTGTAATGTGCATTTACTAATTGGAGATTTTTTATTGAGAGATTTCGGAAATATTGGACAAGCATTTATTGGAATTATGAAAACCGAATTTTGCTATTCATTTCATATCTTGAGAATATTTTCGATTTTGGAAATTCCTTGATGTCCAAACATCCTTGGTCTATAAATACCTAAGTTTGCATTTCTAGAAAACTATCCTAAGAGCCAGGCAAACTTCATTTCCTGTTGTTTCTGGAGGAGCCGTCTATTCTGAGAGGAAAGTATCCTAATTAGGTGAAATCTCTTACGACCGCTCGTTTAAAGACTTCTGTGGGATCAAAAAGCTCTACGAGTACCGTTGGTGGGAAACTAGATAATTGCAGTGTTATTAGTTTTCGATTGATTTGATTGACTAACGTTTGTTGAAACTTTGATTGCACCTAGTTTGTTTATTCTTGAGAATCTTCTCTTCTGATATAAGATGCACTCAAACTAGATCGAAGTATCGACAGGATCTTTAAAACTGATGTTAGATCTAAAGACATCTTGTGATAATCCATTGTTAACAGACTCCATTCTGTACGTGATGATCACAAGAGATTCAAGTGGTGCAGGTTATTGAAGATTAAAAAATATTTGAAGATGAAGAAGATTTCTTATTAGTTTTCGTATCTTGTTGTGTGCACAAACCTTGATCGGCTGGGATCCAACTAGAATCGAATTTATTCGATTGATTAATTGCATGAGATCTAACCAGGCAAAGGAGTTTATTAGATTAAACGGAAGAGCCTTTGTGTACGAATTAAGATATCTTTATCTTAAAGAATCAAAGGAGTTGTTACAAAACATATTCGTTGTTCCTTTGATATTTGGAAAACAATCCAAAGGAATTGTACCAATGCGTGACTCTTGAAGTCGGAAGCGCAGGGATAATGAGGGAACTAAGTAGTTAGGGGTAGTCTGCTTGGTCTCAACTATACAAAGTTGGTTTAGATTTTGTATATCGGCTTAATTCTGAGAGTATTTAATGCTGGACTAGGTCCCGGAGTTTTTCTGCATTTGCAGTTTCCTCGTTAACAAAATCTTGTTGTGTCATTTACTTTACTTTTCCGCATTATAATTGTTTTATTATAATTAAATTAAATTGCACTTTACGTTAATTCCGTTATACTTGATAGTGATACTATATAGTTTGGTTAAGTCTGAACCTATTATCAAGTAAGATACTTCGTTGTCGTATTGTCTTGATCTTGTATCCATAGTCAATCACACAAGTTATCTTGTTGTTGTATTGTCTCTATCTCGTATCCATAGACAATCACACGAAGTGTGAACCGAATTGTTGTATTGTTTCGACTCTGTCCATAGACGATCACTTTTGGTAGAGGACTTATAGGTTGAAAAAAAAGGATTGTGATGTATTTGGGTATCCTCGTCTTTTCCAAGAGACTAAAACAAATTACTTAGGTAGTTTCGGTTTTAATGTTGCTTATCTAAATGGTATGTTAAACCTTTGTGGTTAACTCTTATAAGTTATATGAGTTCTTATGAACTTGTAAGATGAGTTCTTATGAACTTGTGAGATCCTTTCAGGATGCTTATGTATTTTTTCGTTTCTTTGTCATTTTATGACAAAAAGGAGGATAAATATATGGAGTATATGGGTGATTTACAATCACTCATAAAGGATATATGTGCTAAAAATATATATCTAACAAAAGAGTAAAGCATAGCCTAAGGGGGAGAAACATATCATCATGATGTATAGTATTACGTATTACAAAAGGTAAATAACAAATATGTTCGCAATAAATATCTTCCTAGATTTCCTTTAGGCGGAGTAAACTTTTGCTATTTAAATGCATCAACATCGGCATTTATTTTTGAATATGTGCGGGTTATTGTGCCGTTGAAACTTGGAATCAAGTGTATGAAGAATGAGTTAAGAGACTGTTATGTAATGTAATGTAATATCTTTATCTTTTAATTCGTGTATTCTCCATAAGTATTAAAGTTTTGTCACTAAATTTGATAAAGAAGGAGATTGTGAGAGCATTGATCGGTTGAACCCGTCAAGCATTGGTATGTCAAGGTCGGTTGTTATATTTTAGTATCAAAACTCAAAAGTCGCTTGATTACTAAAGTCAACTTCATTAGGTTAGACTAGGAAGTCTGTAAATGTTGAGACATACAAGTATTACTCTGAAGACCTGAAGAATTCGAAGACGTATCGAAAACAACGAAGATATCATCCTTCTACTTGAGTTTAGTAATAGAAGACTTGACTTGTTTCCATTTATATCGTTACTTTTAAGTCATTCAGATTGAAAACATAACATGCGAAGTTATATACATGAAACTCTAGTATTAGAGACTTGATCGTCTTTTTATGATCAAAGTGCCAAGGAATAATATACAAGTTCTTTTACAACTTAGGTATATTGAATTACGAGGTGTAACGTTTATCTTTTCAACTTTGTAACATCAACATAATATTTTTAACTTATTACTAGATTGTGTAATGAACTTAGGATTGATTTCATTCCTAGAAAACTATGTTTGATTACATGAGTTTAAGGAAGTAGACTTACAAACTTAAGTGGATTGGTGGTCCTGTTTTCATTGTAGATCTAAGGAAGGACCGATCCCTACCTACATGGGGAACTAGGGTAGAGGCCATCCCACCATATTTGGGGAACTAAGGTATAATCGATCCTTTTCTATGGTAGGACCGATACCCATAAGCAAAACTGATTTTTAATGTCACGTACACTCTAAGGTTTGTGTGATTTTGGAAATAGGGTTTGTATAATAGGAAAGTTCAAGATTCGGCATAATGAGTAATTTGAATATTTGCATAAATCTTATATTTTATTGATTCAGAGATATACCTTGATACTCAAGGTGAGATCCCAAACCGAAATGTTTTCTATTGAGATTTTCGAATATATATGTTTTGTTTTTCAAGCAAGTAAAACATATCCGTGGAAGATATATTAGTTAAGTATATTGTATGCTAGCTAATATTGAGTTGTAATCCAAGGGGAATTTTGGTATTACAGTTGGATATTGGTTGGAATGAGACAAAACCGAATTTAGGTGTTTATTGCATATCTTGAGTATATTTTCGGTTATGGAGATTCCTTAGTGTCCAATCTACCTTGGTCTATAAATAGTGAAGTTTGTTCTTCTTACAAACTTATCCCCAGGCAGGCATTTCATCTTGTAGTCACTGTTGTAACCGACTAATAATATTCTTGTAATACTATCTTGGACAGGAGAGTAACCTAATTAGAAGAAATCCCGTACGTTTGCTCGTTTAAACTCTTTTGTGGGATCAAGAAGCCTCTAGATAATATTGTTGGTGGGAAATTAGAATCTGCATTGTTATTTTAGTTTTTGATTATTGATTTGATTGATTAACGGTTGTTTAACCTTGATCTCACCTTGTTTGATTATTCTTGAGAGCCTTCTCTTCTGATATAAGGTCACTTAAACTAGATCAAGGGATTAACAACTGTTCAAATATGTCTTTAGATCTGATGTTGACTTGTGATCATCCATTGTTAACAGACTCCGTTCTGTGTGTGACCCACCATAAGATGAAATCAAGTTTTTTTTTTAAACAAAGGAACAAAAATATTACATAGAAGAGTTCATTACATCATTTTATAAGTAAGGAATTAACAAAGAAGGTGGATTAAACCACCATTCCCCATAAAGATGATGCTTACTAGCAGCCTTAGCTAGCGCATCAACAACCTTATTACAACCCCTATAAACAAACACACAAGACCACACAACATTTCTATTACATATATGAACACACTTCTTCAGTAAAATCTTACTCTGCCAAGGAGGAAGAGAAGACTGATTGTTTACATAAGAACTGATATTCAGGTTATCAGTTTCAAACACAACATTAGACCAACCATTAGAAGTCGCCATTTCCATTGCTTCCAATAAAGCCCAAGCTTCTGCCTGATGAATATCAATAGCTCTTCTTACTGTTGATTTTCCAGCCACATATTGTCCTGCATCATTCCGAATTATTATACCAATACCATCCAATAAAGAAAGAGGTCTGTAAGAAGCATCATGTTGATTTTCAAAACATTCAACGGAGGTGGCTTCCAAGCATCATTTAAAACAGATCTAACAAAAGCAGGAATACTTGATGCAGCATGTAACTGATGCTTTGCAATGTAAAAACTAACCTGATGAATGACAGAGGTATGATTAGGATAAAGGTTAGAAAATATGACTCTACATCTGTGTTTCCAGATAAAATGCATAATGAAAACTATAATGTGTATGACATGAGGGGTACTATGAATGTTTATCTGAGAGTCATGAGATTTCCAAGTCTGAACCCATGTGAGAAGAGAAGCAAACGACATCATTGAAGTATGTTGTTGTGGGAAAAAGTATCTCCAAATGGCCTGAGAGAAGGGACAATGAAGTAAGAGGTGATCAATATCTTCAGAGTGAGCTGAGTTGCAGAGCACACATTGCTGATCAACAAAATTCATGTGTGTAAACAATCTTGTTTTAACTGGCAGTGCATTATGAAGACCCTTCCACAAAAAAATCTGGTATTTATACGGCATGTTTAGCTTCCAGAATTTCAACCAGAACTGAGGATACAAATTGAGAGTTGTACTACTTATATTTTCTTGCTAACACAACAATTTATAACAAGAAGAAGTTGTGAAAACACCTGAAGCAGTGTAAGGTCAAACCAAAGTATCTTCTTGATCTAGCTAGATGGGTATAGTCAGAATTAGATCTACTTGTGAAGGAGTAAACAACTGTTGAAGGAGGGGAACATCCCAGTTACCAGTTTGAGAGTCAAACAACTGAGAAACCCATTGATAATTAGAAAGATGCAGATCATCCCAATCTCTAAGTGTTGATGGTAAAGAAGGAATCCAGTTTGAAGTCCAAATAGTAATGCTAGTACCATTGCCCACCTGCCACTTTGCAAACTTGAGAATAATTTGAAGACCTTGACATATACTTTGCCATACCTAGCTTGTGTTTACAGAATCTGGAGGAGGAAAGAATTGCAAATCATTATGAGGAAAATATTTACTTTTCAGCAGTTTTCCCCACAAAGCATCTTGATTATGCAACAACTGCCAAGCAAGTTTAGCAAGAAAAGCATAGTTATAGTTCCCTAAATGCTTCAATCCTAAACCACCTAGTCTTTTAGGTAATCTCACTTTTTCCCAGGTAATGAGACGAGGAGAATTATGTCAGAAATATTGACGTTGTATCTTATCCATCTGATGAAGAACAGATTCTGGTAACTTAAAAATTTGAATTTGATATATACCCATTGAACTCAGGACATGATTCACTTGAGTAGTTCGACCCGCTTGATTAACAAGCTTACTCTGCCAGCCTTGAAGTCTAATATTCATGTTATTCAAAATACCCAAACAATTTTTTTGTCTAGATCTATGCAATAACAAAGGAATTCCCAAATATTTTCCCCCACACCCATCTGAGATAAGTTAAGAATACCATTTATACTTGTTTTCTGAGATGGAAAAGTATGCTTACCAAAGAAGATAGTAGACTTCTGCAAATTAATCACCTGACCTGAAGCCTGACCAAAGATGTGCAACAGCTCTTTCAAGAGATTCATTTGAGTGGCATTTGCTTGAAAGAATAATAAGCAATCATCTGTAAAAAAATAGGTGGTTAATTGCAGGACAATGCTTACCAATTTTCAAACCTTGAAGCAGCCCCATATCAACATGATGTTGTAACAGTCTAGAAAAAGCCTCTATAATAAACAAAAAATAATAATGGGACAAAGGATCCCCTTGTCGCAGACTACGAGAAGACTTAAAACTGGCTGAAGGAGTCCCATTAATGAGTAAAGAAATATCTGTTGTAGAGATACATTGTTCGATTAAGGCAATCCAATCTGAATGAAAGCCAAGATGACGAAGAATATCCAACAAAAAAGTCCATTCTACCCTGTCGAAAGCTTTCGACATATCTAACTTCATGCCAACTAGAGCATGTTTAATCTTTTTAGTCTTCATAGTGTGCAGTAATTCATGCGCAATAATAACATTATCTTGAATATGTCTTCCTGCAACATAGGCTGTTTGAGTTGGTGAAATAATCTTTGATAGAAAAGGTTTTAATCTGTTAGCTATTATCTTAGAAATGATTTTATAGCTAACGTTACAAATACTAATAGGTCTATAATCAGAAGGTGTTTGAGGATGATGGATTTTAGGAATCTGGACTTGATAAGTATGATTCATGGCTCTAAGCATATGTTTATTGGTAAACAAATACTGAACCATTGAAATTACCTCTGAACCAACTGTATCCCAGCATTTTTGATAAAAAGCCGCTTGAAAACCATCGTTTCCTGGAGAAGCCCATGGCCTGATGTTGAATACCACTTCCTTAATTTCATCAGCATCTGGAAGACGAATTAAATCTTGATATTTGAATCTGAAATGCAAGGTGTAAACAACTGCAAAATATCTGGTTGATGTTGAGGCACAGAAGTATAAGTTATTGAAGAGTATTGAGCCAAAAAAATATCTTCAATATCTTTTTTAGAATCATACCATAAACCCAAAGGCCCTTGAATATCATGAATATGAGATCTTCGCTTACTAAAATTTGCCATAGAGTGAAAATAAGAAGTGCTCATGTCTGCTTCAAGGAATTTATCACTAGCTTGCTGCATAAAATATTCCCTCTGAATGGACAACCAAGTCTGCAAACTATTAGTAAGATACTGAGTACGAGGATGAGTAGCAGGCAGATTGTTATCATAACACAGTTGAAGTTGAGTCTGAATTTGATGCAGATTTGCTTCAATATTACCAAAATGTAGTTTTTTCCATTGTTGAAGTTCAGTTTTGATATACTTGAGCTTACTTGAAAATTGATACAAAGGCGAACCCAAAAAATGGTGATTCCAAATCTGATTTATTGTTGTGCTGCAAGAAGGAATTTGAAACCAGCATTTGTATAATTTAAAAGGAGACTGCTGATTGAAGGTTGAAATGGTATTTAAGATGATTGGACTATGATCAGATGCAATAGGTACTAAATGTTCAAGATAAGTTGCAGTATAATTATTAATCCACAAATTGTTTACTAAAGCCCTATCAAGTCGAACAGAGACATGTTCATCTCCCTGTCTATGATAAGACCAAGTAGTATCAGAACCAGAGTAAACCAAATCAACAAGCCCAAGTTGTAGAACAAAATTCCTAACATGTCTAGTATTATGAGGCCGATTAACAGAACTATGAGTTTCAGAATCATGCATAGTAAAATTCAAATCACCGATCAGCACCCAAGGAATATTAACGTAGCTGCTCATCTCTAAAAGATAATTCCATTGACTAATATTATCTAGGGTATCATGAGCACCATACATAAAAGTGATTAAAAAGTCAGGATGATTATCATGAGTATGAATTATGGCTTGAATAGTGTCAGCAAAAGTGTGCATAATTTCTAAGTCAACACCATCTTTCCAAGCAATAACAATTCCACCAGAAAGGCCAATAGAAGAATGAAACCAGAAATGAGGATATCTCGTGTAAGTAAGATACAATCTCATATTATCAGATTTAGCTCTACTTTCCAAGAGGAAAAAACATCAGGGTCATGTTGAGTCAAGCAGTGATGTAGTTTTGAAAGTGGTAGTAAAGTTCGTTCAACTCGGATTGTGTAAAAGTTTGATTTAAGAACTAAGAATAAAAATACTAAAAATATATTCACAAGGTTGTCACGAATATCGAGAGGTACTGATACTTAGGATTTCACCACTAATCACATTCAATTGGTTCATATGATGACTCATAACAATTCTAGCTCTTTTGCTGACTCTTTTCTTTGCCAAAAGTAGATTTTATAAAGCATTATATGTAAATCACAAGCATGACGCATCAAAAGTTCCTAAAACCCAGCATGCGACATCAAATAAAATCACAACTAATCAAGAAAAATCATAAATCGATTAAAACAAGTGCAAAAGTCATAAAGAATCAATTATAGTTACCAAGTGATTGTGAAATAAGGCTTCCTCCATCATCCTAGTGTTGGGGTTTAGATCCTCATGTAAAAAACACACTCAAAAGATAGAAATATGGCTCAAAAGGTGTCTTTATTGAAAAATAATATAGTGCAGCAAGTTTGTAACAGAGATAGTTGTTACAAATCCCACTGTTACAATTGGGTTGCTGTTACAAAGGAAAGATGACTGTCTTTATAAAGTGTGATATATTGTTGGTGTTCTTCTTCCATGCAGCACCTTGATACTCCTCTGCAACTCCGGCTCTGTAACCTCCGTTTCTTACCCCAGACTCTCGACTCCTTATATGAATCTCACAGCACCTATATATACCAAACAGGGTCGAGTAAATCCAAAAATAATCTTGTTTTCTTTCGCCAAAAGTCTCGGAAATAATCTTCTCCTCCTTGTTGCTTTACGCGTCTTCCTGTTTCCTTTTTTACGCGTAGTATGAGGTGGAAACTCTCCTTAGGATAACATCAAATCTTCGTAGTATATTCTCCTCAGTTTCTTTACACGCAACTTCCACACACCAAACAGAATCCGATATTATAACATTCCCTGTTTCACCAAAAGTCCGTGTAAGCTTCCTTATTTTTCCCGATTCGAAAGTCCTACTGCTCCTGTCTTGTCGCAACAGTCCTACCACAGTCCATTCCCGTGAAGTTCTCGACGAAAACCTTTCCCATAGAACTTCGCAACTCAAACTCATGTTCCATGTTCTCTTCAAATCAATAATCAAGCCCAACTCTGTTGATTTAAAGGCCTATACCAGACCTGTAAATCCAAAACAGGCCCACTGAAACCAATTCTAGAAATTGAATCTCCTCAAAAACCTCCCGAAAATCCAACCCTAAAATATGTTCGTGACTGCATATATTCCCGCCAATTCACAAAATTCAAAAGGTAGGGATGACCTCCCCTTATACGTGGCTGGTCTCCCTTTAGTAGATGCCTGGAAATGGGTCACCCCTTAGTAATTATGTTACCCCTTATCCAAAGTGAGAGTCTGTATAGTAATTTTCTCCCACGAGCGCAAAAAACACTTTTTTAGCCAATTTCGCCACAAAAGCTTATTTCTCCAAAAATACCTACAGGGACATAAAAAGCCATAATAAATATAAAATTGAGCACTAATAATATATACAATTGAGATTATATAAGACACAAAAATGTGCCTATCAAATACCCCCAAACTTATTATTTGTTAGTCCTCGAGCAAATCAAATAGAAAATAAAATCCTAACTCACTGTCGCATGCATCATCGATTGCATTTAGCGTATGCAATAAGCCTTTAAACCCCTAAGTGTCCCTAGTGGCGGAGTGTTGTCTCCTGAGGGCTTACAAGAGATATACCCACAAAACCTGTACTCCAGACCTTAGCTATCTACACAGAACCTTGGAAGGCACTAAAGAATCTCCTTGGTTTGCATACTTATTGACTACAGGAGGAAGTACCCTGATGCAAAATTCCAATTGATGTACACGAGTTTGCACTCAAGCATAATAAAATTCATATAAAGTGACAGAGATCTACTCAGATAGTTGCACTATGGACATCAATATTCGGAGTCAAACCAATCACATGGATAGATTAAGATATGGATATAGAAAAACGTAGATGGTTTTGATGTTTAATAAGTGAACGGCGTTTCCCATATCTGTCTGAAGGCCTCCGCCAAAATGAACCTATCCTAATGGATTGAGATACTGGTCTGACTAATATCAACACAACTGGCATATACAAGAGAACCAGTGATCGATAATCCTAATTCTAGTTCAACACAACTGGCATATACAAGGGAACCAGTGGTCGACTTTATTCACTGATTTTTTTTTTTAGCTTTTTCGTTTCATTCTAATTCACCCTAGCAGTGGTAACAACTTGAATCGTGTGCCCCACCTAATCACTTAGAGAAACATGGTTTAAAAACAAAATAAAATAAAAATAGAAGTGAAAAGGACTCAACGAGATATGGTGAAACTATCATGTTATTTCTAACACCTGAGCTCTGTGCTTTTATGAATAGACTCTTCTAGATGTTGCCATCTAATCAGATTGGTTCCTCAACTCCTACGATCAAAATGCTTCCATCCACTTAGATTAGTTAGTGCAATCCTCAATAGGCATAAATTTCTAAGCTCTGGAGTTTATTTATTCATACTGCAACTAAAAAGTTTCTCCCATACCCCCAAACTTAAATCTAACATTGTCCTCAATGTTCTAAAGATGAAATTAAAAGCATGAACAAGGAGA
The DNA here is from genome assembly GCF_003573695.1 of Papaver somniferum. NCBI lineage: Eukaryota > Viridiplantae > Streptophyta > Magnoliopsida > Ranunculales > Papaveraceae > Papaver > Papaver somniferum. The sequence continues at coordinate 68,652,333 of NC_039367.1, forward strand.
AACTGTTACCATTTGAAGCAAAAGAGATAAGTAAAGATATTACCATGTTGCATGAGATTGGGTTACCTCCCAAAAAGTGCTAAATTTAAAGTCTTCAGCCAGACGTCAAATACCACAAAATGGCTAATTACCTTTCAAATCATATATCAATAGTCGAAACAACTGTGGGTCAACAAAAGCAAATAAAATTGCCACAATTATCAGACAACTGCACAAAATCAGAAAAATGAACAGACATAGCACATCCTCATCCATGGTTTCCTGCAAAACAACTGGGTTTTTCTGTTGTGCCCATTTGGGCTTCATATGAGTGTCTTGACAAATTGACTCATTCGAACAACAAGTCTTTAGAATTTCCTCTTGGACAATATCAGGAGGATCCGGTTGCGGAGTCGGAAGTGACTCAAGTAATACCTCAGGTACACTAGGCTAGAATCCCAAGTTAGGGACTTCTAATGGAGATAATTGACCATTATTACCCCCAAACTTAGGGTAGTCAGTATTCTCGGACAAACCTCTAACTATTGATTGAATTTCTGGATCCTCAGAGTCTTTAAAATACTCAAGAGCTTCTTCTAGTTCATTACCCCCAAACTTAGGGTCAACACTACTCTCCGTAAGGCCTAGCACTATGGCTTGAATCTCAGGGTCCGTAGAGTCTTTAAAGTACTCAAGATCTTCTTCTAGTTCAAAAGTTTGGTCACCTAACTGACTTAAGAGAATTTCCTCATCAAGTTCATCTAAGGAATCACCAAATAAAGTGTCGTCCCAATTATCCTGAGTTAGATCCTGAACTAAAGTGCTAATCATATTCACTTCTTTTAAATCATCGGAAGGTTGTCTATTAACATTAAAGACATTTAGTTCAGTGGTCATATTACCAAAGGATATGTTCATAAGTCCGGTCCTACAGTTGATGACAACGTTAGCTGTGTCTAAAAATGGGCGACCTAAAATCACCGGTATTTGAGCACTAGGATCCTGAACATGCTGAGTATCTAGAACAACGAAATCCACTGGATAAATAAATTTATCAACCTCAATCAAAACATCCTCTATGACACCACGAGGTATTTTGACAGACCTATCAGCTAATTGCAATGTCATTTTAGTCGGTTTCAACTTACCAAGACCTAGCTGGTTGTATACATGATAAGGGAGTAAGTTCACACTAGCTCCTAAGTCAAGCAATGCCTTATCTACTGAATAATTACCGATCACACAAGATATGGTGGGGCATCCAGAGATGTTTAGTTCAGAAGGATTGAACTTACCTGACCAACTAAAAAGGCTTTCTTATGGACATTAAGCTTACACTTTCGTGTACAAAGGTCCTTAAGGAACTTGGCATAAGCAGGCATTTGCCTAATTGCTTCTAATAAAGGGATGTTAATATTTACCTGCTTAAATATCTCTAGTATTTCGTTGAAAGTCGACTCTCTCTTTGTTGGAGCTAACAACTGTGGATATGGGGCTTTGGGTACAAAATGAGACCTGTCGGGAACCACATTGGCATCACTAGAAATTTTATCGGTTTCTTCAGTTAGTGTCTCCTTCTGGGGCTCATCTTGGGAACTAGAAGGTGGATCTACAGTATGTCCACTATTAGGCATGGCTACCTTATTGTCTACCGTCTTACCACTCCTAAGGGTTGTGACAGAATTCACTTGATTAAATGGTTTTGCACCTACTTCATTAACTCCTCTAGGGTTGGGTATCGGTTGACTAGGGAACTTACCTTTTTCTCTTAGAGACTCATTGACTAACCTGGTCTTTCAATTCAGAAATGGCCTGGCTATGTTCTTGTCATATCCTATTACTAGCTTCTATGCTTTGTGAAAGTAATTGACGCATATTTTCAGTATTTTGAATAAACGAGGTGAGAGTTTCCTCTAGACTTAAGATTTTCTTATCAGACTGATTCTGAAACTGAGTTGATCCTGAAGTATTCTTAGTATAGCCAAAACCTGGGGGAACATTAGAATTACTAAACTGACCTTGGTCCTTAGACCATGAAAGGTTCAGATGGTTTCTCCAACCAGGATTATAGGTTTCTGAATATGGGTCAAACTTCTGACGGTTATCAAACCTAGTGTTATTATAGAGATCATTTGCTTGCTCTTTATTATTCTGGCATTCCCAAAAAGGCTCTACTCTACCACTAGTGTGACCCAATTCTAAAGCTTCTAACCTTTTTGCTATAGCAGCAATTTTGGCATTTGATTCATAGCCTCCTTCTACCCTATTAACGTTTCCTCTACCTAGAAGAATTGTTCTCTTGGGTTCCCTACAATATTCCCATTGCTGGGTCTTTTCGGCGATTTCATTCAAAAATTCCATCGCCACATCAACATTTTGGTTTTCAAAACCACCAGTGCATAGAGACTCAACCATGGTTGTTGTCGAATAATCTAAACCCTCATAAAGGATTTGAACTAGCCTAACCTTTTCTAAACCATGATGAGGACATTGGGCTAATAAGTCATTGAACCTTTCCAAATACCTATATAACGATTCTCCCTCTTGTTGAGAAAATGTGCAGATTTGCGTCCTAATAGACGATGTTTTGTGCCTAGGGAAAAACTTGTTCAAAAAGGCAGATGTAAGTTGTTCATATGTTTCTATTGAACCGGAAGCCAAACTATATAGCCATGATTTGGCTTTATCTTTCAGGTAAAAAGGAAATAACCTAAGTTTCAAAGCATCATCATCAAGGTCTCTAATCTTTAGGGTACTACAAATTTCCTCAAAGTCCCTAACATGGAAGTATGGGTTTTCATTTTCTTTCCCTAAAAAGATTGGGAGCATCTGTAGGGTTCCAGGCCTAAGTTCATAATTTGCTTCAGTTTCAGCTAACCTGATACAAGAGGGACGAGTAGTCCTAGTAGGATTCAACAAAGCTTTTAAAGTTGCCATTTTTGGCTCTATCGGGATATTTGGGATTCTATGCAATCACAAAACAAGGCTGACTCAACCAAATCAAACCTAATTTTCTAACAAACAAAAAGCATGATGGTTCCACTTAGATTGTTTCTAGACCAGCTTCTATTCTTTCGAAAAGGAACTCGTTACAATCTGAGCAAACCCCTCTGGAATCAATCCGAGTCAAAGTAAGTTGAATCGAGGCGAGGGAAGCTCAGTGGAGCTTTGATACCCAAGGCCTCACCGGTTACAAGGCGGCGCAGTCACAGTCAACTCACAGAAACCATCATGAACTTCGAAGTATGCTCAAAACAGTAACCAATATTTTTCGAACGACTTTCATATTAAGCTCGTTACCCTATAGGTCTCGTTCTAGTCAAAATTTTAGGCTTAGGTTCGCGTTTGGTTTTGTTTTCCTAAAGTGGGCAAGAAGAGAACAGTGATGAAATCTGAACCCTTATCTTGTATGGCCAGTCCTTGCCCTTTACTAGGAAATTAAAGCAGCCGTTTTCAAGTCCTCAGCATATATGCAAACGAAGGAATATAGTAAACCCGCTGACAGGGGATTCGCGGGTGTTTCGAAAAACTTACCTCCCGTACCAGACGGGCGAAGAACCGCTGAAGTCGACTCGGGCCACGATTCCTATGTCATGTACGAACCCGAGGGGCCGAGGAGATATCGTAATTACCGTCCTTCTCTGCACACAGTTTTTATTTAAACCAACCCTTCCGTAGGGTTTAAAAATAATAATGTCCCAGTCCAAAAATAAAGTCCAAAAATAAAAAGAAAAATTACAAAAAATAAAACCCTATTTACAGTTTCTAAAAATAAACAAAAATAACTATATACAAAATCTTCTTCTTCACTCCTTTCGGATTCCTCTTTTCTTTCCTTCTTTGGCGATGCTTTCCTTTTATAGCACTTTTTCTTTCCTTGTACCTTCGATCGAAATCTGAAAAGAATCAAAAAATACCAAAGGCGTAAAAGAGAACAAAACTTCTAAAAGAGATAAAATAAATCTAAAACCTAAAACCTAATACAAATCCGCGTCGGCGGCGCCAAAAATTGATGTAGTTTTGAAAGTGGTAGTAAAGTTCGTTCAACTCGGGTTGTGTAAAGGTTTGATTTAAGAACTAAGAATAAAAATACTAAAAATATATTCACAAGGTTGTCACGAATATCGAGAGGTACTGGGACTTAGGATTTCACCACTAATCACATTCAATTGGTTCATATGATGACTCATAACAATTCTAGCTCTTTTGTTGACCCTTTTCTTTGCCAAAAGTAGATTTTATAAAGCATTAGATGTAAATCACAAGCATGACGCATCAAAAGTTCCTAAAACCCAGCATGCGACATCAAACAAAATCACAACTAATCAAGAAAAATCATAAATCGATTAAAACAAGTGCAAAAGTCATAAAGAATCAATTATAGTTACCAAGTGATTGTGAAATAGGGCTTCCTCCATCATCCCAGTGCTGGGGTTTAGATCCTCATTTCAAAAATACACCCAAAAGATAGAAATATGGCTCAAAAGGTGTTTTTATTGAAAAATAATATATTGCATCGAGTTTGTAACAGAGATAGTTGTTACAAATCCCACTGTTACAATTGGGTTGCTGTTACAAAGAAAAGATGACTGTCTTTATAAAGTGTGATATATTGTTGGTGTTCTTCTTCCATGCAGCACCTTGATACTCCTATGCAACTCCGGCTCTGTAACCTCCGTTTCTTACCCCAAACTCTCGACTCCTTATATGAATCTCACAGCACCTATATATACCCAACAGGGTCGAGTAAATCCAAAAATAATCTTGTTTTCTTTCGCCAAAAGTCTCGGAAATAATCTTCTCCTCCCCGTTGCTTTACGCGTCTTCCTGTTTCCTTTTTTACGCGTAGTATGAGGTGGAAACTCTCCTTAGGATAACATCAAATCTTCGTAGTATATTCTCCTCAGTTTCTTTACACGTAACTTCCACACACCAAACAGAATCCGATATTATAACATTCCCTGTTTCACCAAAAGTCCGTGTAAGCTTCCTTATTTTTCTCGATTCGAAAGTCCTACTACTCCTGTCTTGTCGCAACAGTCCTACCACAGTCCATTCCCGTGAAGTTCTCGACGAAAACCTTTCCCAAATCCTTCCCAGAGAACTTCGCAACTCAAACTCATGTTCCATGTTCTCTTCAAATCAATAATCAAGCCCAACTATGTTGATTTAAAGGCCTATACCAGACCTGTAAATCCAAAACAGGCCCACTGAAACCAATTCTAGCAATTGAATCTCCTCAAAAACCTCCCGAAAATCCAACCCTAAAATCTGTTCGTGACTGCACATATTCCCGCCAATTCACAAAATTCAAAAGGTAGGGATGACCTCCCCTTATCCGTGGCTGGTCTCCCTTTAGAAGATGCCTGGAAATGGGTCACCCCTTAGTAATTAGGTTACCCCTTATCCAAAGTGAGAGTCCGTATAGTAATTTTCTCCCACGAGCGCAAAAACCACTTTTTTAGCCAATTTCGCCACAAAAGCTTATTTCTCCAAAAATACCTACAGGGACATAAAAAGCCATAATAAATATAAAATTGAGCACTAATAATATATACAATTGAGATTATATAAGACACAAAAATGTGCCTATCAAATACCCCCAAACTTATTATTTGTTAGTCCTCGAGCAAATCAAATAGAAAATAAAATCCTAACTCACTGTCGCATGCATCATCGATTGCATTTAGCGTATGCAATAAGCCTTTAAACCCCTAAGTGTCCCTAGTGGCGGAGTGTTGTCTCCTGAGGGCTTACAAGAGATATACCCACAAAACCTGTACTCCAGACCTTAGCTATCTACACAGAACCTTGGAAGGCACTAAAGAATCTCCTTGGTTTGCATACTTATTGACTACAGGAGGAAGTACCCTGATGCAAAATTCCAATTGATGTACACGAGTTTGCACTCAAGCATAATAAAATTCATATAAAGTGACAGAGATCTACTCAGATAGTTGCACTATGGACATCAATATTCGGAGTCAAACCAATCACATGGATAGATTAAGATATGGATATAGAAAAACGTAGATGGTTTTGATGTTTAATAAGTGAACGGCGTTTCCCATATCTGTCTGAAGGCCTCCGCCAAAATGAACCTATCCTAATGGATTGAGATACTGGTCTGACTAATATCAACACAACTGGCATATACAAGAGAACCAGTGATCGATAATCCTAATTCTAGTTCAACACAACTGGCATATACAAGGGAACCAGTGGTCGACTTTATTCACTGATTTTTTTTTTTAGCTTTTTCGTTTCATTCTAATTCACCCTAGCAGTGGTAACAACTTGAATCGTGTGCCCCACCTAATCACTTAGAGAAACATGGTTTAAAAACAAAATAAAATAAAAATAGAAGTGAAAAGGACTCAACGAGATATGGTGAAACTATCATGTTATTTCTAACACCTGAGCTCTGTGCTTTTATGAATAGACTCTTCTAGATGTTGCCATCTAATCAGATTGGTTCCTCAACTCCTACGATCAAAATGCTTCCATCCACTTAGATTAGTTAGTGCAATCCTCAATAGGCATAAATTTCTAAGCTCTGGAGTTTATTTATTCATACTGCAACTAAAAAGTTTCTCCCATACCCCCAAACTTAAATCTAACATTGTCCTCAATGTTCTAAAGATGAAATTAAAAGCATGAACAAGGAGAAACTGTTACCATTTGAAGCAAAAGAGATAAGTAAAGATATTACCATGTTGCATGAGATTGGGTTACCTCCCAAAAAGTGCTAAATTTAAAGTCTTCAGCCAGACGTCAAATACCACAAAATGGCTAATTACCTTTCAAATCATATATCAATAGTCGAAACAACTGTGGGTCAACAAAAGCAAATAAAATTGCCACAATTATCAGACAACTGCACAAAATCAGAAAAATGAACATACATAGCACATCCTCATCCAAGGTTTCCTGCAAGACAACTGGGTTTTTCTGTTGTGCCCATTTGGGCTTCATATGAGTGTCTTGACAAATTGACTCATTCGAACAACAAGTCTTTAGAATTTCCTCCTGGACAATATCAGGAGGATCCGGTTGCGGAGTCGGAAGTGACTCAAGTAATACCTCAGGTACACTAGGATAGAATCCCAAGTGATTGTGATTTAGGGCTTCCTCTATCATCCCAGTGTTGGGGTTTATCTCCTCATGTCAAAAACACACCCAAAAGATAGAAATATGGCTCAAAAGGTGTTTTTATTGAAAAATAATATATTCCATCGAGTTTGTAACAGAGATAGTTGTTACAAATCCCACTGTTACAATTGGGTTGTTGTTACAAAGAAAAGATGACTGTCTTTATAAAGTGTGATATATTGTTGGTGTTCTTCTTCCATGCAGCACCTTGATACTCCTATGCAACTCCGGCTCTGTAACCTCCGTTTCTTACCCCAAACTCTCGACTCCTTATATGAATCTCACAGCACCTATATATACCCAACAGGGTCGAGTAAATCCAAAAATAATCTTGTTTTCTTTCGCCAAAAGTCTCGGAAATAATCTTCTCCTCCCCGTTGCTTTACGCGCCTTCCTGTTTCCTTTTTTACGCGTAGTATGAGGTGGAAACTCTCCTTAGGATAACATCAAATCTTCGTAGTATATTCTCCTCAGTTTCTTTACACGTAACTTCCACACACCAAACAGAATCCGATATTATAACATTCCCTGTTTCACCAAAAGTCCGTGTAAGCTTCCTTATTTTTCTCGATTCGAAAGTCCTACTACTCCTGTCTTGTCGCAACAGTCCTACCACAGTCCATTCCCGTGAAGTTCTCGACGAAAACCTTTCCCAAATCCTTCCCAGAGAACTTCACAACTCAAACTCATGTTCCATGTTCTCTTCAAATCAATAATCAAGCCCAACTCTGTTGATTTAAAGGACTATACCAGACCTGTAAATCCAAAACAGGCCCACTGAAACCAATTCTAGCAATTGAATCTCCTCAAAAACCTCCCGAAAATCCAACCCTAAAATCTGTTCGTGACTGCACATATTCCCGCCAATTCACAAAATTCAAAAGGTAGGGATGACCTCCCCTTATCCGTGGCTGGTCTCCCTTTAGAAGATGCCTGGAAATGGGTCACCCCTTAGTAATTAGGTTACCCCTTATCCAAAGTGAGAGTCCGTATAGTAATTTTCTCCCACGAGCGCAAAAACCACTTTTTTAGCCAATTTCGCCACAAAAGCTTATTTCTCCAAAAATACCTACAAGGACATAAAAAGCCATAATAAATATAAAATTGAGCACTAATAATATATACAATTGAGGTTATATAAGACACAAAAATGTGCCTATCAAGCACTATTTAAGATAATTCCTAGTATGAGGATTGCCAATACCTTGACAGTTCCAAGAAACTATTTTCATGATGAAGTGAAGGAAAAAAATCAAAGGAAAAGGCAAAAATAAAAAATAAAAAACCAAAGCGAAAGCGAAAGAAAAAATAATTATAAAAATAAAACTAGAGATCAAGATGAAGACCTGTTACCAAGCATCAGTATGGTTCTGAGCTTCAAAATATTGTGCAACAATAATGTCCCAATTAATATCTCCATGAGTAGCTGAAGAAGAAGCTATTTGACGATTATCAATATCCTCTTGCCGAGCAATATGAGAGGACATAGCAGAGTCTTGACTGTTATGAGCAATAACCAAAGTGGTGAAGTTTCTAGTTATCTTCTTGTGATCTGAAGTACTTGCAACTTCACTGGCTAAAGTAGAACAAGGCCTTGAACTTGAATGTCTTGAACTAGAAGAAGGTCTGGAGACAGCAGGAGAAGCAGAAGAAGATGAAGCAATGTCAGAATCCGTAACCGAGAACATAGAAATGTGCATACCATCATACAGTCTAGGATCTTGATGAACCACGGGTTGTCTCAATCTGCTTCTTCTCTGAGAACCATAATGAGTAAACATTTGAGCTTCTTCTTGCAAGTTGCGATATTGGGGATAAATTGGCTCAGCAAACCCAAAACCTCTAACCATCTCTTCCATTTCAATTCTCCTCTGAGTCATGCCAGTACAAGGATTGACTTCATGATCCGGAACTTTACAATCAGGACACAGACGATACAGTTGTTTTTCATAAAAAAAACCACCCATCTTGTAACCCCAGCAGCATTAGCAGCATATATACCAGAAATAAGAGGAGTTGTCACATCAATTAGAACTAAAGTGTGATATCTAGATGAAGTAGGTGGGTTAATACCATCAGGTTCTACAACTCTTACTTCCCCTACAATACTTCCAAAAAGTCTTAGAATATCAACATAGGTAAAATCAGGGAGCAGATACTTATATTCAATCCAAAAGGGAGAAACCGAAAAATCCAGAAGATTAAAATCCATAGTTAGATTCCAATCTTTCAAGACAATCAAATATCCATCAAAATTCCAAGCCCCACCAAACAGTATTGCATTTTTATCATCAGCAGAGGTGAATTTAATTGAGAATATATTAGGATCCAGAGTTCTAACTTGAACATACCATTGTTTATTTCGTCTCAGATGTGGCCAAACAAATTTTGCAGCCCTCTCAGCATCCTGCCATGTCATAATTCCTGGAGCATAGTGTTTACCAGCTAAACAAAATATCCAATCTCTTATACCAGTGAAAATAGCATCATCAGAATGTGAAATAACCCTCCTACGAATTGGTTCATCATCAATAGAGTTGTTTTCCATTTGCTGAGTTAACTGATTTAAGTTATTTCTGGCTATAACAAGTTGAAAATGAAAACTTGAATTGATAAGGGTGTGAATATAATCATAAGATCTACTCGAGTTTACATATCAGAAAAAAGAAAGAGGTGTCAACTGAAAGTAAAACTCTGGGCATGAGGTGTTGATTAAATAGATAAGAATGAATAAAAAGATAATCACCCAGAGGATATGTCTGAACCAGGGGAACTCAAACCGATGTTGTAATTGATTATAAATCCGATGAAGATAAGAATGAATACCCATACTTTGAGACATATTGAGAACTAGAAACTGATGCACCACTGCAATAGAATTAAGCCAATTGTAATCCTTCCAACTTTGAAGATGCCAACTTGAACATTGTCAATTGATGTAATAGGACATAGCTGCAACACCAATGCTTGACAACAAGAGAATTAGATATCTTGATCTGCCATAAACAAAAAGATTAGAGAAGTAAAACAAGTCAATTAAATCTAAAATAAGAGAAAACTGAAATTAGGGAAGAAAAAGAGGGAAAAAGAAATAAAGATGAAAAGGATTGATCGAAAGGGAAAGTTTCAGACAAAATGTAAATCACAAATAGATAAAAAAAAAGAGCTTTAATTGATGCAATAAGTTCAGATGAAAGCAGAAAATCAACGAAAATTTTTAGTTAACAAAGTTGACTTTTCGCTTGACTGGGGTTTGACCTTATCGCTCTTTTGGGTGCAGTACTGGCGGATTAATTAAAACTCCCGAATATTTTGGAATCAAGTTTGGTTGTGTAGGTACATAAGAAGACATTGAAGATTTGAAGACAAGAAGATTTCTTATTGGTTTCATATCTTTGTGATTTAACTTTATGCACAAACCTGATCGTCTGAGATCCGACTAGATTTTGTTTATCCTTGATATACAATTAATTAACTAGTCGTATTATATTTGTAAGCTATCATTTGGTGGTAATTTTCAGTATTTATGTACTTAGATCTGTTTATCTTAATAATCTAGATCTTGGTAGATCTTACCTAACAAATGAGCTTATTAGCTAAATGGAAGAGCCTTTGTGGACTCCTAAATAATTTATGAGTTACTTCTTGAGATTAAAAGAGTAGTTATAGAACATATTAGTCCTTTACTATTTCAGAAGACGATTCAAAGGAGTTGAGTGCTTGAAATCTTCACAGCGGCTGAAACAATTTAAGATAGTGGACTGATGTGATTTTTAATTGTTGTAGAAATATTGGTAATAAAGTTCGTTTAACTCAGACTTGTGAAGGTGATTTCATACTTATGTTCAAACAATAACATATAAATAAATAAAAGATGATAACAAGATTAAGAGATACTGGACTCAGGATTCCACCAATTATCATATTCATGTGGTTTAAATACTAATTCTAGACAATTATACCTCAAATAATAATAAATATTGACTGTGATTCTTTGTCAAGGTAGATTTTAAAAATATTAGATGTAAATTATAAGTATGGTGCATAAAAAGTACCTAAGACAAGCATACGCCATCAAACAAGATCACAAATAATTAAGAAAAATCATAAATCAATTTTAATTAATGCAAAAAGTCCTAAAACAATTAACAAGAATTACCATAATGATGAAATTTTGCTTCCCCTATTGTTCCAGTGATGGGATTTAGCTCATCATTTCAATCACTCTCTCAAAATATGGAAACATAGCTCAAAAGGTGTTTAAAAGATGAAAGAAAGAAAAATCAATAAAACGGAGCAACTGTAACGTTTATAAGCGTTGCAGATAAACTGTTACAGAGGATATATTGCAAATTCAAAATAAGTGTTGCTAATCAATTGTTGCATGCACTGTTGAGAAACGACCGTTCTATGCGACAGACTTCTGTAACTGTTCTTCGTCTTCTCCCTCTTCTGCAACAGCAAAAAAGTTCTCTGCAACTCTGATTCTCGATCCGAAGCGCTTTGTTGGATCCTCTATCACTCCATATCACATCTCTTACTCCCAGAACTATTTACATACTCAACAGGGCCCCAAATATCGCAGCAATCAATCAAAGATATTTTCATTAACTCTCGAAAATAATTCCATTTGTTTCTCTCCTAAACGCAATTTGCAACAGCTGAAACTATCCAAAAACATTACCAAAACGTTCTAGACAGAGTCAAACATCCTGTTACCTCATGCAGCTTCTAAAAACAGCTCAACCAACTCGTGAAAGTATAACTGAATACCCGAGATATCCTCACCCTTGTTTTAATCCAAATCCACGTATCTTCCTTTTTTATTGAATCTAGATTGCATAGCTTCCCTGTTCCTGTTTTGATGAAACAGGTTAATAGTACACTAAGTCAACACGTATCTTCCACTATCTTCCTTTCGAGAATTCCCAAATATCCTCCAGAAAATATGGCATGTGAGAATAAAATGGAAAATTTCCCGCCAAAATATTTTGAACATGGTGAAAAAGGGGAGATGCACCTATTCGTCTGTTGGGTGCCTTCATCCACTGGAGGTGCCTTTATTCAAATCATGGATGCCTTTACCAATTTTACCAATTTCACCGGGTGCCTTTAACACTTTTTCGAGCCAAATTTTCCAAAAATGTTTCTTTCCCAAAAATACCTACACACATAAAACACCACAATAAGTATAAAATTGAGCACCAACAATACATATAATTGAGAAAAATTAAGACACAAAAACGTGTCTATTAAATACCCCCTAACTTATTATTTGCTAGTCCTCGATAGAATCTATTCTGTAAAATAAAAATCCTAACTCAATGTCGGAGGCATCGCGATTGCATTTAGCGTGCAACAAGCCTTTAAACCCCTAGGTGTCCCTAGTGGTCGAGTTTTGTCTCGGGAGGGTTTACAAGAGAGGGTTTACAAGAGGTGTACCCACAAAACCTTTACTTCTAATTGGTCACATGTATCAAAGACCTATGAGGACATAAACTTTCTCAACCTTTCGGAAAGTAATTAAAATGCAAGAGAAAAATCTACCATAATATCCGCTCCACAGCGGGAGAGATCCGTTCGACAACGGAGGAAATCCGTTAAACAACTGGAACAACATTGAGAGAGGGATATACGCTCAACAACAGAGAGATGTCCACTTCACAATGGCATTAACATCAGGATAAAGAGACCCGCTCAACAACTTGTGTTATCCGCTCAATAGCTGGATAAAAAAGTATGTATGATGAGTTCAACCAGTGCCAGAAAGGTCTAGTGCTAGATCGAAAGCGGGCTAATAGAGCAACCAATATGTATTTCTGTTCGACTCTCTCAACAGAAACAACGTCATCTTCGGCATCAACTGTGACTCCCCTAAGTCCACCTACTTAGAAATCTACGTTAACCTTCTACATTCAAAGGCGTTAACCTTCTACATTCAAAGGCGTCAAGGATCTAAAACATCTATTTCAGTCATAAAAATAAAATTCTAAAATAAGATTAACTCAAAACTAAACCCTCTCTGAATAATATAAATTATCTCTCCAGTGTTACATATACAATAATGTTGGATTATCAAACAATGTATATACATAAAAACAAATAGAGCAGAATCATCCAATTTTGATCATCTTCACGAAAGCTATGGTACTTTCTATCTGAAACTGGAGTGGGAAACGAATGCGCACATCATCCCCAAAGGTTCGCTCAGAAGTAATATATAACAAACTTTCAAACATTCATCAAAACATAATGCATGTCGGATGAAATTACGGAAAACGCATTCATCTCGCATGTTAAAGGTTCCTCTAGATAATAAAAGTAATAAATACTATCAGGAAAACCCAGGCCTCGGCACCATTCCATACCGGCAAACATGGGGAAGTCCCCAAAACATATAGGGCATATATATCGGGTTGGCATACCCGTAATATGAGGAACCATCAACATAAAAGAGAATGACCATGAAAAACAATAATGAACACAAGAGAGTTCGTTATCGATTCCCACCTGATTGACATTGACGAAAAGCGACTCCTATCTCAACCGAATCGGATAATTACTGATAATTAAACACACACTTTAAGAATTTACTACACAGCAATTAAACACAAATTACCTACTTATACTACCCTACTTACTATTAGCTCCTAAGCTAGGTCTGGACTGTTAATTTTAGACTTCCTACTTGCGATCGAAGTAAACCACAGTCTAATTCAAAACATATCTAGGATTTCATTTAAAAACACTAATATGTCACCACTTTCATAAACTGCTCTTAATTCATTTATGTGGAAACTCCGGCAATAAAAACGTATATGCATACAAGAAACTAATGGTAACTGGCCCTACCTATCTTACTTTCTTCTTAGTCATGTATATGATCCTTCATCTCTAATCTACTTTCAAAGTGGTAAATTTAATCCTAAACCAACTTATAAAGAGACTAAAAAACATTCACTTAATTAAAGAAAACAAGTAGCTATTTACCTCAATTCCAGCTACGGTAAAATAGGCCAAGAACGTCATCACTAGTAGTCTGCTTTACTTACTGGATCTTACTGGCACTTCTCATCTCTCCCCTTGAAGTTTACTCCTTTAACTATTTCTATTTATCACCGAATACTCTCTCACTGGTTACCCAATGAGATTCTCAATCTAAACTATCTTATTGTTCTAACACCACATTCCACTAACTATACGTGGCTCGTACTAACCCATTCAACCCATGAGTAACTACAACACCAGCTACTTAAATAAAAAGAAGAGGATAACTATCCATTATTATAACAATAAAAAAAACAAAGATTTAATTAGTGTAAATGTGTCAAACGTCTAGTTACCTGATTCCATGTATAATGACACCTTTCAGATATATATTTTTACCCATCAAAAACTATTCTACCTAATTTTAAAACATGCAAAATTATAATTTTGAACCATTTAGTCATTACATCTTTCTTATTATACATATATCTACTTCATAAACGTGATTAATTTAGTCCTAATATAATGTATAGGTTTCACTCAAAGAAAAGGCCCGGTCAACTATAACCAAACGACTAGAGTCAAGGTCAAGTCAATGGTCAAAAGTCAAATTTCGGCGCTAAAACTCCGAGCGTCGTTTCTCCCCCGTCCGATGTCCGACCGGCACGTTTAAATAGTCCATTTCGCTTAACTTTCGAGACATATCCTGTAGTATTAGATTCATCACTAAAATATATATATTTTTTAGATAATTGTTTTTATATATTATTGTTGATAATTAATTAATTATGTCATTAGCGGCTTAAATTGTTTCTTGATCATTTCCAGACTATTGTTTAATCTTCATTTGACTGGTCTAATGGCGTTGACGAGCTTGAGGGTCTCTACATCAACTGTTGATTATAAACTCTTGAACTTCGTAGAACCTTAACAATTAACTTTTTTCTCAATTTCTTCTTGCATGAAACTTCTTTCTAGATTTCTCTTCCTCATGGTCTTATTGAATAAAAGACTAATACAAAATGCAAATATTTTCTCTTTTTCTTTTTGATTTTCTTATATAAATAAATAATCTTTACCATTGAATATAACTATTATAAAAATCAACAAAAAAAATTAAAGAATCTCAGAGGTCAAGGCAATAGTTGGAAGCCGAGCAACAAGCTAAACTTCAACCCCCTTTTGAATAGCTATTCTTAATCTATGAACATAAAATTTCCTAGTTTTGAGTTTGTGTCATGCCTAATTTATGAAATGGAAAATTTCCTATTTTTTTAATTGTTTTTCTGATATTTTTTTTTTAAGAATGCAACTACAATAATTACAAAATTAATATTAACATTGCTATGAGAGAAGGACTTTACTACTTGCATCTCCATAGATTTTAATATCTTGGTATGATAAACTTCAACAACTTACATCGTTTGATTTCTTTGCTCTTGTAACTAAGTCTTCAACTTTGATTATAAATTTTCCCCTTCCTTCTATTGTTGCTTACAAACCATAGATTTTGGCGTCGCTCCGTTTGTTGATAATGATAAGCTTCTATTGAGAGGGTCGTAATCCAGTAACCAAGACTACATAATGAGGTTTCTCTGTTTTTCTGGCATTTTCTTCTAGCCTAATTTATCAAGCATGGATGGTAAGGTCCATCACGATTACCCTCTCAAAGGAATTGTCCCTCCAGAATGTCAATTTCTATGTAGTCCCTTAAGAATTTCAAATTCTCTACCGTCTCTTTAGAAATTCAAATTCACTATCAATCCTAAATTCTATATTTTCGGTGAGAAATAATATGTAATTACATATTATGTGACTCTAGAAGTTTCAATAACGTAACTAAAAGTTTCTCCCATTCCCCCAAACTTAAATCTAAAATTATCCTCAATGTTCAAAAAATGAAATTAAAAGCATGAACAAGGAGAAACTATTACCACTTAAAGGGAAGGAAATAAGGAAAGATATTACCGTGTCGCGTGAACATGGGTTACCTCCAAGAAGTGCTAAGCTTAAAGTCTTCAGCTATACACTGGAAGAATTAGTCACCTTATAGAATCATATAGCAATAGTTGGAACAACTGTGGGTTAATAGTGTTGTCCCGACTAAAAAGAAACTGCAACCGACTGTGAATATCAATATTCTGTGGAGCACATGTCACGGTTTCAGTGGTCGCATGCAGGATAACTGTGTATCCCTCGCTACACAGAGGAATCTGAGTAACATAAGACACCTTCGCAGATCTACTTTAACCCAAGGAGGGATACCTCGATGGCTAAGATGAAAAAGTAGAACCTAGTCTAGAGAGCGGCAACTGGCGAAGGGACAGAAGTAGATGACATATCCAATCAGAATTTAATGCATACATCTCTTATCTACGCGCCAAACTAAAGCACGTGGAGAGATATGAGGTGGAAGAGTCCGAATGGCGGAGACTAGCGGTGAACGAAGGTACAATCTGTACTGAGGCTGGGTAGTTCCCGAAGGAACGTGGGTTAGCTGAGGTGGCAGAGTTCGACTGGAGAGAGCAAGCGGTGAACGAAGATACCATTTGTACGGAAGGTATATCATGGGATGATGGACCCAAAGACAACAAAGATATATCTGGAGCCGAAGGGACTATAAATACCAAGCTTCACCAACAAAATAAGGGCATTCAATATCTAGGAGAAGAAGATCTAGTCTTAAGCTTACACCTCTTTAAAGTTTAGAATTTAAGTATTTACTTCAACTTGAGTTATCTCTATTACTTTGGGAAGCATTTAAGATCTTTGTAACCACCACAACTTAATATAAACAAATCACTCATTACCCCTTGGACGTAAACAAAAGTCGAACCACGTAATCTCTTGTGTCTCATGATAACTTAATAACATTTACTTCATATTGTTGTTCTTTGTTATTATCGTGATCTTGGGTATCTTTTATTACTTAGCATTATCAGTTCAACAGAGGTATCAATACTACCTAGTATCCGATTCTCTGAGTTGTATACATTACGTAGACTATGGGAAAATTAGTAGTCACAGTTTGGCGCTAGAAGGTTTTGCTCAACGGCTTGAGTTTTTACGTTCCTTTATTTTTTAAACTTACACATCTTCATTGACGAAGAGATCTGAGAGTAACCGCGATGGATCTCACTTTCTAGTGATCCGTTCATTCGTTATCTACGTAGTTCTTTGAGTTCATAGCCTCTAAAGACTTGCAACCTTACAGATCAACAAAGTTTTCGGCAAAAACGTATTCACAAAACGTTAAAAATTTTGTTTTATACTAAAACAATTTTTTCTGACAGAGTATCCTTTGGATCTGAGTACCCCTGAGCACTAAGGAATCGCAGTGAGAATTTAAGGAGAAAAGATCTTACAAAACATTTAATAACCCCTTTTTTTGGGGAGATATGACACCTTTTTAAAATTGTTTTCAACATTTAAGTTTTTTTTTTTCCAAGGGTGTCATAAGAAATTAAATACCCATCTTTTCGGACGTCATTCTAGTACTTTTTCTAAAAAAGCTGCTTAGTCGCCTTTTGTGTCAGAGCATTAATTGCTACTTTTAACGAAGGCACCCTAGCAGCGAATTTGTCGTTTTTTCTGTGACCGCAGGATAACAAAAAACCGAAGGCATGCAGAAACCAAGTGATATACCAACAAGTTCACGACCTGCTGTTACAAGGGCATATCTCAAAATCCATCTCGAACAAATCAAACGAATGAAGCAGAGGATGGACAAAGCGAGATAGCAATAAAAACGACCACTAACAAACCACCTACTCCTACTGAGGGGATGGGGCAAACATCGCGAGCACAACCACTCTACGGCATGTCGTTACCGGAACGTCCAACCATTACAAAGCCACCTACGGCTAACGCAGGGCTACCCAGAACCTTAGCTCCCACGAGACGAGGGTTGGGAAACCTAACTCCAATCCAGCTAGATCCCGATGCTCCGGTAATAGAAGAAGGCGTGGATGACTCGTAGGATCCAGCTGATAGCACTCCTTAAGGTGGTAGAATCCGCAATGAAGAACAAATAGCAGCGCGGGTAGCATATTTTCTACTACGTAATAAGGAGCACGAGGATACAATGCACGCAATGGCTCAGGAGAACCAGAACCTAAAGGACATGCTGGAAGTGCAGATTGAGGGTTCCCAAACTCACCCTCCTTTGAAGAAGGGTGAGCACGAATCTATATTAGGAAGACCAAGGGGGGGTCTTAACCCACCAAAGGCTAACCACCAGGGGGAGCCAGGAGAACACAACATGATCCAAACGAGGTGGATCCAACTTACAAGCCCTCTAAGTCTTATTATAATGAGACATTTTCTAGAGATGCCCACAGTGTGAACATGGTCATGGAGCAAATTGAGAAAATGCGGAAAAAAAAATACAAGGATTGAAAACTGGTCGAGCAGGGGCAAGGCTAGAAGAAGTACTCCAGGAAGCGACAATATCTCCACTGTCATTTCGCATTTTGAGGGAGCCCATCCCTTCGAAATGCCCGGTACCTATGTTTCAGGCGTACAATGGTATCTCAGATCCCGCAGCCCACCTACGGTACTATACTCGTGTCCTTGCCCATTGGGAAAGAGATGAGGTAGTACTTTGTAGGTACTTCCCTGCAAGCTTGACGGGATCAGCATTGGGGTGGCATGATGACTTACCAACAAACTCAATTGACTCTTTTGAGCAATTGTCTACGGTGTTCTTGGAGACATACATTTACAACAAATCAACAAAGGCAGGGTTAGATATGCTGTTTGCTTTAGCTATCGGACCCCGAGAAACATTGATGCAATATACAGACAGGTGGCAAAAGACGTGTCAAGAAATAGGGAAAGTCAATCCTGAAATTAACATTAATTGCTATAAGTACAGACTTGATAGAACCTCAACTATCTTCTTGGAGTTTCACAACCGAGATCTTGATTCTGAAGGGGAGCTTCGGGTTGTCCAGGATCGCTACATCAGACTTGAGGAAATACAGAAGGATAACCCCAGGGCGCAAACAAAAGCAACAACGGCTCCGCAACGAACAAACTCTCTGGAACCAATTCCGGAGATACCTAAGCGACAAAATGAAACTGGGGGAAGAACTAGATCCCGGGACAAAAGATCAAAATATAGAGACGACAAAGGCAGAGGAAAAGGAAGAGAGTACTTTGTATATAAAGTCTATACAAAGCTCAATACAACTTTTTCTCACATTCTCAGCAAGGAGGGAGCGAACCCGGGCTTTTCCTACCCTAGCACTAGGGGAAAGCAACCGGATAAAACAAAGGATGCTAAGGAACACTGTGCATACCACCAGTACTAAGGGCATACAACTGACACATGCTACCACCTAAGGAACAGAATCCAGATATTCATAGGCGAAGGCAAGTTCATGGAGTATGTGCAGATATAACCTGTTGATATTGAGGTAGCCCCCAAGAAAAGGGTGCAGTTACCACAGGACAACAAATACATCAACATGATCACACTCTCAACCGACGGTCAAGAGGAGTTACTCGAAGATATCATCGAGTTAGCTCGAAACATAAGAAAGCTAGAAACCCACAAAGTATTCAAGCTAAGTGGACCACCAACTAGCACTTTGGAAGAATGGATGGCTACGTCATTAACATTCTCAGCTAGAGATGTCAACCAGGAAGTCAAGATGCACAAAGATCCACTTGTGATCACCCTTCCAATCCACAGATGGAATGTGATGGGGGCATCTCGTTAAACGCGTTGTTCTACGAATCCTACTTACGTATGGGTTTAACAGTTGAGCAAATGCAATCATCCACTTGCACAATCTACGGTTTCAACAGACCAGTCTCGAGACCAAAAGGATAAATTGTCTTGTAGGTACGAGCAGGGACCTTAGTGACCAACACAAGGTTCTGCGTTATGGATGCACCTTCGCCCTACAATGTCATTATGGGACGACTATGGGTCCATCGCTTAAGAAGGACAGCTTGGACTTATCACCAGTACCTTCGATTCCCAACACCCATGGGTGAAATGGAAATCAAAGAAGATCAACAATATGCAAGGCGAAGCAATCTAGCGGAGGTCAGGCTCAACGAAGAAAGAGCCGTTGCACAACAACACGAAAGGAAAAGACGAAAGACGAAGACCAACGAAGTAAAGGATGGAGGGTTCAAAGTCCCCGAAGCCCCCTCAGCTCAAGAAGCAAGCACCTCCGCCACTCCGGTAGCGGACACTTCTGCTAAATGACAATTACATAAATGCACTCCTCTATAACCTCAGAAACCAACCTTTTCACCGGTGGAACCAACAAAGAAAATCAACATCGGAACGGAGACTGAGCCAAAGATGATCAACATCGGAACTTTACTAGAAGAAGACGAGGAGATGCAACTAAAAAGGCTACTAAGGGACTACGCAGATGTCTTTGCATGGTCAATGGAAAAAATGCCAGGAATTGACCCGAATTTGGTCTCCCACCACCTTCAGCTCAAGCCAGAAATGGCACCATTCAAGCAACGTATCCGCAAGGTGGCGGATATCTACCAGGAAGCAGTGGAGAAGGAGTTACTAAAACTCATAGCAGCAGGATTCACACGAGAAGTCAAGTGTCCCACGTGGATATCTAATATGGCGATTGTGCCTAAGAAGAACGGAGGCGTACGTATCTGCATCGACTTTAGAAATCTCAACAAAGCATGCCCCAAGGATAGCTACCCACTACCCAATATTGACCAACTGGTTAATGCAACCGAAGGTCACCAGAGGATGTCCTTCATGGATGGTTACTCCGGTTACAACCAAATCGCCCTTGCAGAAGAAGATCAGGAGCATACTGCGTTCTTTACCCCATGAGGCTTGTATTGCTATACAAGGATGCCTTTTGGACTAAAGAACACGAGGGAAACATACCAGTGATTGGTAGACAAAATCTTCAATCCATGGATAGGAAAGATATTAGAAGTCTACGTGGACGACATGCTTGTCAAAAGCAAAGAGGCAAAAAATCACCTATCAGACCTAAGGGAGATATTCGAAGCTATGAGAAACTTTCACATGAAAGTAAACCCGGAGAAATGTACGTTCGGAGTTACCTCAGGAAAATTCCTAGGGTACTTGGTAACTAAGCGAGGAATAGAAGTAGACCCCGAAAGGGTCAGAGCAATAATGGAGATGCCATCTCTAAGAACGTTGAAAGAAGTACAAAAACTAAATGGAATCTTAGCCTCCATGGGAAGATTCATAGCAAGATCATCGGACAAATGCAAAGCATTTTTCGATACACTGAGGAAAGGAAGCAGGTTCATGTGGACCACGAAATGCGAACAAGCCTTCCAAAAAATCAAAGAGTACCTGGCCTCGGTACCTATTTTACAGATTCCGAAGCCAGGTGAGATACTCACCCTCTACTTAGCAGCAACAAGCTACGCTGTAAGCGCAGTATTGGTACGAGACCAATGGCAAGGAGAAAAACCCATCTATTACATCAAGAAAACACTCAGTCCAGCGGAGCGTAACTACACCAAGGTGGAGCAACTCATATATACCTTAGTTGTGGCAACACAAAAGTTAGAATATATTTTGACGCACATACCATCCGAGTCTTCGCAAAGACTCAGATAAGTCAAATCCTCGATAACACGAAGAAAATTGGAAGAGTGGCAAAATGGAATGCAATGATTAAACAGTTCCAAATAATTTTCGAAACAAGGAAAGCTGAGAAATCACAAATCTTAGCAGACTTTCTGGAAGATTTACCTCTCAGTGACGAAGCGGAAATAGATGACATTCCAGGAATGGAGGAAGACAAGCAAGATCCGGAGGACTTACTGGAACCTCAGAATTCACGAAGGTGGGAGATCTTCGTAGATGGCTCCTCTAAAGGAGAAGACGCGGGCATTGGGATTGTGATAACAACCCCTACTGGAGATCGGCTCATCTACGCATTCAGGTTAGAATTCAAACAATATACCAACAACATCACATAATACGAGGCAGTTATACATGGTCTACGCTTAGCATAGGAGATGGGCTTATCATATGTTTGGTTGACTAGTGACTCCCAGTTGGTCATTAGACAAATCGAACTCAAATACCAAACCTTGGATTTGGTACTATCTTCGTATCTAAAGCTAACTCAGGAATATGCGTCCAAAATCAGCATCATAACATTCAAGCATGTGTTCCGAAAAGACAATAGATACGCAGATTCCTTAGCATATATATCCTCAATACTGAGGGACATAAATACCATCGCAGTACAAATTGGAAGAATATACGAACCTTCGATAGAAGGACCCATCTCAGGTGCTGAGGAGGCTTTGGCCGTTCAAACTCGGGCCATGAGAGAAGCAGAAAAAGAAGAAACGAGCGAAGAAGAGAAAGAGTCAGACGAAGAAGCAAAGGAGTTTGACGAATATCAATCCATGCCATATGAGGGCAGCGAAAACGAAGCAGAAGATGACTGGAGAATTCCAATTCACCAGTACCTTGACAAAGGTATACTACCAACTGAAGTTAAAGAAGCTCAGAAACTCGAGTCAAAGCAGCAATGTACAACCTCAGTGATGGGATACTGTATAGAAGGTCATTTCTCGGACCTCTGATGCGGTGCCTATCACGAACCGAAGGAAGAAGAATACTCCATGATATACACATTGGGGACGCTGGCAACCACATCGGAAGAAGGTCCTTGGCGGTTAAAGCCAAATGCAAGGATACTACTGGCTAAGCATGAACGAGGATTCAAAGAATGTGGCAAAGTGGTGTGAAAGATGCCAACGCTTCGCCAAGAAGATCAAAGCACCAGCAACGGAGCTTAACTCGGTTATCAGCCCTTGGCCATTTGTCAAATGGGGGGTTGATATCGCCGGACCTCTGATAGAGGGAACATCAGAAAGAAAATATCTTATCGTGGTTATGGATTACTTCACCAAGTGGGTGGAGGCAAAGCCTTTGGCAAGAATTAGAGACACAAATGTCTTAAAATTCTTGTTTGAGCAAATCATATGCAGGTTCGGAAGACCATCCGCCATAGTCTCAGAAAATGGCAAACATCTGCAAGGAAAGAACATCGACATGTTGTTCTATACCTTTAACGTTCAGAAGAACAAGTCAACTCCAATATATCCTAAGAGCAATGGACAAGCGGAGGCAACCAACAAAACCATAGCAATGAACTTAAAAAAGAAGCTCGGAGTATACAAAAAGAGGTGGTGCGAACAACTACACAACTTCCTATGGGATTATCGAACCAAAAGAAGTTCATCTACGGGGGAAACTCCATTCTTGTTGACCTACGGAGCTGAGGCAGTAATCCCAACGGAGGTAATACTTCCAACAACAAAAACAGAGGCTTGGGAGAAAAATATAACAACAGACCTGATGTTAGAAAAGCTGGATGACCTAGAAGAAAGAAGGGAGGTAGCCCTGCAAAAGATGGTAAACTATCAACGGAGGCTAGCTCGGGAATACAACAAAAGGGTCATCCCTCAGAACTTTGTGGCCGAGGAGTATGTGCTACGTCAGATACCACCATATCAAATAAAGAAGGAGTGGGGCAAGCTATCTCAAACATGGGACGGGCCCTACATTATACACGACATCGCTGGGAAATGATCTTACTATCTAAGAACCCTAAAAGGAGAACTGCTGCAACACCCCTGGAATGCAATGTGCCTAAGAAAGTACTACACGTAAGAGAATGGTGATTACTCAGCAGAAGAAAGGAACGGGCAATAGCCCACTGAAAAGGCGAGGGTACCCAAATATACCTCAAGATAAAACTTTTCCTACCTATAAGTCATTTCTCCGAAAGTTATTGTCTATGGACTGAGTCGAGACAATGCAACTAACCGGTTCACACTTCGTGTGATCGTCTATGGATACGAGATCGAGACAATACGACAACGAAGTATATTTATTTGATAAAAAGGTTCGGACTTAACCAAACACAATAGGATTGCTTATCAAGTAATTAGGAATTAACGTTTGTGTAATTTACTTTAATTATAATAAAACAATTATAATGCGAAAATATAAAGTAAATGACACAGCAAGATTTTGTTAACGAAGAAACCGCAAATGCAGAAAAACCCCGGGACCTTGTCCAGAATTGAATACTCTCAGGATTAAGCCGCTACACAAAATTACACCAACTTCGTATAGTTGAAACCAAGTAACTAAACCTATAGTTCACCTAGTTCCGTCTGTATACCCACGCCTCCAACTTATGAATATGTTTGGAACAATTCCTTTGGTTCGTATTCCAAACATTAAAGGAACAACAAATCTGTTTGGTATCAACTCTATTCAACCAAGTGTTGTGAGTCGGACAAAGGCTCTTCTGTTTATCTTAACATAAACTCCTTCGTCAGGTTCTTAAATCCATCTTATGTTCAATCACCAAAGGTAATTGTTAAGATTTTGCAATCAATACTTTTAATCACAAAGAATTGTATTGATGTCGATCTACACAACTAGTCAATCCAATCTACCACAAGGATAAACCGATTATAGTTGGATCCTCTCATACCGAAATAAGTATTGTGCACACCAAAGATTATGAACCCCAAATCAGAAATCTTCAAAATCTTCCTTGTCTTCAAATCTTCTTAGATCTTCAATAAACACCTGCACACAACAACTTGAATCTCTTGTGATCAATCACGCACAGAACGGAGTCTGTTAACAATGAATTATCACAAGATCGTCTTTAGGACTAACAACAGTCTAAAGATCTCTGTCGAAACTTCGATCTAATTCGAGTGAATCTTATTATAACACCGTAAAAATTTCTTTAAGGTTTTGAACCTTGGCCCAACCCAGTACGAGTGTTTTGTAATTATCCCTTAGTAATGTTTTAGAGCATGGTTAATGGGTGCTAGGAAAAATACTAGAAACTCTGAGCATGGAATGCACGTGTCATGCATGAGCAATTAGGGGCACCCCTGTCTTTTTCCTCTGTCACCAATTCTAACTAAAAGAAAAGCACTTTCTTTCTTTTTGGAGATACCACAGAGAGATTTTCTCCCTTCTCCCATGACTGATCTTCACTCAAATCGAACTCGATCAAAATATATTTTAGCTTTCAAAACAAAATTGGAGCAGAACCCGTCATTCCTATCCGGTGAAGGATTTGTCTTCCGTAGAGGTAGGAGTTATTTCTCGATTTTTTTTTGTTGTTGTCCATGAATAAAAAAAAATTAATTTTCTGATCCTGTACCCACATTTTCATGATCTTTTCCCTTCATTTAAATTAAGAATTTGATCATTTGGGTGTTCTGTAACTGTGGGTTTGATAGATTTTTCCGATAAATTGCCTACCAATTATCCATGCTTTCAAGGATTTTTGCACTACAATAAATTTGGTTTGGAACCTTATTCTTCCTATGATTAATCCTTGCAAAAATTAGTTCTGGGTAATTTGGAATGTCTTGAATGGTTTCTCTGAAATTAAAAATGGTTTGCAGCTGTTTAAGTGTTATTTTCCTGTCTTAATTCAAGTTCTGCACAAAATTTCAAAACTTTCCTATGACCCGTTTACAAAAATGAGTCGGAGAGATATTTATTTGAAACATCAATAATGGTACAAAAATGATTTAAACTCTTTCACATTTTTTGTTTTATTCCATTCTCACTCACTCCCTTTGTATCAAAATGTTACAACCATCTAATTTGTGTTACGTTAGCAACACCCCTTTGAATTCCTTCCACCTTTGAAACCCATTTTGAAATGTGTTCAGACTTAAATGTGAAATCAATTGCTTCAAGTATTTCTTTTTATGTTTTAGCTAATCAATTGCTGCTTACAAATGATCTACTTTATCGAAACTCATGACTGTAATCACTTGTCTAAAGTAGGGATGGCAATTTGCCCCACCCAAACCCATCCCCGTGGGGATCCGTCCCTATGGGTTAGGGTTTTACCCGTATAAACGGGGAACGGGACGGGGTACGGGGAACCCCGAAAGTAGTGATGCGGGGATGGGGTGGGGACGGGATTTAAGGTCCCCACCCCATACCCGCCCCATACCATAACCTATTATATCTGAACGAGGAACTTTTTTGGAAGATAACGAAGAAGATCATGATGAGATGGTTAACATGGAGGAAGATGGTTAATAATGAAGAACTAAGAAGTAAAAGGAATCATAATACTTAATTGTGGATCAATTGTTTCCTTTATTTTTCAGTTTTAGTTTGGTTATTATAAACTTAAAATTTTAAAATACACTGCTTAGGTTATTATTATCGTTTGAACCATTATAATTATTTTTAAATTATTATTATTTACAAAATTTTAAATATTTATTGGAATGTTATGGTAACCCAAGAGAAACCCATCTCCTACGAGGATTCCCCATACCCGTCCCCGCCCCATTCTTATGGGGAACGGGTAGGGGATGGGTTTTGGTTTTTTGAACGGGGTAGGGGATGGGATTCAAGGTCCCCGCCCCATACCCGCCCAATTGCCATCCCTAGTCTACAGCCACTCTAATGAGTAACTTTATTTGTGAAATACACACTAGAGTTTGGTGATTTTGAGTATATTTTTCGTCAACTCAGCACTTGTTTTAATTATCATTGTGGATGTTTTCCTTGGCAACTGGCCATAAGGAAATTATTAAATCTTGGCAATTGGCCATGAAAGTTATTAGTTTGGCAACTGGCCGGCATTGGCAACTGGCCAACATTGGCAATTGGCCATGAAAATTATTAGTTTGGCAACTGGCTGACATTGGCAATTGGCCATACAAATTATTAGATTGGCAATTGGCCATATAAATTATTAGTCTGGCAACTGGCATTTGGCAACTGGCCGTTATGAATAGAAGAGTCTGGCAACTGGTCGTTAAAACTAGAACAGTTTGGCAACTGGCCATTAAACTAGAAGAGTTTTGGCAATTGGCCATATAAGTTGGAAGAGTTTAGAAACTGGCCATGAAACAATTAGTCGAGTTAATTCTTGTTAATTTCAACTCTTAATCTTGGTTACCACTTTGATTATGAAAGGCTTGTTTATCTTACAAATGTTCTCGCTACTGTTCTCGTGTTTGTTTACATTTTCCGCAGGCACTTTTTTCTTTCTCCATTAACTCCTACTGGGCTTTGCTCACTCCTTCTTCTTGTTTTCCTCCCGCAGAGTACGAGAGGAGCTTGCAGCAGTAAGCTAGGAAAAGCTTACGGCAGGCCTTGAAAAGCATAGAAAGTTAGTATTTTGTCTTGTTTAATATGTATATCACGGGATGGATCTGGGGTAGTCTTATGTTGCTTATAAACCATGCTTTTATTTTATTTTGGTGTACATAAAAATGTGGGGGATCTTGTTTGCTGGATAGTTTTATGTCGGTGTAACAAATTTGCATCTTGTCGTATTTTGCTCCGTATGTAAATAGAACTGCACTAGCTGGTCTCTTTTCTGTCTAATCTCAATGTGTATTACAACTCACCTTATATATATGGTCACCATCTTTTGGATCTCCATTTTCTTTACATGTGTATTCAATTATGTTTCAACTATTGTTAGAGTAGAATGGGTGTCGGTTAATTATTTGTATGCTTAGGACTATTTTGACTTGATTAAATTAGCTCCTTTGGGTTTGGATTTCTAGAAAGTATAGATTTTACCTTTAGTTCTGTGTCGTGAGTGCTTCTTCATTTTTGATTTGTAAAGCTAAACCACCTCTTACGTGAGTAATTGTGCTGGTGACATTTTAAATTCAACTGAGCATCTTGAATCGTTTTTCATCGACTTATAACTGGCTGATGGGGTATTTGACGTAATTACATGTTTTTATTTTACAATCATTTTAGCTTGAAATGTTTTTATGTTGTTACGTTAAATCAACTGAAAATGATTGAATCTCTTCATCCCATTGGTCCTATCAGAAAAATAATTAAAATCCAACCATCCCATATTCCCATTGGTCCTATCAGAGAAATAATTAAAATCCAATATCTTGGACTAGTCGCGTATCTTGGTCAAGTCTAAGTTTTTAGTTCATTCTGCGTACCTTAATTAAGCACGAAATATTTATTTTGGGCCTTATATAAATTTTTTGTCTATTTGGAGTTCTTATGTGTATGTGAGCTTTTACTTCTGTGATGTCCAGAACTCAAAATGATTTATTACAAGTGATTTTCATTTCTTGTTTTTTTTTGTCTGTTGCTGGTCTTGTCCACTCATTATTTCTTGAATTCCAAAATGAATTGTAAAATTTTATCCTCCAAGTGACGCACCGGGGTTTGGCCTTGCTAAATGGGTTGAAACCCAATCCTTTTAGAAGGAAAATTCACCGGTCCGTTACACTTATATCAGAAGAGAAGATTCTCAAGCATAAACAAACTGGGTGCAATCAAAGTTCAACCACCGTTAGTAAATCAAATCAATCGAAAACACAAAATGAACTGTAATTATCTAGTTTCCCACCAACGGTACTCGTAGAGCTTCTCAATCCCAAAGAAGACTTTAAATTGAGCGGCCGTAAGAGATTTCGCTTAATTAGGTTACTCTCCTCTCCGAATAGGCGGCTACACCAGTAAAAACACAACCGAGGAAGTTTGCTGTCACGAAGGATTAGTTTGCTAGAAATGCAAACTTCAAGTATTTATAGACAAGGAAGTTTGGACATCAAGGAATTTCCAAAACCGAATATATTCTCAAAGATATTCAATATATTCCAAATTCGGTTTTCATAATTTCTGGAAATGCTCTGTCCAAAATAATGAACGAAAATCTCTTTGGAAAATCTCAACTAGTAAATGTACATTACTAATTCTCATTTTCCTAAAATAAAATTAACAACCTTAATTAAAAGATTCTTAACTTATTTATATTTCGATCTTGGGATTTTCTTCCTGTACCTATTAAGGAATAACTTTGAACAATAAAAGATAAACATTACTGTACGTGTTCAAAGTATGCCGACATTCTTGCTTTGTAAGTCCTCTTTCATACTTACAACCTTGGAACCGATTTGCCACACTTCCAAACAAGTTTATAATTGGTTCATCTGACTTTCAAGAACTATGTGATTGATTAAGAAACACTCAATCACAAATCATGGGTTTTGACGGTTCTACCAAAACAAGTTTCGGTTCTACCTCCATGTGAATAATGTGCATAGTCACACTAGCTTTCCAAAATTCGGTTGACTAGGTACTAGGATCGGTTCCCCACATATATATGGTATCTACCTTATATGTGTTGCACATGTCCATTGGATCGGTTCCCCTTTCTGCTACAAACTTGCGGCGGCTCATACAAGGATCGATTCCCCTTTGTGATGTGTTGCACTTCTTCATAGGATCGGTTCCCCTTTACCCAGATTCGGTTCAACAAAACACAAACTCGATCATACCATCTCAGGTGATTACTTAAGATCGGTTTCACTAATAAAAGTCATAACAATACATCAGTCAGGCCTTTGTGAATAGTTTTACCAAGAACACAAACAAGTCGTGAGCGGTTATACTAAATCACACATATTGGATGTTCACAAGATATGCAGTGAATAACAATCCCAATAACGCCTGGCGATTTCCTTTTCGATTCAAAAACAAGTTTATGAACTTACTTCCTTAAAACACATGTAAAACATTGTTTCCTAGGATGAAATCCTCACCTCATACCCATACATAATCACAATAGCATTTAAACGATTATGTCGATGTCTTATCTACAAAGTTTAATGGTTAAGCAATAAACTTCATATTGTATTCCTTAATACTATGTCTATCTAGAGTGTTCATGGTTCGCAGTTTCGTTTTTAATATGCACGACTTGAAATATACGTCAGGGAATGAAATGGTTCAAGTCAAATATCACTAACCTCAAGTGGAAGGATGATGTTGTCATTGTAACTTCTTACTTCTTCACTTCTTCAAGTCTTCCCAATACTTGTAATGTCTCATATACTAATACTTTCAAGCTAACCTATACGAAGTTGACTCTAGTACATAATCAAGCGACTCTTAAAATGAGTTTTGATTCACTAAAATATGACAACCAAACTTGACATACCAACGCTTGGTGGGTTCAACCGAGCTATGCTCTAACACCCACCATGTTCTATCCCTGACCAAAGGTATTATAGACCTTACTAATCAATGAAAGAAACTTTTGCTAAAAAAATTAGCTTTGATTATTACAACTGGGTTAAATCTGACACCCTCCGTCAGGAGTGACGATGAGGCAAGGCAAGGCATAAATGCACATATGTCAATCTCGTATCCTCGGGAAGAAGACTCCTTCCATGAGGCATAAGAAAAAAATAAGATATCCCCCATAGAGATACTTTGTCGAAGTAAAGCAGCCATCACGCTGAACGCGTAGGGTTACAGGAAAATTATTACCCACGTAGGAACCTTCGCCACCATGGTACCTTCTGGCCAAAGGATACCCTGGTAGGACGTTTAATATTCCACCAAAAGTTAAACATACCTTAGCACCTTGTGATGACTCGATTGTGCGATCAATTAGACACATTACGTCTAAAAACAAGATATTCATGCAATAATATGGTTGAAATAATAATTGTTAGAGCATTGCTCGGTTGAACCCGCCAAGCGTTGGTATGTCAAGTTTGGTTGTCATATTTTAGTGAATCAAAACTCATTTTAAGAATCGCTTGATTATGTACTAAAATCAACTTCGTATAGGTTAGCTTGAAAATATTAGGATATGAGACATTACAAGTACTGCGAAGACTTGAAGAAGTGAAGAAGTAAGAAGCTACAACGATAACATCATCCTTCCACTTGAGGTTAGTGATATTTGACTTGAATTGTTTCATTCTCTAACGTATCTTTCAAGTCGTGCATATTGAAAACAAAACTGCGAACCATGAACACTCTAGATAGACATAGTATTAAGGAATACAATACGAGGTTTACTGCTTAACCATTAAACTTTGTAGATAAGACATCGACATAATCGTTTAAATGATGTTGTGATTATGTATGGGTATGAGGTGAGGATTTCATCCTAGGAAACAATGTTTTACATGTGTTTTAAGGAAGTAAGTTCATAAACTTGTTTATGAATTAAAAAGGAAATCGCCAGGTGTTATTGGTATTGTTATTCATTGAATATCTTGTGAACAACCAATATGTGTGATTTATTATAACCGCTCATGACTTATTTATGTTCTTGGTAAAACTATTCACAAAGGCATGACTTATGTATTGATATGACTTTTATTAGTGAAACCGATCTTAAGTAATCACCTGAGATGGTATGATCGAGTTTGTGATTTGTGTATGACCGAATCTGGGTAAAGGGGAATCGATCCTAGTAAGAGGTGCAACACATCACAAAGGGGAATCGATCCTTGTATGAGGTGCAACAAGTTTTTAGCAGAAAGGGGAACCGATCCTATGGACATGTGCAACACATTTTTAGGCAAAAGGGAACCGATCCTATGGACATGTGCAACACATATAAGTTAGATACCATATATATGTGGGGAACCAATCCTAGTACCTAGTCAACCGAATTTTGGAAAGCTAGTGTAACTATGCACAGTACTCACATGGAGGTAGAACCGAAACTTGTTTTGGTAGAACCGTTAAACCCATGATTTGTGATTGAGTGTTCTTGATCAATCACATAGTTCTTGAAAGTCAGATGAACCAATTCTAAACTTGTTTGGAAGTGTGGCAAATCGGTTTCAAGGTTGTAAGTATAAAAGAGGACTTACAAAGTAAGGATGCCAACATACTTTGAACATGTGTTGTAATCTTTATCTTTTATTGTTCAAAGTTATTCCTTAATAGATAAAGGAAGAAAATCTCAAGATCGAAAGATAAATAAGTTAAGAATCTTTTATTTAAGGTTGTTAATTTTATATTAGGAAAATGAGAATTAGTAATGTGCGTTTACTAGTTAAAGATTTTCCAAAGATATTTTCGGTTAATATTCTGGACAGAGCATTCCAGGAATTATGGAAACCGAATTTGGAATATATTGCATATCTTGAGAATATTTTTGGTTTTGGAAATTACTTGATGTCCAAACTTCCTTGTCTATAAATACTTGAAGTTTGCATTTCTAGCAAACTAATCCTTCGTGACAGCAAACTTCCTCGGTTGTGTTGTTACTGGTGTAGCCGCCTATTTGTAGGAGAGTAACCTAATTAGGAGAAATCTCTTATGGCCGCTCAGTTTAATGTCTTCTTTGGTATTGAGAAGCTCTATTAGTACCGTTGGTGGGAAACTAGATAATTTCGGTTTATCTTGTGTTTTCGATTGATTTGATTGAATAACAGTGGTTGAACTTTGATTGTACCTAGTTTTTTTATGCTTGGGAATCTTCTCTTATGATATAAGATTCAATCAAACTAGATCGAAGTTTCGACAGGGATCTTTAGACAGTTTTTAGTTCCAAAGACGATCTTGTGATAATCCATTGTTAACAAACTCCGTTTTGTGCATGATTGATCACAAGAGATTCAAGTTGTTGTGTGCAGGTGTTTATTGAATATCTAAGAAGATTTGAAGAAAAAGAAGATATCGAAGATATCTGATTTGGGGTTCATAATATTTCGTATGTACAATACTTGTTTCGGTATAAGAGGATCCAATTATAATCGGTTTATCCTTGTGGTAGATTGGATTGATTAGTTGTGTAGATCGGCATCAATACAATTCTTTGTGATTAAAAGTATTGATTGCGAAATCTTAATAATTACCTTTGGTAGTTGAACATAAGATAGATCTAAGAACCTGACGAAGGAGTTTATTGAGATAAACAGAAGATCCTTTGTCGAACTCACATCACTTGGTTGAAGAGAGTTTCTACCAAACAGATTTATTGTTCCTTTACTGTTTGGAATCGAACCAAAGGAATTTTTCCAAGTACGTGACTTATTCATAAGTTGGAGGCGTGGGAATACAGACGGAACTAGGTGAACTATAAGTTTAGTTGCTTGGTCTCAACTATACGAAGTTGGTTTAATTTTGCGTAGCGGCTTAATCCTGAGAGTATTCAATTCTGGACAAGGTCCCAGGGTTTTTCTGCATTTACGGTTTTCTCGTTAGCAAAATCTTGTTGTGTCATTTACTTTTATTTTCCGCATTATAATTGTTTTATTATAATTAAAGTAAATTACACAAACGTTAATTCCTATTGACTTGATAAGCAATCCTATTGTGTTTGGTTAAGTCCGAACCTTTTTATCAAGTAAACATACTTTATTGTTGTATTGTCTCGATCTCGTATCCATAGACGATCACACGAAGTGTGAACCGATTAGTTGCATTGTCTCGACTCTGTCCATAGACAATCACTTTCGGAGAAAGGACTTATAGGTAGGAAAAGTTTTAGATTGAGGTATATTTGGGTACCCTCGCCTTTTCAATAATTTTACCAAGATATATCTAACAAAGTTGCATAACATATGATGAAGGTTTAAAATCACCACAAAGCATTGTTTCGAAGAAAGGAGACATCTCAGCTAAGGAAATATATCTAAGCCGAGGACATAAAACAACAAAGAGGAGTTTTACTTAAAAAAAGCTCAAAACAAATCAAGGATAAGGAAGACGAGGAAAGACAACTCCATCAGCTTGGAGCTCAGCTTCAGCAAAAGCATTATTGATGTAATCAATAGCCGGGTGCTCGAATTTCACCTTCATTTGGGAGGCCTGAGTCTCCAAATCAGAGGCCGATTTCCGACGAAGCTCCATCATCTGGGCACTGAGCTGGTCATTAGCCTGCTGAAGTGACTCAACTTTAAATTTGGAAGCAGCATCAAACTGACGAGCTCTCTCCAACGAAGATACTTGGATCTCAAAATGGCTGACCTTAGCATTCATACCTACAAGCTGCTCCTAGAGACCTGCGGATAAACAAAGGATAAGTTACAAACAAAGACAACTTGGGGGCACGAACAAGGCTACGGGAATAAGAAAATTCTAAGCTACCTCCGGAATGGCTAAGGGATTCTTCTAAACTATGCTGGGATTCGGCAAGATCCACCTCAGCGGTATCAAGATCTTCCAAGAGGGTATCCCGTTCGGTCCGTAGATCATCAACATCAATCCGGAGCGAAGCATTTTCAGAATACAAAACCTGCTAAACATTCTCTAACTCTTCCAATCTCTTAACCATAGATGCATGAGACATGGAAGAAGGCATGGAACCAGCTTCGTTAAGTTTGTTCTTAAGAGAACAAACCTCAGAGGCTAATACGTTACGTTTGGCAGTAACCTTAGCTAAGGAAATGCAGGCATCCTCGAAATCTGCATGATACTTTTTGCGGATAACCTCTTGGGATGAAATGCGTTTTTCAAACAAGGCAATATCATTATTTTGCTTGGAGATAAGACCCTCTTTCCACTTAAGGGTTTCATCACATTCTTTAATAAGCAGAGCCATCTTCTTCACGAGGTCTGAGTTATGAGCAGACTCAAGGGAGATTTGGGCCTCATTATGAACAGTCACATTCATTAACCTATCAGACTTCTTATGATAATACCAAACGTCGGAGGTTAACTTCGCTACTTGCTCCCGAAGATGTCTAAGCTCACCGGAGCTACCAACTGGCAGTCGTAGGTTCTCTCAGGACTATGATACCATGCAGAAATAAAAACGAGGCTAAGGGAAAGGAGAAACGAACCTATAACTTTGGAAGTTTCGGCAGCTATAACAGAATCAACAACTTTGCATCCCTATTCGGCAATCTTTGCAGCATTATTAGCTCTCTCGAGAGCCAACAAACAAGCTTCTAGAGACCTCTGAGTCTTCTTCAGCTCGATCTCCGACAAAGATATCTTAGCAGTGGAAGCAACATCACTGGAATAAGGCTGATGTGCACTAAAAAAGGCACAGTCTTGACAAGCGCGCTCCAACAAAGCACTCAAGTGAGTACACTTAGCCCTATAAAACCTGAAAAGAGTGCACACAACATGGATTTTTTTGCAAAGCTGCAAACAAAGGAACGTAAGAACAAATGAAGGTTCTAAATAGTGCCTAAGACAATAAGGAAGAAATCACTTACCGAGAACAAAGATAGACGAGGAAGGAAATCAACGTAGGTATCCATAAAGACCTCCATCTCCTGGATGCTACCCCTACGGACTTCACCAAAGCTCTGACCAGAGCTAAGACTATCTGGATCAAATAACGGGTCCTTAGCCGCTTGATACTGAGCACTCAAGGCATCCGATCTCGAGGAAATCTCCAAAGAATCAGTCAGCTGATGACGATCAACCTCAGCAGAAAAAGGTCCCTTTGAATCCCGAAGAATGGCCTCAAGGATAGCATCGTCGGAGCTCCCAAGGCTCAAGTTCTCAGGTAACTTACCCTTCTCAAGATCAGTAAAAACCCCACCAGTTGCTTGAGAGCGAGCATGGGGCACAAGTACTGAACCCTCACCACGATGAAGAGACGACATGGTGGACGAGCTGGGAACCGAAGAAAAAGCTTGACTAGAAGTACCACCTAAGTCCTTGTCACCGGCAAAAGGAAGATTACCTAGTACGGTCCAATCTGGTGATGAAGGTGGAGGTCCAACAACCTTGCTAACATGGGAAGTAGAGAAAGACTGAGCGCTCCCCAATGAAGTGGATGTAGCATTGAAGGAGAAGATGGAAAGTGAAATCACAACCTTCTTATTCGGCTGAGAGTCTGAGATACTAACCCTCACAACCGGAGCTACAACCTTCGCAAACGAACCACTCGAATGGAACGAAGTAGCAGGAGAAGATGGAAGACTCTTGGAAGATATCACCACAACACTAGTGATAGCCAAAGCAACAAGCTGCAAATCACTAGGAGTAGAAAACGCAGGTACCTTCGGCAGCGGAGCAAGAGTTGCAACTTGGGTACTAACTTGGCTCATCAATGGAAAGCTGCCATCATCATGAAGGTTATCACCTTCAATAGAACCATCACAGATAGGGCTAGGAATATCCTTGGAAAAATCTTCCTCAATGTCATCTAAGTGGGTACTAAGGGAAGTATCCTCGACATCCTCCATGTCTTCGTCATCCGGCTCATCCCGAACAGCCTTAGGATCATCATCGGATTCTTCAACATCAATCATAGCCTTCAACTTGCCTTTCTTCTTGGAAGACTATAAAAGAACACATGCACAAGCTAAGGATTAGGGGTAAAATACTAAGGAATCTATGAACACTAAGGTAAGATTATAATCCTTACCTCCGCAGGTGTTGGATTAGTCGCTTCAATCGAATCCCTCCTTTTCCTTGTCCTGGTAGCTACAGAGTTACCAATAGATCCCGGAGCAGTCCCAGCAGAAGAAGCAGGAGCATGCTGCAAAGGAAACATCAAAAGTACTTTACAAAAGGCAACAAAGGTGCTAAGGAAAAAATATAAAACCTCTGTAACAAACGAAAGTTACCTCGTGAGAAGTATCAGGAGTGAATACCCAAGGCTGATATGCATCATACTTAGTAGGCAGAGATGAAGTTGTACGAGGGACACTGAGATCTGCGGTAGTAAAAACATAAACCCAGGGACCCACAACGCGAAGAGGAGTACGTGCCCAACAATCATCATGGTCTAGACGAATACGATCATACTACGGTAAGAAAAGCTTAGCAGAATAGGGGATGACAGTCAGCCCAGTCTTTTCAATCTCCTCCATCAAACGAAGGATATTAATGTAGGATCAGAATCTTGCAACAACGACACGCTTGCGAAATTACTAGCAATACATCACGAAGACATCGCAGAATGATTTCAGAAATGACATAACAGATGACATCAGCTTAAACGTGAGAAAAGTATGATGATCGTGCGAAATTTAGGATGTTTGCGAAGTTAACATTTGTAAGTTTGTGAAAATACCGCAAGCCAGATCCGAAATTAGGGGAAATGTTAGATGTACCCCACCATATATGAGCTGTCATCCATTATGTAAATACCTATATAAATAGAAAGGCAAGAGAGAGAAAGGAGGATCATCAAAAAGAAAAAGGAGAGAGACACTTTAGGGAGGACACATTTGTAGAGAGAGATAGAGAGAGAGCAGAACTTGTATTATTATTATCTTCTTATTCTTCCCCAAAAACCAGAGAGAGAGAGATCCAAATACTCATCAATGGAGTCTCAATGTAATTCAATGATCATAATGAAACCTAACCCCGTGGATGTAGATCAAATTGATCGAACCACATAAATATTGTGTCTTATTTTCTATTTTCATTATCTTTATCTTTATTTTCATATCAAATAAGTTTAGATCTAGAAATTATAGTCATGATAATACAAGGGGTGTGTTGTAGGATTTTCTGCAACTACATTTTGGCGCTAGAAACAGGGAGGAGTAAAGGATTTATCCCTCCTGTAGCTTGTTGGTTCAAAAAATTTCCATGAAGATTATCTATTGTTCATATTTTTCTAGATCTACAAAGTTTAGGTTTAAAAATGGAAATTTTATGGAAGAAACCAGACTTTCAGGGAGTAAACATCATCAACAATTCAAAGA
This sequence comes from Papaver somniferum, assembly GCF_003573695.1. Lineage (NCBI taxonomy): Eukaryota > Viridiplantae > Streptophyta > Magnoliopsida > Ranunculales > Papaveraceae > Papaver > Papaver somniferum. Next base: position 68,689,881 of record NC_039367.1, read on the forward strand.
CATGAAAAGAGTGAGAGAAAAAATTAGTTGTTGTGGTGAAATTTAAGGAAAAAAATGGAAGTTTCAGTGGAAGATTTTCATGTTCAGGAGATGAAGGCAAAGGTGAAAGAAGTTAAGAAAGGACGAAGAAAAGATAAGAGACAGATGCTGCAATTTCTATCACAAACAGAAATTCGCACAGATGGTTCAAGGATGAGCGAACAATAAATAGGTCACGGGTTCGAATCCGCAGAGACACATATTTTTCATTTTCTTCTCATTTGCATGGGAGAATAAAAGAATAAGGAAAAAAGTTATGCGTTAATTTCGCAGAGAGGTTCTTGCACAATTGTTCCAGAGAGCAGTATGTGCGTTCGCGGTCGCAAGTTCGAATTCGCCTGCGAACATAGTTTTCTTCTTTATTACAGAGAGAGAAAAATTATAATTTCGCAATATTGTTTCATTATTTCTTAAACAAGAGGCAGCACAATTGGTCATCTGCGAAGTTAATGAGTTCATGGTCGTGTGATCAAGTCCCAACACAGGCGTATTTTTTCGCACATATATTTCTTTGATTATTTCACACAGAAGAGAGTTGATGATGATTTCGCAAAGAATAAGCTTGCACAATTGGTCATGAGGCATGAATGCAAGCAGCAGGTCGCGAGATCAATTCTTGCTTCTCGCATGATTATTTTTGTTACGCGAAATTTATACATAATTGCCTCTCACACAGTTGGAATTTGATTACTTCGCAAGAAATTTGATTATTTCGCAAGAGAGGCTTAGCACAGTTGGTATGGTGTGAGAATATGCAAGTAGCCGGTCGCGGGTTCAATTCTTGCCTCTCGCATCTATTTTTGATAAACGACATTTATACTTCATGCAACGTATTTTTCGCGCGAGATTGACAACAACAACGAATCACATAAAAGCTAAGTACCACTTTCCTTGAACATTTTACTTTTACAGAAATAAAAGATTTTTGATTTGATTTACAAAGGGCGATATAATCGCAGAATTACAGAAATTTCAGAATTACAAAGATTCCACAATTACAAACGAAACCGAGAAAAATCTCGCACAGATCAATTTATATATTTCTCTTGAAAATTTGATTTGTTTCAAATGAGAATGATATCTAACACGGAGAGTAGTAGGAGGCAAAATAAGACCTTCCATCAACATGCTAGTAAGACCTTCCATCAACAGGCTGCATAAGACCTCATTAGGATCATTTCCATGAAAGATGTTTATCGGATGAGACGAAACAAGTTATACAAAGGAAATCAAAACAAAGAGAAACGATTTGAACTTGCAATTAAATGAAAATTTTTGATAAAAGAAATGTTGAATACTAACCTAAATTCTTATTTGCATTACAGCATTGCATGAGCCAGAGAACATGGAGTATAATTTCGCAATACTTATTATTCGCAATCAAGGCAGGATACTTCTTATACTTCTCAAAAGATACTTCATACTTCTTATATATTTCGAGGATTGAGTACTTCTTATACTTCTTCAAAGATACTTCATACTTCGCATACTTCAAAAGATGATACTTCTTATTTACTTCGCAACATTCCAGAACTTCACAAAAGAATAGAGGCAAGTACGTACTTTTCAAGTCCAGTATTCTTTCGCTCGTTCCTTCATCAACAAAGATCAAAGACTACTCCAACAACACGTATCTCGCTCCAACAACTACAACAACGGATTTTTTCCTGAAGATCGCTCTTCAAGCAATATTCAAGGAAAAAGAGGCAAGATGTAGGATCAGAATCTCGTAGCAACGACACGCTTGCGAAATTACTAGCAAACATCACGAAGACATCGCAGAATGATTTCAGAAATGACATAACAGATGACATCAGCTTAAACATGAGAAAAGTATGATGATCGTGCGAAATTTAGGATGTTTGCGAAGTTAACATTTGTAAGTTTGCGAAAATACCGCAAGCCAGATCTGAAATTAGGGGAAATGTTAGTTGTACCCCACCATATATGAGCTGTCATCCATTATGTAAATACCTATATAAAGAGAAAGGCAAGAGAGAGAAAGGAGGATAATCAAAAAGAAAAGGGAGAGAGACACTTTAGGGAGGACACATTTGTAGAGAGAGAGCAGAACTTGTATTATTATTATCTTCTTATTGTTCCCCAAAAACCAGAGAGAGAGAGCTCTAAATACTCATTAATGGAGTCTCAATGTAATTCATATGTAATTCAATGATCATAGTGAAACCTAACCCCATGGATGTAGATAAAATTGATCGAACCACGTAAATCTTGTGTCTTATTTTCTATTTTCATTATCTTTATCTTTATTTTCATATCAAATAAGTTTAGATCTAGAAATTATAGTCATGATAGTACAAGGGGGGTGTTGTAGGATTTCCTGCAACTACAATTACCTTCCCTAATCTGCTTGGCAGTAACTTGGATACGACGTGGACCAACACACTACGGGAGAAGATTACTTTACTGGATGGCATCAGCGTAGGTAGCATTGAAATTGGCAGGAGTGTAATCCTTTTGCTTAAACCTCTTAGCAGCAAAAGGGTCGTAAGACTTCAAAGTAGTCTTACCTTTGTTGCGGTACCAACACTCACGAAGGGCATGCCATTAATTACAGGTGTATTGCATGACCCCTCGAACCTGAGTTTTGTCCGCCGGATCATCCCTGGTAGACAAGACATCATAGTAGAAAGGATCCTTTCTACTAAACAAAGGCAGAGACATACCTGCGGCCAACTAGCCAACACTAATCAACAAATTATTCTCATCGTAAGGGAAGCTCCGGATCAGGGATTCAATGAGAACATCAGGGCCATCAACAAAGGAAATGTCAAACTTATGCAGGCGGAAAGACTTGGAGATCTTAGCCAAGGACAAGTTAGTATAGATATCTTTGTCACGCAGTTGCATCCTTTGGAGCTCATAATGATGATGAGGAGGAGGAAGATCATCAACAACAATCTCTTCAACCTCAGGTTCCGCAGCCACCTCAGATTCCACATCCATCTCAGTTCCCACAGGCATGTCAGTCTCCTCAGGAGGTGGAGAAAGCGTAGCATCAGGATGATACATACGCGGAGGTGGCTCAGTAGACAATCTAGGCATCGGATCTCTACGCACAAGCTTCTTCGGGAGTCTCGTAATCCCTAACACTAGCAGAAAACACAGTCCTTCAACAATGACGGACAAAAAATTGCAGTTTGCTCAAAAACGAATTTGGGGAAAAATTATAGTACTTTGGGCATAGGTTTCACTAAACCAACCAAAGAAAACAATCAAATCCCTCCATGGAGAAAAATTGGGCACGATTAGACATCATAATCGAGTTCATAAACCCAAGTAATCATGGTGAAGACCATGACAAGATATAAATGGGATAATACCCATTTTCTCAAACAACATGAAGAATACGATAAAGGCTACAATCAATACATGCAAGCATTCAAAAGCATCGGCGACATTCAAGAACAAGCAAGCAAAATTGGAGCAAGGCGAGTCCAAGGTAAAGGTTCAAAAGACCAAAGAAGAAGCAAAAGATCACTAACTGTATATGATGTTCGAACGCTGAAGAGCAAGAGATTTTGGGAGTCGATGGAAGACCAACAGTTGAAAGCGGAAGAAAAAGAAAATCTCTGAGAAAGGGATGGAGAGCGACAGTTCGTGAAGTGAGGGGAAAGTTAATGAAATTCCTACTTTTATTCTCTTCTTATAGGCGACTAGAGAATCCAAAAATTTGGATGTCCCGAAATTCAATGGGAAGTTATTGCATGAAAGGACACATGGGGACCACCCAACCGGTACGTGCAAAAAATGGCGGCATTATGGAAGTTTTTCTTCCAATCCTACCAAATGGTAGAATATGAAAGAAAATGGGAAAACTGTGAATATCAATATTCTGTGGAGCACATGTCAAGGTTTCAGTGGTCGCATGCATGATAACTGTGTAGCCCTCGCTACACAGAGAAATCTGAGTAACAAAAGACACCTTCGAAGATCTACTTTATCTCATCCCAAGGAGGGATACCTCGATGACAAAGATGAAAAAGTAGAACCTAGTCTAGAGAGCGGCAGTTAGCGAAGGGACAGAAGTAGATGACATATCCAATCTGCATTTAATGCATACATCTCTTATCTACACACCAAACTAAAGCACGTGGAGAGAGATGAGGTGGCAGAGTCCGAACGACGGAGACTAGCGGTGAACGAAGGTACAATCTGTACTGAGGCTGGTTAGTCCCGAAGGAACGTGAGTTAGTTGAGGTGGCAGAGTTCGACTGGAGAGAGCAAGCGATGAACGAAGGTACCATTTGTACGGAAGGTATATCAGGGGACGATGGACCCAAAGACAACAAAGATATATCTGTAGCCGAAGGGACTGTAAATACCAATCTTCGGCAACCAAATAAGGGAATTCAATATCTAGGAGAAGAGATCTAGTCTTAAACTTATACCTCTTTAATGTTTAGAACTTAAGTATTTACTTCAACTTGAGTTCTCTCTATTACTTTGGGAAGCATTTAAATCTTTGTAACCACCACAACTTAATATAAACAAATCACTCATTACCCAGTGGACGTAGACAAAAGTCGAACCACGTAATCTCTTGTGTATCATGATAACTTAGTAGCATTTACTTTATATTGTTGTTATTTGTTATTATCGTGATCTTGGGTATCTTTTATCGCTTAGCATTATCAGTTCAACAGAGGTATCAATACTACTTAGTATCTGATTCTCTGAGTTGTATACATTACGTAGACTATGGGAAAATTAGTAGTCACACAGACTAAGAAAATAAAAAAAACGGGCATACCCTTGTCTAGCTTTTGTTCAGGACAACTGCATCTAGCTATGGTCATGCTCTATAAAAGGGTCTAGGTGAAAAGTTTTCATGGGATGGATATCCTCTTAGGTAGGATCCGAAGGTTCAGATTGTAGAGTCTTGCAAAAACTCATCTAAGAACTTAGAAGCACATAATAATAACCTGAATAATTAGGGATCCTCAAAGTCATTCAAATTTGACTCACACGTTTGACCGCAAGGAAAGTGATGGTCATTCTTAAGCAAATATGTTGATTCCAATATCCTAAAATACTCTAGGCTTAGTCTCACACTTAATAACTGACATATTTGAAAATCATAATGTGACAGACTGGAAAATTATGCCTAGCGCGCCAGGGCGCGCAGGCCATAACTCCCCAATGTGCCACTATGATGCTAGAATTTGGGCCTAAATACTAGGCAAATGCACATCAATGTTGCCCTTGCAAGCATGCTTAGCAAGCATGATGCCTTAAAACTCAACTTTCGTACCTTTCTAACTTACCCTTGTTAAGAAAAGGGTTTAAATCCATAGAGGCTAATGTCGATGCATTATTTGAAACATCACTGGCTTTCCCTTTCTAGGCATAAAACATGCCTTGAACTTAGGCGTCGGCCATTGTGGCCTGTTTCTAGATTATTTACTTAGGTTAGGCATTGTTGAAAGCATGCTCTTTTCTTACTCGTTCCAAGGGTGCATCAATAAGGCTCATGCCATACTTTTCTTAGGATTATGCAAGCTTTGCTACTTGCATACCGATATCGCTTACTTTCCTGGCCATCCCCAATGTGTCATTGGTGCATGCCTACGTTGAACGCCTTGATAGGAAGTATGAGCATCCATGGAATGTAATGCAACTTGACTCATCAAGTTTGGTCACAATCATCTCTTGCATCATAATACCAAGCCAGATGATATATATGAGTGACCAGTATGCCGCTATCATCTATGAATTAGACGATATGAGCGACAATGTGCTGGACCGGCAATGCTGGTACTTATTGCGGCTGCCTACGTACCCTTTCCCACTTTAAAGGGATCAAACGCATGCCGTAGTTCATCCTCGAAGGGACAAAAACTTAATACAACTTAGATTGCAAGTTTGTGGCCAAACAATAATTGCCCGGTCCGTATAAGACGTTCCGTCAAAATGCACAAAGGTTGCGCATAATTTAGTCTGCGAGATGGCATAGTGATGCCTTCGCATCATATGCCCCATTGAAAAGTTTACGCAGCTATAAATTAGGCCTAAGCATCATTTATGCTCTTTCGGCTAAGCTATGAAGCTTACTTGGTGCATAGTCCGTATGAATCTTCAACCAACTACCCCTCCCTATATATGTCTTTAAGGACATTTTTACAACTAAACCGGGGGAGGAATTTTACATTCACCAAGTTAGGATTTGAGGGGCTTGATTCACTATTCATGGTCGTTTCCACGTACTTCTGAATAACCGACAATGATTGATGTGTTCCCGCTCTAGCGCATAGGCCAATTCCAATATAGCGCCATGATTGATGTTTTTTACTTCGGCCATCCCGTTCTAGCCTATTGCACCACTATTTTGAAATATTGGAACTAGAACAATTCAAATATTTACAACAATGATGGTTGTACAATATCTTGGCCAACCCGCTCTGGCTTAATGCATCATTTTGATGCGATATTGGCCATAGGACAATGACTTGCGTGATGTACTATGTTAGCGTTACTTTTCTCAAGGCCATCCTCCTAACTGGCCTAATGCACCATTTGGTGTGACATTGGCTCTTGGCAAATATAACTTACGTAATGTGCTATAATTGGCGCTATATTAGCCCCAGGTCAATGTTCCTCTTAAACACAATATAAGCTTGAGATGAAGCTTCATCTCAGGCCATGACGCATCTTTGAGCATGCGTAATTCTAAAAACACGTGGTGTTACACATAAGTTAACACAATTGGAAGATTTTTTTTTGGTGGGAAAATAAAAACTATCTTGGTATCATAGCCTGGGTAAACCACATCAACCAGAGATGTGTTTCTAACGACGAAACTTTTTTTTCTAGACATCATTAGGTTCAAGAAAACGTGTATGAAGATAATCTTGTAAAATGATTGAGGCACGTATGTTAAGTCCCAAGTGAGGGAACTTTATAAGAGTTAAAGGTATTAGAATTTTGGATGTGCTAGATAGGCTAGTCACAATTTTCCTAATTTATATATCGTCAGATTCCTGAAAATGGTCAATTGCATCTTCTAAGTTGTAACCAGGTGCATCATCACTCATCTCTACGAGTCTATCTTCCTTGTCTAAGACTAATGTTTTTAAATTATTGGACTCTAAAACAAAATTCTCTAGATAAACGCGTTCCTCTAAACCATCACTGGCTTCATAACTACGTCGTCTAAAACGGTGGTATCTATAGTCAAATCATCATCATTTGAATAAGTGAATAATCAATAATATTATTAGGATATGAACCAAAAATAACATTATTTTCATGAAGCTCAATTGGAGTAACGAATTCCTGATCACCATGTCTACATATTTCAGATACTTCATCAACACTGTCCTCATCATCATAATAATATGAAGATGGTCGAACCTTATCTAAACAAGCAGTGTTACCAATTATAACCTCATCATCTTGATTATGTGAATAACTATCCTCATTTTCAAGGGTGATATTGGAAACACTATATAGGCAATTAAGATTATTTTGAGCAATTGTTTCCTTCTTCCATAACTCAAACCTACGTATATTCTCATCTATATGCTTGAGGGTAGCTTCTAAAGAAGGCTCACTCATTGTTGCAGTTATTGTTAGAGCATTTCTCGGCTAAACTCACAAGTTTTGCTATATCAAGCTTGTCGTCAACGTTATGTGATCAAAACTATATCTTGATTTCTAGTCTACTAAGTCAAGTCTTGGACAAGGTTAGAATTGTAGTTGACTACCATAGATCACCCTTGAAGACTGAAGATCGACGAAGACATTTCGAAAACTTCTGTATCAGGTATGTGAAGACTGAACCATTCTATTTTACCCACTATACCATTGTTCTATCTATTGAGACTATGTCGGATGACTTACAGTGGAATTACCAAAAGAAGTTTCGCGTCAAGCTTGTCTTGTGGAAAATCTTGAAATATGATTTAACAATTAGATATTCAAAGGTTCTTAAACAATATTAGTTCTATGAATTAATTTACGGATCAATTGAAATCCCATGCAAATGATCATATCACTTGAAAATGTTTCAAACATCATAAGAGATAAATATGAACTTACTATTATTTCTACTCAGGGTAGGTTGGCGAACCAGTTTGCAAACCATAGACATCTGAGACATAGAAATACAAGAAGGATGGCGAACCAGTTCGCAAATTGCAAGTTCAGTTGGGAACAGTTTACGAACCCTGTTGGCGAACCGTGGTGAACTAAATTTTATAAGTTGGATAAATAGGCTAGCAGTTGGTCCAGTCCACGAACCGTGGTCAACTGAGTTCATTAGTCTAGAAGGGTTAGCGAACCCGGTTCACGAACCGTATCACCTTGACTCGTGAACAAGCCCTACGTGTTAGAGCACTGCTCGGTCGAACTCGCAAGTGTGGCTATCTCAAGCTTGTTTGTCAAGTTTAGTTGCTAAAACTATAAGTCTTGTTTTCTAGTCTACTTATAGCTAAGTCTCGGACTAGGATTGTAAGTGTAGTTGAGATCTAGACTCCACAGAGTTCATCATGCAAAGACGAAGAACTACTCAAGGAAGTGGTGGAACTTCATCGACAAAAAGGTATGTGGAGACTTGAACTTATCTATCACTCAAAAGTCTATCTACTTTATCTCCTATCTTGAGACAAAAGTCATATTTCTATATAGACTTCGATTGTACACATTTGCTATTTCGAGCCGAGTTTATCTCGCTTATCTATTTCTCGAAATATGTGTTGGTAACCTTTCACTTTGGCCAAGTTCATATTTACTCGTGACGAAAGTCATGCTGATCATTTCAATTTCTTGAAAATCGCTTTGATGAAAAATAGTTTGTGGATAACAACTATATAACATCCTCTAAGAATGTTTTAATAATTGAAATGAGAGTTTAGAATATATAACCATGAATGGATATAAACATTGTATGTGAACTCATACTTGTGTAAGTCCAAAATCCTTGAACCAAAGTATGCGTACTTTACTGGTTTAGGATGACCGGAGCTAAATCCGCGTACATGTACGCGTACTGTCGGAAGTACACATCCCGTGAATTTCTGCTGGAGTTTGTGAACCAAAAACAAGCGCACTCCGAGTACTTAAGTATGTGTACCAGTATGCGTACTCAAGTGGGTTATTCGTGAACTAAGACATTTATAAATTAAGGAATGCAATCTTTGCAAACCGTGGTATAATGTTCATGAATCGACTCAAGTGAATCATAATCGTTTTTGCTTCGATTGTGTCTTTTATACTTCTATGAGATCTAACCAATTGAACAACTCTCTAACTAGTTCATTTGAGTCATTTGAACTAGTTACGGTGAAGATGAATAAGGTTGATATGAAAGTGCTCATATGGATAACCATTGGTTAACTATTGTTGAACCAACTAGGTGTACACGTTTAGGTATGTTTACTCAAACCTAAATGAAGTTCATTTCATTTGTGTATAACAAGCTAAGTTCGATCTAACGGTTGAAATATATTAGCTTGAATATGATCAGGTTTTCATCTAACGGTGAATATTGAATGCTTTATTACCAAGGTTACTTAGATTGCAAACCCTGATTTGAAGACTATATAAAGGAGAACTCTAGCAACTGGGAAACCTAATCCCCACACTTTCTGTGTGATACTAGTTGCATAAGATAGAGTCCATTCTCCTTTAACCTTAGGTTTCTCTCGAGACCCTGTAGGTTAACGACTTGAAGACTTCATTGGGATTGTGAATCCAGACCCAACTATTTTCTCTGAAGTTGCGTGATCTGATCTTGCTGTTTCTATCGTATTTGAGTACAATCTTACTGGCTTGAGATTAATTTCTTCGATAGGCAAGACAGAAAAGTAGTCACAAACACCTCCGTCTCATCGTTTGTGATTCCACAATATCTTGTTTCGCTAGTCGATTATGATTATTGTGAGGTGATTGATATTTCTAGGTTGTTCTTCGGGAATATAAGTCTGGTATATCAATTGGTTCCTGTTCACTTTGCTTTATCAAAAGACGAAACAAAACTCGTAGGTATTTCTGTGGGAGACAGTTTTATCTATTCTTGTAAACTTTTTTGTGTGAGACAGATTTGTTTATTAAAGTCTCTGACTTTGGGTCGTAGCAACTCTTAGTTGTGGGTGAGATCAACTAAGGGAATCAAGTGCGTAGTATCCTATTGGGATCAGAGACATAAGGAGCGCAAATGTACCTTGGATCAGTGTGAGATTGATTGGGGTTCTACTACAGTCCAGACCGAAGTTATTTTGTAGTAGGCTAGTGTCTGTAGCGGCTTAATACAGTGTGTGTTCAATCTGGACTAGGTCCCGGGGTTTTTATGCATTTGCAGTTTCCTCGTTAACAAAACTTCTGGTGTGTGTGTTATTTCATTTCCGCATTATATTTTGTTATATAATTGAAATATCACCGGTTGTACGTTGAATCGATCAATTGGTAAATCAACAACTTGATTGAAATTGATTGATCCTTGAACATTGGTCTTTGGTACCGTTCAAGTTTTTTCTCTTGTATTCAATCATGCTCGCAAATTCCTATTTGTTTGAGTGAGAATTGAATCGAGAAATTGAGATATAACTCTTTGATATACTTTTTGTAAGATTGAGTCTGACTGTCTAGTTGATTCTTTTAAAAGTATATTGGAGTTAGTCCATACATACTGCTAAGCGAAATATTGGGTAAGGTTGTTGTACCCGCCGCTTTTTCAATTGGTATCAAAGCAGGCAAACAGTTTAAAAGACCTCATAAGTCTGTGTTTGTAGCGATCTGACTATATGGACAGTAAAGTCTCTATAAACGCTTCACCAGGATTAAATTCTGATCGTAGAGAAAGTTCTGAAAAACTTGTTATTCTCCAGAAAAAATTGGATGAACAAATTCAGATCTACTCTGATCTTGTTGCAGAAATTGCAATGTATAAGGATTTGAAAGCTGTCAAAATTCCTTTAATGGATCTGAATAATTCTGTTTATTCTTCTCTGAAGAATGGTCGTAAGTCAGATGATAAACAAGGTTTTGGCTTTGTGAAACCTGATAGGATTCAGAACTACTCAAACGAGATTAAAGATGTTGGTCCATGTTTGTTTTGTGACTCTTACAATCACTTTCAACATACATGTATGTCCTTCCGAAAAAGTTTAAAAGTTGCAAGTAATCTTCATAATAAAGCTGATCAACTGTTTACTTCTCTGAAATGATGTACAAAACTAACAAGAAATCCTAAACAAGATAGTAGTGTTAGTATGAGAGCTTTTGCTTTAAAATCAACATCGCCCTTTAAATGGTTTCTTGACAGTGGATGTAGCCGTCATATGACTGGTGATCTCTCGTGGTTTGTAACTTCAAGCGACTATGAAGAAGGTCTGGTAACATTTGGAGATGGGAGTTGTTGCTACATAAGCAAGAAGGGGACGATCAAACTTCCCGGCGTTCCTGAAATCCATGATGTAGTATACGTTAAAGGTATGACTGCAAACATTCTTTTTATTAGTCAAATTTGTAGGATCAGAATTTCGCGACAATGATACGCTCGCGAAATTATTAACAACGCATTACAAAAATGTCGCAGAGCACTTTGAGAAACGACACAATAGGTGATATTAGCTTAAACATAAGAAAAATGTAATAACTTTGCGAAGATTGGAAGATCTGCCAAATTAACATTTGTAAGCTCGCGATATCATCGCAAGCCAGATCCGAAATTAGGGGAAATCTTAGCTGTATATGAGCTGTCATCCACTAGGTAGCATCCTATATAAAGAGAAAGGTAGGAGAGAGAAAAGTAACTGGTATTATTATTATCTTCTTATTCTTCCCCAAGAACCAAAGAGAGAGAGAGAGAGCTCCAAATACTCATTAATGGAATCTCAATTGTAATTCATATGTAATTCAACAATCATAGTGAAGATCCCTAACCCCGTGGATGTAGATCACATTGATCGAACCACGTAAATCTTGTGTCTTATTTTTTATTTTCATTATCTTTATCTTTATTTTCATATCAAATAAGTTTAGATCTACAAATCATAGTCATGATAATACAAGGGGTGTGTTGCAGGATTTCCTGCAACTACAAAATTTGTGACAAAGGCCATAGAGTTGTCTTCAATGCGAATGGATGTGACATTATACACAAAGCTGGGAAAGTAATTTTTCAGGGAACTCGTGGTAAAAAAAACTGTTATCTTCTGGATACTCAGGTCAGTAACTATTGCAATTTGACTAAGGTGGAATCTACACATCTTTGGCATGAGCGTTTTGGTCACATCAATTATCGTCTTCTAACTAAGATCATTAATAAAGAACTTGTTAGAGGTGTTCCCAGAATAAATGCAAAGCTTTATGGTGTATGTGGTGCCTGTCAAAAGGATAAACAAAAGAAAGTTCACCATAAATCATCTCGAGATATTCTCACTAAAGCTCCACTTGATTTAATTCATATGGACCTCTTCGGACCTATTAAACAACCCACGGTTGCGGGTAAGAAGTATGCTTTAGTTATGGTAGATGATTACACCGGATTCACTTGGGTAGCATTTCTATCTCATAAGAATGAAACCCTTGATGAATCCAAGATTACAGAAAACTGAAAAAATTCAATTTATATGTTTCGAGATTTCAAAATTATAGAGATTTCGAGATTTCAAAATTACAGAAAACTGAGAAAATTCAATTTATATGTTTCTCTAGAATATTTCTTTTGCAGAGAATAAAAAGATTTTTGATTTGATTTACAAAACGCGATAGAATCGCAGAATTACAAAGATTTCACAACTACAAAGATTTCAGAGTTACCATGTATTAGAATTTCTCTTGAATATTTATTTTGCTTCAAATGATATAATATTATGGAATGAAAGAATGAATGAAAGAGATGGCAGAAATGAAAGAATGAATGAATGAAAGAGATGGCAGAAATGAAAGAATGAATGAAAGAGATGGCAGAAATGAAAGAATGAATGAAAGAGATGACAGAAATGAAAGAATGAATGAAAGAGATGACAGAAATGAACGAATGAATGAAAGAGATGACAGAAATGAAAAGATGAATGAGAGAATAAAGAAACGCGAACATTTCGCAGAAACAAAGAGACGCGAACATTTCGCAGAAACGCGAATAAAATTTCGCAGATAGAGGCGAACCTTTATGGCGTACACCCTAGTTCGCGAACAAAATTTCGCAAGAGGCAAATGTAAGACCTAAAGTACGTCATAAAAGGGGGTACATGTTGCATGACTCAGCGAAAAGGTTACACCTCCCCTGGAACCCTGAGTCATGGAGATTTGGGGTCAATAAAGCCCATCCAGGAGAGGTACCTTGGATTTTCAACCTAAGCTTTTGCTTTAGGTTGGACGACTAGGGGTCTCTTCTAAGGAGTGCAGAATCTGATCAAGGCGCCGAGGTACACGGTTGAGTCAAGAGTGACAGGGGCGTCTGGAGCGTACTTTCCATTATTGACAAGTATTGGCTTATACTGCACTCGGCCCGAAGAAAACCCCACTTAGGGTGCAGTCTCGTAACCATAAGCCCTATAGGTAAAAGGGACAAGAGGCTGCGAAAACAACTGGTTGTTGTTAAGACCGGATGGGAGGAGCTAACCTTGTATGGTAGAAGTACGCCTCCTTGAAGGGGCAACCAGGGGGGATAAGGGCGGCACCCTCCATTAGGGAGCTGATAAGTGTCTTAAGACGCAAATGTCATGAGGCTTTTTACTCGCAAGGGTATTAAGACTTGTCATATTTGTGCGACAATCCTGAAGAGGAAATAATACTAGAGAAAAATATAAGACGAGATCAATGGGTCATTACATGAAAGTGTGAAGACGTCCTGCAATTTCGTCGCAAGACGACAATATCATGGGGCTTTATTTTCGCAAGAATATTTAGACCTGTCATATTGTCGCAACAATCCTGAAGAGGCAATAATACAAAAGAAAAAGTTAAGGCAAGATCAATGAGTTTTTGCATGAAAGTGCAAAGACGTCCTGCGATTTTGTCGCAATGACAAGAGGTGGAAAAATAAGACCTTTAACTAGGAAGGCAAAATAAGACCACATAAGAATATGAGTAAGCAAGTAAGCTTGTGAGAATGATTATATGTAAGCAAATAAGCTTGTGAATATGTACATGGAAATGAAACTGAGGCAGTGAAAATGCCGCAGACTTGATATTATGATCATACTGTTATGAGATACTAATAGTGCAGGGAAAAGGAAAGATGAAACACAAGTAAGAACTTGTGAGGAACAATAACTACACGAAGAGGAATGCATACACTAAAGAAAAAACCAGAGAAATGGAGAATGGAGTCAATTTAAAGCTATATCAATTTTAGCGTGCAAAATGAACTAAGTAACACATTAGCTATACATTGCAATAGATAAGCATTCTCATCATACAAGCATCATACTCGCATCATAAATGCATTTCATAGCATAAACATCGCATACACATTACATAACATAATCATCACATAAGCATTATATTCGCACAAGTACTTCACAAAACTGTACGGAATAATATTGCATAACTTCGCAATAATATCGCAGAATTTAGCAGAATTATTCAGGATTACTTAGAATTTCACATGACTATTCAGAATTTCGCAAGATTATTCAGAACTTCGTAGAATGATTCAGAACTTCGCAGAATGATTCGAAATTTCATAGAATGTGTTAGAATTTCGCAGAATGTGATTATTTCGAATGATGTGATTATCTCGCTCAATTATTTCGCACAATTATAAGCAACTTGAAGAGATTATACTATCGCATGAGCACAAAATATGAGACAGAGGCAAGATAAGAATGAAGAAACAATTCGCACATTCAACATTTTCTCAAGGATTCTACCCTCATAGATAAAGAACAGAGGCAACTATGGATTACCAAGAAAACATTTTATGTTCTTTATCTTCTCGGCAAGAATCACCAAAAATGGAGTAATAATTTCGCATGAATAGAGGCAATACTTATTATTCTCATTCAAGGACGGATACTTCTCATATTTCGAGGATTGAATACTTCTTATACTTCTCAAAGGATACTTCATACTTCATACTTCTTATATATTTCGAGGATTGAGTACTTCTTATACTTCTTCAAGGATACTTCATACTTCGCATAATTCAAGGGTTGATACTTCTTATTTACTTCGCAACGCTTCGGAACTTCACAAAAGAATAGAGGCAAGTACGTACTTTTCAAGTCCAGTATTCTTTCGCTCGTTCCTTCATCAACAAAGATCAAAGACTACTCCAACAACACGTATCTCTCTCTAACAACTACAACAACGGATTTTTTCCTGAAGATCGCTCTTCAAGCAATATTCAAGAAAAAAGAGACAAGATGTAGGATCAG
This sequence comes from Papaver somniferum, assembly GCF_003573695.1. Lineage (NCBI taxonomy): Eukaryota > Viridiplantae > Streptophyta > Magnoliopsida > Ranunculales > Papaveraceae > Papaver > Papaver somniferum. Next base: position 68,705,267 of record NC_039367.1, read on the forward strand.
AATTTCGCGACAACGATACGCTCGCGAAATTCTTAGCAACGCATTACAAAAATGTCGCAGAGCACTTTGAGAAACGACACAATAGGTGATATTAGCTTAAACATAAGAAAAATGTAATAACTTTGCGAAGATTGGAAGATCTGCGAAATTAACATTTGTAAGCTTGCGATATCATCGCAAGCCAGATCCGAAATTAGGGGAAATCTTAGCTGTATATGAGCTGTCATCCACTAGGTAGCATCCTATATAAAGAGAAAGGTAGGAGAGAGAAAAGTAACTGGTATTATTATTATCTTTTTATTCTTCCCCAAAAACCAGAGGGAGATAGAGAGCTCCAAATACTCATTAATGGAGTCTCAATTGTAATTCATATGTAGTTCAACAATCATAGTGAAGATCCCTAACCCCATGGATGTAGATCACATTGATCGAACCACGTAAATCTTGTGTCTTATTTTCTATTTTCATTATCTTTATCTTTATTTCCATATCAAATAAGTTTAGATCTAGAAATCATAGTCATGATAATACAAGGGGTGTGTTGTAGGATTTCCTGCAACTACAAAATTTGTGACAAAGTCCATAGAGTTGTCTTCAATGCGGATGGATGTGACATTGTACACAAAGCTGGGAAAGTAATTTTTCAGGGAACTCGTGGTAAAAATAACTGTTATCTTCTGGATACTCAGGTCAGTAACTGTTGCAATTTGACTAAGGTGGAATCTACACATCTTTGGCATGAGCGTTTTGGTCACATCAATTATCGTCTTCTAACTAAGATCATTAATAAAGAACTTATTAGAGGCGTTCCCAAAATCAATGCAAAGATTGATGGTGTATGTGGTGCCTGTCAAAAGGGTAAACAAAAGAAAGTTCACCATAAATCATCTCGAGATATTCTCACTAAAGCTCCACTTGATTTAATTCATATGGACCTCTTCGGACCTATTCAACAACCCATGGTTGCGGGTAAGAAGTATGCTTTAGTTATGGTAGATGATTACACTGGATTTACTTGGGTAGCATTTCTATCTCATAAGAATGAAACCCTTGATGAATCCAAGATTATTCTTAATAGAATCCAGAACGAACAAGGTCGCAAACTAAAGAAAATTAGAAGCGACCGTGGAACTGAATTCAAAGACACTAAGGTGTTTGAATTTTGTGACGAACTGGGGTTTATTCAACAAATACTCACCACCCATTACTCCTCAATCTAATGGAGTTGCAGAAAGAAAGAATAGGAACATTCAGGAAATGGCCAAGGTAATGCTCCATAACAAAAACTTACCTTTAAGATTTTAGGGAGAAGTTGTTTTCACAGCATGTTATATGATCAACCGTGTCTACCTACAGTCTAAAACCCCAAACACTCCCTATGAGTTGTGGTACGGTAGAAAACCCAACTTACACTATCTCAGAATGTTCGGAAGTAAGTGCTACATTCTAAAATATCGAGAACAGAGAGGGAAGTTTGATACTAAAAGTGATGAAGGTATCTTTCTTGGCTATGCCTCTGATAGTCGTGGTTTTCGAGTGTTTAATCTCATAACCCAAGTTATGATGGAGTCTGCTAATGTTATCATTGATGATATTAGTAATATTCATCATGATAATCCTCTTGCTGAATTGCCTCCAACTGAGACAATTGAGAAAGTCAAAGAAATCCCAGAATCAGTTGAAGTCATCCCAACTGTTATTGATCCTGATATTTCTAGTGACGAGGAGAAGAGCACTGATCAGGCTGCTCCTATTGAACAAGAACGTGTCCCTCCTCGACACCTCTGGCTTCAAAGGAATCATGATCCCAACAATATTATTGGAGGAAGAGATTTTACTGCTAAGACAAGAGGACAACTTCAAAATATTTGCAATTTTGGTTGTTATCTTTCACAAGTAGAACCGAGAAATATCGATGAAGCTCTTAACGATCCCTTTTGGGTGAATGCAATGCATGAAGAGTTAAATCAATTTCAAATACAAGACGTATGGGAACTAGTACCTTGTCCCTCCAATATCAGTATTGTTGGTACCAAATGGATATTCAAGAATAAGTCTGATGAATTTGGCACAAATGTCAGAAATAAAACCAGACTTGTCGCTCAAGGATACTCACATATTGAGGGTATCGACTTTGACGAAACCTTTTCTCCTGTGGCACGCCTTGAGTCCATTCGGTTGTTATTAGCTCATGATTGTTTTCTTAAGGTTAAGTTGTTTCAAATAGATATAAAATCCGCGTTCCAAAACGGAAATTTAAAGGAAGAAGTTTATGTCGCTCAACCTAAGGGTTTTGAAAATCCTAAGTTCCCAGATCATGTCCTAAAACTTAACAAGGCATTATATGGGTTAAAACAAGCACCTCGTGCCTGGTTCGAAAAACTAACCACTTCTCTTCTTAGGAAAGGTTTTTTGAGAGGTGGAGCTGATAAAACCTTGTTTACCAAATGGAGTGGGAAAGATGTTGTCATTGCTCAAGTCTATGTAGATGATATCATCTATGGTTCAACTTCTGAAAAACTTGCAAAATATTTTCAAGTCTCTCTTGGCAAAGAATTTGAAATGAGCAATGTTGGTGAATTGAAGTTCTTTTTAGGATTACAAATTCAATAACATAAGGATGAAATTTACTTATCTCAAGAAAAATATGCTAAGGATCTTGTCTCAAGGTTCGGTCTGGATAAGTCAACTCCAAAATTGACACCTATGTCCACCACTGGTAAACTACATAGAGATGAGAAATGAGCAAATATGGATCAAAAACTGTATCAATCTATTATTGGTAGCCTTTTATATCTTACAACTAATAGACCTGATATTGCGCTTAGTGTGGGGTGTTGTGCTAGATTTCAGGCTAATCCAAAGGAATCTCATCTTGCAGCTGCAAAAAGGATCATACGATATGTCAATCACACGGTCGGGTATGGTCTATCTTACACTTTTGATACTAACACTGATTTTTCTGCTTATTCAGATGTTGATTGGGCAGGATGTGCGGATGACAGAAAAAGTACATCAGGGGGTTTCTACTATGTAGGACTGAATCTTGTGGCCTAGAATAGCAAGAAACAAAATTCACAATCCCTGTCCACATGTGAGGCAGAATATATTGCTACCGGCTCATGTTGTACTCAACTTCTCTGGATAAAACAAACGCTTGCAGATAATGGAATTGATACTGGAATAATGAAGATCTTTTGTGATAACTCTAGCGCGATTCGAATCACATAGAATCCCGTCGAGCACTCAAGAACTAAGCACATTGATATAAGGTACCATTTTATTTGAGATCTATATGAAAATGGTATCATAAATATGGAATTTTTGCCTTCCAAACAACAATTGGCTGATATTCTTACCAAACCATTAGATACTGCTACATTTCAACACTTACGACAGTCTATTGGTGTTGTTTTGGTTCATTAGTCATTCTAAAACTCTTGCCCCTGCAATTATCTCGATCTGTTGGGCAATTGAGTTTGGAATTCCAATAAGTGTTGCTTCAATTCTACATTTGTTTCAGTAGTTGATTTTCGGTCAGGTCTCTTAGTGTAATGTCTAAACAAATCATTTTTTTCTTGTAAAAGTAAGGCCGCTCTTGTTGTTCTTTCGGAATGACATTTTATAGGGAAGAGTTCTTAGTTGAACTTGTGCTTAATTGCCAAATCTTTGTGGGGAGTGCGGCTGTGGAATAGTATAGGGGTTATCTTGTATCTTTATAAACTCCTTGATGAATGCATTTAGTTTCGGCGATATGGTTGCATCTAAAAAAGTTGATATGTACTTTCTTTTGGTCATGAAGTGTCTCTATGGAAATTTCATTAGGATCCCACTAGTTTTCATACCTTTACCAATTTTACTGACAAAAAAGGGGAGAATTAATGTGTAGTTCACACTACAAATACATATGGTTTTCGGATCATTATGTAAGGGGGAATGGTTTTCATGTGAGATGAAGTATGGACTAAGGGGGAGTGATACATATCACCATAATATTGTTATCAAAGTTGTGATACAATTGAACTTTGATGTTGTGTAATAATACTATGACACTGTATAACAATGATTGAGAGCTATTGTTTTCTCATTGTTATGGATACGGATCTTCAACAACGATGATGCTGAATTGAATATCTTTGGAATCATTGGAGTACTTGGAAGTGATGAATATTTCGAGTAATGTTGAAGAACCAAGGAGATCAAGCATGTGGATGAGAAGCTGCAAAGTTTATTTATTTTGTATTCCATATGTATTGATAGTTTCGTCACTAAAATTGATAAAGGGGGAGATTGTTAGAGCACTGCTCGGTCGAACTTGCAAGTGTTGCTATCTCAAGCTTGTTTGTCAAGTTTAGTTGCCAGAACTATAAGTCTTGATTTCTAGTCTACTTATAGCTAAGTCTCGAATTAGGATAGTAAGTGTAGTTGAGCTTTAGACTCCACCGCGTTCATCGAATGAAGACGAAGAACTACTCAAGAGAACTTTTGGAACTTCATTAACAAAAAGGTATGTGGAGACTTGAACTTATCTATCACTCAAAAGTCTATCTACTCTATCTCCTATTTGAGACAAAAGTCATATTGCTATATAGACTTCGATTGTGCACATTTGCTATTTCGAGCCGAGTTTATCTCGCTTATCTATTTCTCGAAATATGTGTTGGTAAGATTTCGTTTTGGCCAAGTTCATCTTTACTCGTGACCAAAGTCATGTTGATCATTTCAATTTCTTGAAAATCGCTTTGATGAAAAATAGTTTGTGAATAACAACTATATAACATCCTCTAAGAATGTTTCAATGATTGAAATGAGAGTTTAGAATATATAACCTTGAATGGATATAAACATTGTATGTGAACTCATACTTGTGTGAGTCCAAAGTCCTTGAACCAAAGTATGCGTACTTTACTGGTTTAGGATGACCGGAGCTAAGTCAGCGTACCTGTACGCGTACTGTCGGAAGTTCACATCCCGTGACTTTCTGCTGGAGTTTGTGAACCAAAAACAAGCTCAACTGGGTACTTAAGTATGCGTACCCGTATGCGTACTTAAGGGGTTATTTTCTAAAAACGGTTTATTCGTGAACTAATACATTTATAAATTAAGGAATGTAATCTTTACAAACGGTGGATATAATGTTCATGAATCGATTCGAGTGAATCAAAATCGTTTTTGCTTCGATTGTATCTTGTATACTTCTATAATATCTAAGCAATTGTACAACTCTCTAACTAGTTTATTTGAGTCATTTGAACTAGTTATAGTGAAGATGAATAAGGTTGATATGAAAGTGCTCATATGGTTAACCATTAGTTAAATATTATTAAACCAACTAGGTGTACACGTTTAGGTACATCTACTCAAACCTAAATGAAGTTACATTTCATTTGTGTATAACAAGCTAAGTTCGATCTAACGGTTGAAAGATATTAGATTGAATCTAATCAGGTTTTCATCTAACCGTTAATATTGAATGCTTTGTTACCAAGGTAACTTAGATTGCAAACCCTAATTTGAAGACTATATAAAGGAGAACTCTAGCAACTGGGAAACCTAATCCCCATACCTTCTGTGTGATACTAGTTGTATAAGCTAGAGTCGATTCTCCTTTAACCTTAGGTTTCTTCTAGAGACCCTGTAGGTTAACGACTTGAAGACTTCATTGGGATTGTGAAGCCAGACCCAACTATTTTCTCTGTAGTTGTGTGATCTGATCTTGTTGTTTCTATCGTATTTGAGTACAATCGTAAGATTGGCTTGAGATTAATTTCTTTGATAGGCAAGACAAAAAAGTAGTCACGAACACCTTCGTCTCATCATTTTTGATTCCACAATATCTTATGCTAGTCGATTAAGATTATTGTGAGGTGACTGATATTTCTAAGTTGTTCTTCGGGAATATAAGTCCGGTATATCAATTGGTTCATGTTCACCTTGATTTATCAAAAGACGGAAGAAAACTCGTAGGTATTTCTGTGGGAGACATATTTATCTATTCCTGTAGACTTTTCTGTGTGAGACAGATTTGTTTATTAAGGCCTTCGACTTTGGGTCGTAGCGACTCTTAGTTGTGGGTGAGATCAACTAAGGGAATCAAGTGCGTAGTATCCTGATGGGATCAGAGACATAAGGAGCGCAACTGTACCATGGATCAGTGTGAGGTTGATTGGGGTTCAACTACAGTCCAGACCGAAGTTAGTTTGTAGTAGGCCAGTGTCCGTAGCGGCTTAATACAGTGTGTGTTCAATCTGGACTAGGTCCCGAGGGTTTTCTGCATTTGCAGTTTCCTCATTAACAAAACTTTTGGTGTCTATGTTATTTCTTTTCCACATTATATTTTGTTATATAATTTAAATATCACAGGTAGTGCGTTGAATCGATCAATTGGTAAATCCAACCTTTAGTTGTTGATTGAAATTGATTGATCCTTGAACATTGGTCTTTGGTACCGTTCAAGTGATTTCTCTTGTATTCAATCAGGCTCGCAAATTCCTATTTGTTTGAATGAGAATTGAATCGAGAAATTGAGATATAAATATTTGATATACTTTTTGTAAGATTGAGTCTGACGGTCTAGTTGATGCTCTTAAAAGTATATTGGAGTTATTCCATACAGATTGCTAAGCGAAATATTGGGTGTGGTTGTTGTACCCCCCGCTTTTTCACTACGGTTGGCGAACTGTTGTACTGTCTTGACAATGTTTAGAAAATGCTTAAAAACTTATCATGTTAATATGTTTAGCATTGCTAAAACACTTCTAAGATTTCATTGATCATTTAAACACTTATATGTGTATATCATGATTAATTTCTTAGTTGTTTAAATGAACATCAAATAGCTTTCAGTTCTTTGGCTAACTTGCCAAACCGAACAATCATTATACATTGTTCCGTAACCGAACATATGTATATACGCTTTTATTGTATTTTGAATATCTAAAGTGTTTGCTTGATTCTCAAGTTATCCTATCTTGATTTCTGAGCTAACCATGGTATTGGAAAATTATAAATAGAGCATCCCTGTCAACTGAGAAAATCAATCCCTGACACTTTGTGTCCTAGTTGATTCCAGAGTCGTCCTTTATTGACTTAGGTTTCCTTTGTGAAACGTTATTAATTCTACGACTAAAAGACTTCGCTTTGGGGATTCGTAAATCCAAGTCCGACTATCTTTACCTTGACAGTTCGTCAATCTTGATCTTGTTTTTCTATTATCGAGGTTTCCGTAATCTATTTTTGGCAAGATATATAGTAATCACAAAAGTTTTCTTCGTCTCAGACCTTGTGATTCCTCAAGATATATAGATCTAAAGAATGATTTTAGTTGATCTTTCAAAGATTTTTCTTGAGAGGTGGTTAAGAATCTAGGTTGCTCTTCGGGAGTTGTAAATTCTGGATTTGTGAGGTTTGCTAGCTTTGTCTATTGCAAATAGAATTCTACACCTTGATCTTTGCAGATGGTGGATTTTCAACAAAGGAAAAAACCGTAAAATCACGATATTGCATGCTTCTGACACAACTTTCAGGCATGTGATGATTCATATTTTACGAATCCATGATGAATATGTCTTTCAAAAAGCCTCTACTAGCTGAGCGTTCGATCCCTGGAATTTCATTGTGCCCTCTATGTAGAATAACGTAATTGGGCGGTTCTCCGTAAGATTGAGAGCAATAACGCCTTTAGGACATCAGTGATACTCATTGTTCCCTGACTACATGAGAGAGACCCCCTCTACATGGAAGAACGATTGTTCTCCGTAACATTGAGAGCAAGCCTTCAGGACATCGGTGACACTCACTGTTCCCTGACTATGTAGAGAGACCGTGTATAGATCCAGGCGGTTCTCCGTAAGTTTGAGAGCAATAACGCCTTCAGGTTGTAAGCGAACACCCGTGACTCCCTGACTATGCACCATTCAGAATGGATGTGACGCTAATATCCTTTCTGCAATAGATTAATTATGTCTGACATTCACCACTGAATTCCCAGAATGATCTATTTTTGCTCCTATTCCACGGTCGAATCCACTGCTTGATCTCATGGGATGGCAATAAACAACTATGTTATATTATCTCGTTACTCCGATTTCATGATCGAATCCACGACTGATCTCATGGAATGGTAATAGGTAATTTTATTATTCTGATTTCATGGTCGAATCCACGGCTGATCCTATGGATTGATAATAAAAAAAAACTATTCACTTTTATTACTCAGATTCATGAACTCCACTGAATTTCATAAATTAGTAATAAATACTCAATAATCGGGCATCTGGACTACCACTGAGTAAGCCCCATAAAATGGTGCAAGTGTACTCGACAATGATGCACGAACGAACACCCAAATGCAAAAATGAGCATGCGAAAACATGAAAAAGTGAGGAATCTTGCATAAAATAGGAGAGAGAAAATAATAACATTAAAATAATGGAGAAGCGCCCATAGGTCGGGCCCACTGGCCGGTCCCATGCTTCCTCCATTATTTTTCCTTATTTTATTGCTTTCATGAACTCATGAAGACTCCTCCATTCTAACAACTTTCCTTGTTTGAGCAAAACTCATGCTTTTTCCATATTTTCATGGTTTCTCCATATTTTCGTGGTTTCATGAAAAATAATAATATAAAATAGGGAAAGGAGTTGCGGGACCGCGCAACTTAGCCGGCCGGCCATACCCTAGCCGTGGCCGGTCCCACACCTTGCAATCCCTAATCTTTCATAAATTTTTATTTTTCTCATCTTGTGAAACTTCCCTGTTTCAGCAAAAATCATGGTTTCTCCATATTTTCTCAAATATTGCGCAAACCATGAAAAAGCCAAAAGTCAACATGGTCACACGACCGACTAGGTCACTCAAGAAAATATATTAATATATTAATATTTTAATATTCACAAAATATTGATCAAACGAGCATACTTGCTCATTCGAGCAAAATCGAGGATTTCAGTCAAAGATCGAACTCTTCTGAAAACCCAAAATATTGCTCGAACGCACATCAGAAAATACTGAAACTGTCAGTACGGAAACGCAGACATCATGGTAACACGTGCATGCCTTCTTGACCGACTAAGGTCATCCCTAGGGCTTGCACAACGCCGGTCCCACACGTTTTCACACTTTGACCTAATTTGCGGAATCGTTCATATTGGGTCCAAGCTCTTCACAACTAACTCAGAGTTTGTGCAAAAGCCCATCAGCAGTCCCACGACCACCAAGGGACGGTCTCATGCCACCTTGGTCGGTCCCTCACTTTTCAATAATTAGGTTTTATCACCTAATGCTCAATCCAGCATTATTTCAATAAAAGATGAAACCGGCATTTAATCGTCATTCCTTCACCAACTGGCAACTCAGGACCCTGGTGTGCGCTCACTCGAGAAACTGGGCATCACATGGATGTCCATAGTCTCATGTGGTTGGTCCCACCTTCGCTCATGACCTATTTTCAGCAATTCGTCGACTAATGAGCAATTGATCAAAAATTAAGGTTTTCGAACAAACACTCAATAAATCATTATTCTGAGCAAGTTCAAACACTAAATAAATTTATGTTGATCCATCAACAACACGCGGATTAATTATATAATATTCGGTAATCTACCAATATTTTAATTAATATTTTATTGGGTCGCATCACCAATAAATAAATAATTCGCCGAATTGAGCAATACTTGCTCAGTTACTCGAATATTGATTCACTATCAATATTCAGTAATTTATCAGTAATTCGTCGAGTCGAGCAATACTTGCTCAATTGCTCGAATATTGATCCAACTATCAATATTCAGTAATTCGTCGAATTGAGAAATACTTGCTCAATTGGTCGAATATTGATCCAACTATCAATATTCAGTAATTCGTCGAATTGAGAAATACTTGCTCAATTGGTCGAATATTGATCCAACTATCAATATTCAGTAATTCGTCGAATTGAGCAATACTTGCTCAATCGCCCAACTATCAATATTCAGTAATTCGCAATACTTGCTCAATTGCTCGAATATTGATCCAACCATCGATATCTAGTAATTCGTCGAGCAAATTACTCGAATGTTCTACTGAGAAATTCGTCATTCATGCTCAATTCAACAAAACCTAGACTCATTGTCTAATCAGTCAACGTGACTAATCAAATGCATGTCTGTCATGCAGACTCCACAATTCGTGAGACATCAATCACGTCACATGGGGGATATCAATTAGGGTTTTGGTCTGGCGGCCTACGGCACGTGGATTCATCCACAATGAGAATGTGAGTAGTCGTGCAATGGTTGAAGGAGTTAGCAAAGTAGTGGGTGGACGGTTAACCAAGTCTCCGCATGACCTGGAACTAGTTTCACCACGATCTTCCACTTTCCCACTCTTTCACTCAAGAAACCGTCACACTTACAGGGATCAGTGTGTTCATCATTCTTGCAATATAAATAAGTCCAAATCGAGGGAAAATGATCAGGATCATCATTCGTCAACAACTCGATAAAAACTTATTCAAAGAACTCAACTTCAGCAGTTCATCAAATTTGCAGGAACCTCCAACACATCCACAATCCTTGATCATCATTGATCCCACACAATTCTCAGCTTCCCTCCTACAAATCACTTATCTCCCTCTTTGTGACCGAATTGACTCTGGAACGGCCATTGTCTTGGTTTAGGCCGGAGTCCTACAGATTTATCTCTCGAATCTAAGCACTCCCTTTGCAGTGCACTGTGTGAGGTTCAGCAGTTTGCTCGGTTGAGGAGTCTTGTCCACACGCTCGATTCTTCACTTTCCTAAAAAATCAGCAAACCGTTTTTCCCCATCCACAGATTGGCGACCACAGTGGGAGATTAATATCTCGGTTGCAATTTCAAACGTTCACAAAATGGCTGGTCTTAGGTCTGGGTTAGTTATAAATGTAAACGACACTAGCACTAGCAACAATAACAATGATGGTATTCCAGAAACCATAATTTCTTCCAACAATGGTGGTGACGTTACTCCCCCTCAACCCAACGCTGGAAATCATCCTCTTTTTGGCCGGCATCCCGAGGAAGTCATAGAAAATCCGCCTACCATAAGCGATCTCATGAAGGTGCAGGAAACTCCTGCCAAGAATCAGATTGACATGGCTGCCACTCAAAAAGAGCTGTGTAACTACCTCAAAACTCGCACTGACAAGATGTCAGATAAAACTCAGGAGAAGGGAAAAGATAAGGAAACATCTCCAACCACCGATCCAGAAGTTATTCCAGTCCACGACGATGACGAAGTACGCAAAACTGCAGAACCTGTTGGTTTCATCACCCGTGAAGACCTGGAACGTTTCATGGAGAATCGTGGAAAGGGCCATACATCGTCCGTGCACCGTCACCAACCTCCATATCCCGCTTCTACGCAAAGAATCCCTCTCCCAAAGGGATACACCTCTCCAACGTTCACACTCTACAATGGAACGGGAAATGCTCGAGAACATGTTTCTCGATTCTTGGAAGCATTAGGAGAGCATGAACACAACCATGTTGTCCGTTTGAAGGAGTTTTCAAAATCCCTGACGGGTCGAGCATATACTTGGTATAACAACATTGCACCAGGAAGCATAGCCAATTGGGGAAAGATGATTAATGCTTTCTACAGGAGATACTTTTTTGTTTCTGAGCAGATTACTCTTTCAGACTTATGAAGGATGGCTCAGAAAACTACTGAAAATCCGAATGATTATGTGAAAAGGTTCAGGATTCAAGCTTTGGATTGTCATGATCCTAATGTTACTGAGCAACAACTGGTGGACTTGTGCATCAACGGAATGATTCCAGTCTATAGAGCTTCATTGGAAAATCTCCGATTTCAAACCTTTTCAGATGTTCATGAAGCGGCCAAGAGATCAGCAACCACTGCTTCAGCTTTGTTAGAAAGAACAAAAACTATCAAAGTCGAAGAACTGAACGCTCGAAGCAGCACCAACAGGCGTTTAATAAACAAGCAGTACAATGTTGAAGCTTCCATGAATGTTGCTGAAGGGAGCAAGAGAAAAGCTGAGGCACAACAACACAAGAATGCTCCTCCGACGTCTCACCCTCCAAAAGCACCAAGGAAGGACAACCAGACTAGAAATGTAACCACCAGTTCAGCATCAACAGAATGATCAGGAAGCGCCTGACTTCCCTTTTCCCATCGAAAAAGTGATCGAACTATTAGAAGTCTGGATTCAATATGGTGCAATCAAGTTACCTCCCGTCAAAAAGGAACCAACTGAGGAACAAATGGAAAATGCACGTTACTGCCATTTCCATAGGTATGTCAGTCATCCAATAAGTGATTGCAGAACTTTGAAGTGCATATTCAAAGAAAGGGTCGACTCATGGGAACTGGGGACTGAAGGAGTGCACAAAAATCCTATCCCGATCAGAACGTTTGCACTCTCTGAGCAGCCGGTCAAAGAAGCGGTTCAATCCCTGGTTGAGAGCATGTCTGTGAGTTACTGTACTTATCAAAAGCTCAAAGAAATGATATGTTTGCTGCATTGAACCACATCGTGTCTGGGAAACAATTAGACATTCAGGAGATACGCCCTGAACCTCTAGCAACATACAAGGAGATGTACGACTGGGGACTTCTCACCACATTTCACCTCAAGGGAAATGGATTCATGCGATCGTTGGTCGACGTTAACACTGCTATTAACATCATTCCCCTGAAAACCCTCAGAGCTGCTGGCATCACCCGACAAGAAGCAACTCACGCTCCTGTCTCAGTGAGAGACCATGAAGGAATCTCCAGAGATGCTTATGGTCACATCGTCCTCAAGATGAAAACCGACTCGACTTGGACTGAAACCAAGTTTTACATTATCAAAGAAGATCCAGGATACGACATGATTCTTGGGCGAACATGGATTCATGATGGAAAAGCCACTCCAACATCTTCATCTTCAGTCGCACATTTTTCTGTTGAAGAAAGCTCTGACTCGGAAGAAGTGGAGGATGACCCACCATTTGAACATCTGGGAAAAGTCGAAGCCTTGATGGAACTCACAAAAAAACCTGAGGAAAGCGCACATGAATTTGTCAGAAGGTTCCGTACTCAGGCAAGTCTTATTCCCCCTGAAGCATATGTTTTACCAACTTTCAAATACGTTACCCTAATCCAGGGACTCAGTTCTGCCCAGAACCTAGATATAACCAAACATTATGAATGGTTAGTCTCGCCTCAGCAGTATTATGATAAATGGTTGGAGTCTTTCCAAATTGAGCACCCCATTGAAAGGTTTATTGCTGAAGACATGGCTCAGTTCCACAAGCAATACTCAGCATACTCTCCCTTGCGTGAGTGTCCACATGTGCCGCAGAATTGGAAAGATCCACCAACATGGAATCCTACTGTACGAGGAATTCCGAACCAACAGAAGATATTCAGGGCACGAGCAACCAAACCTAACAAGTTTCAAGAAGGAGATTTGGTTCTTAAGGAAACTAAACGCAATCTGCATTCCACAAAGAGTTCTAACTAGGAAGGACCTTTTATGATTGCTAAGTCAGTAGCTGGAGGATACTACAAATTGGCTGACATCAAGGGCAAGACAAGTATACCAGTGATCCATGAGAATTGGCTCAAGATTTTTGACGCATGAAGCATTCAACATTGGGTGTTTATGTCCAAGACAAACGCTCAACACATCTGGCATTTTCATCTTAGGATTTTCTTCTACCTGTATTTTTAATTCCTCCAAAACGTTTGCAATACTTGCATCCAGTATTTGAATTCAGCAATTTATCAAAATTTCTTTTGTTTAAGAAGAATCTCTATCAAATCCAAAATCCAGAAGAAAATCCTCAGTCACTCATAAATTCAAAACCAATCAAGAAATTCAAAACCAAAATAAAATCTCACATCTCTTAGAAGTTCAAAGTTCAAGAGATTATGGAAAGAAAACTAAATAAAGCCATCAAAGTACTATTTCTGCTTCTCAGAATTCTCCAAGACTTCCAAAGCCGCTTTCTCCAACTCCAGCTTTTGAGTCAACTCAGCAATCTTGGCCATTTTCTCCACCACAGCATCACTGGTAAAAGGTATATTCTTCAGTACTGCATCCTTGATGGTGTTGATCTTCTGACGAAGCCGCTTCAAGTTAAAGCCAAGTCTCTCAGAATTCTCCAAGTTGTACTCTCAATCAAAGAGTACATCTCGAGTGACGGTACTTCTGGGCCTGGTACGAATATCATCTATGACACGCAATATGTTTCCTAATTGCATTATCAAGAAGTATCTACGTTCAGGATCTCTTGTAACGACGATATGGCCATACATCTTCCAAAACTTCTCATACATGCTGGCATACCCAGTGGGAATACTGAATCCACCAATAAATACATGATACGAGAGTAAAGCACCAAACGGAGGCTCACAAATAATCCCTACATTGGGATATTCGTGTATTACTATACGATTATCAACTACTGGAGCATCCTCTAATGTCATTGCAACATCTTCTTCTAGGACAGTCTCTTCTGTTCTTGGTTCGGTTTCAACAGCAACTGGAGTCTCAGTTTCCTCCACGGCTTCGGTAGAGATATTCTCATAAACCGGAGGTGTAGAGCTGGTGAGGCCACTGATTTGGTTCACCATATTGCTCGAATCATCAACATTAGTTCCGTTATCCTCAACTTCAATATCCAGTACCTAATTCGAAGATTACATGAGATTAGAAGGATTCAAGCATAAGGACCAAAGGAAATCATAAATTCCAGCATGTAAGTGATCTAACACTATCTAAGTTCTTTACTATGCATACAAGACATTGGCAAAAATTGTAGAAGTCATGAAATACGTTTTCAAACAAGCACATCTGAAGAAATTCTACACTTCCCTGTATGAAACGATGAACTGGGATCAATTGGTAAGGAATCTAAAGTTGAGTCATATACCATTATCTTAGTATGGATGTTCTCTACAACATATCAAAATTTCATAACAATCGGATGAATGAGCAAGGATATGTGGCCAAAACATTGGAAAACATACAATCTGAAAAAGTTCTGAAAGTCTCTTGGAAGTTTACTGTTTCGCCTTTTTCAGGCCCTAAACATGCTCAAAACTCAAAAAGCTTCTTTCTTAAAGCTTGGAAATTTTCTTTGCTTTAAGATACATATGTAGATCGCGAAAATCCGACTTCGAACGAAGATTCTACGGTGTTTTTACTAAAAAGCTGAGTTCTGAATTTTCTGGTGACGTATTTCGCTAAAGTTTCTTCATTCATTCATACGAATTCTCATTAAATCGACCTCAAATCAGCAATCACACACTTCTATGAAGATAATACAAAATGGATACTTACTTGAGGAGTCTCCAAGTCATTCGAAGGGTTAACAGGGTCGGTATTAACATTGGGAGCATCATTACCTCCATTCGGTTCCAACTCTCGAAGGTTCTCGTTCTCACCATTATTTGAAGACGAATGAGCAATATGGTCGTGTCGACTTTCCATAAAAATATCCTCCTGGACGCATCAACAATAATCATCATTATTTTATTCAAGAAATGTCGAAATCACTCACATGAAAGGATACTCACATCAACCTCTCCATCGATGTTGGATTCCTGAATTGTTCGTATGGAGGAAAGATGAAGACCGTCAATAATCGGTGGAGCGAAATTCTAAAACAAATTAACAAAATTCTTTTGGGATCCTAATGACATGGACGAGAAAATCGCAACGTTAAAGGAAGTGCTAACAACTCACCAAAGAAGCAGCTGGGGACTGCGTATTGTTAGTTATCATTCTGTAATTCACCCTGCTCATGCTTTCTCCACCCTGAGGACTGTCTTGCCATTCAGAGAAGTCTACAGGAATTCGAGGCCTCACAGCACGACCAACCTACAATGAGTTAATCGAAACAATTAAAGTTGCGATTATTATGCTATTATCAAAAACATGAGGAAAATATTCACCTGTGAAGATTCTGGAGATGTTTTCCTTTTATCACCACTAGAAAGAGGTTTCAACCGTGGGCGATCCAAGAGTATTTCAGCAGAAGGAAACACTCGTGTTGGAGATTTGACATCCATCACAAAATTATACAAGCACTCAAGTTGTTGATTCCAGAATGCTGCATAACCCGGAGTTACGTAAATGTCCCGGTCGGTAAAAGAAGACACGTAATCATTCCCTTCCACATGTGTGTTATCTTAATGAGCCTTCAAATATTCAAGCGATGGTTTATTTGTTCGATGACCTGGAGTACACTGATCGAGACCCATTTTTCGAGCTGCTCCGTCGATATTATATTCTTCCACATGGAATTCTCCTTGCATCACTGACACTATGTAACCAGGAGTACAACTCAGCATAAAAGATTTCTCTCCATCACTCAACTCAGTACCAGAATTCAAAGTGATGATCTCTTTAGTATCATTGAAAGTGATCAATTGCGAGAAGAAAGGAGGAATTGTCGTCCAGGGACAAAAGTTGAACTCAGATTCAGTGTCTAAAATACTAGCAAGACATGTCTTTTTCCATGGTTGCTTTGTAGACCAGCGCATAATCCTAGCACTATTTTTATCAAAGATATCATGACGAGAATCGACATTGGGTCCTTGCAAGACTCTATGAGGAGTTGGAGCATATTTCTCAAGGTGTTCCCACATTAAAGCTTGAAGAAACATGGTATTAGCATATGTTTCAATCTTCATGAAACCATCGGAGACACTGGACTCTACAACTAGGGAGTCTAAATTGGCAAATAACAAACCCAAAAATAGACTACCAATGGGAAGTTTCTCACTTTTATCCATCTTTATAGCGAAGGAAATCACAAATGGCTTCAACAAATGTCCACTATCTTCAAGAATGTCTCTGGAGAGCCACAAGCACAAGAAAGCAGCAATGGTTAAAGTACTATCAGCAGGTTCTTCAGGAACTCCATCTCTCAGCCACCAGTATCTCAACCATTCAACATAGCAAGTTTTGGATGACTCGTTGAATTTGTGCATTTTAGCTTCCAACACGCTAGACATCGCATTCTCCTATGTTGAGTGCTCTTCAGGGAAGTTTCCAGTAATTGGAAGATGCAACAGAGCGACTACATCTTCCAAGGTGACAGTGAATTCTCCCCATCTGCATATGAATGTGTGAGTAGGAATGCACCAACGGGCAAGCAGAGCCACCATACCTGGTATGTCATGATTGATCACTAAATCTCCAGTCGCTTGAATAGATCGTGTCACTTGTGCACGATCCAGCATAGTTCTTACATGACTATAGCCCAACATATGACGTGCCCATCCGGAGAAATGCGCCAGGGGTTTTCGGGAAAGTTTGAGTTCCACATGAGAACCCAAATATCGCCTGAGGAGTTACCAGCTTGTTATGAGTAGTGCTTCTGGGATTTATGAGCAACCGGAATGCGGAACCTGAAGGATGTTTTTCGGGTTTGTACTGAAACACGAAGAATTCGTCATTAGTATTTGGGATGTTATTGGTTTTATCCTCCATTTTCCTAGAATCCCTAGAATCATCATTTCTGGAAAATACATCAGCAGAGGCGTCCTCTCCGGAAGAATCCTCTCCAGAAGCATCCTCTCTGGAACCATACTCTCTGGAAGATTCTTCCCTAGAAGCATCTTCAGAAGCGCTGTCCTGATGATCAGTCATCTTTACAAAGTCGTTGTAACATACACACATAAATTTCATCAGTGGAATTAAAGCAAAGGAATAATCATGATGCTCACATCAGCTTCTACAAAAAATGGTAATCCTCAACTCTTGCTTATTTACGATTTCAAGAACTTAGTGATGACAACGTAAAATTCTGAAAACTTGCTCACTTCTTCAAACCTGCAAAGACGAGCAAAATCTATTATTCAAGAGTTGACTTTTCACGAAACCATGAATGATTCATATAACTTTCCATATGAACATTCACTGATTTTTTCGTGTACATACACTATAAAATCACCAAACTCATACATACCCTACGAGTTAACGAACTCACCAAATACTGTTTGCTTTCAACAATTTTCCATAAATCAAAATTTGATTTTTCTTTTTAAACAAAAACGTGAACATGTCACGTAATTTAAAAAAAAAAAAAAACTTTTGCTCACATGAGCATTCGTCTATGGAGCTAAGGTCTTTTCTATTTTTGTAAAAATCTACATGTTCCAAACAAAGTTTTGAAAGTTCACCAATGAATTTTACCATGAACTACAGGTATTTTCAAAATTCCTTTAACTCTAAAGATCATTATTTTCTACAAACGAACCTATGTTCCTAAAAGTGTTTGTGTGAAAGTTCATGCTTTGAAAACAAATTTGGATTTTCATGAAACCTCATAAACAAAATTTTCTCTACTGCAACTAGACCATGTTTATTCAATAATATATGTATCCCTTTCATATTAGGAATTTTTGCTCGTTTCTTAAACTATTGAACGAACGTGCATACGTACTTTCAAAAGCAACAAATTTCATAAAACCTACGCATACATGTGCACATGGAATTTTGTTTTGAACAACTCATGAAAAGTACCAAAACATACAACAATTTTTTTTTAAAAAATCGGACTTACCTGGTCGGCGTCGGCCAGAACTTGACCGGACGGCAAACGACGATGATCGGCGGCGACTGAAATCCGGCAAAGAACTTTTTTCCCTGCTGCAACTCGCGTGAGAATGGTGAAGAGAGGGAGGTGCTTGAAGCTAGCAACCCAGACCTAACAAGATGATTCGATCAAAAATAAAAGAATTTTATGGCTTCTTCCCTTTGTATATTAATTTTATTTCCAAAACCTAATAAAGCACGGGTTTCCTTTTTTGGACTCGGGCCCATAAACCCTAAATCGATCAAAACTGGACTTTTGACCGACCAAATCAGCGATGCTTCATCTCTCCGTGCTCACGGAATCACACTCTATCACACTATCAGGGTCCTCACCCGAACATTTGCTCGTACATAACACCATTGGAGCAAATCGAAGATTCTGAAAATGCCTTTGTAGACCGAGTTCAACCACTGATCTCGTCGACTGAAAATCACCATTTAATGCTTATTGCAGAACATGACTGTTCTCCACTAAGCAGGGGACTTAATGTAGATGGTGGATTTTCAACAAAGGACAAAACCGTAAAATCACGATATTGCATGCTTCTGACACGGCTTTCAGGCATGTGATGATCATATTTTACGAAGCCATGATGAATATGTCTTTCAAAAAGCCTCAACTAGATGAGCGTTCGATCCCTGGCATTTCATTGTGCCCTCTATGTAGAATAACGTAATTGGGCGGTTCTCCGTAAGATTGAGAGCAATAACGCCTTCAGGACGTCGGTGATACTCACTGTTCCCTGACTACATGAGAGAGACCCCCCTGTACATGGAAGAACGATTGGGCGGTTCTCCGTAAGATTGAGAGCAATAACGCCTTCAGGACATCGGTGACACTCACTGTTCCCTGACTATGTAGAGAGACCGTGTATATATCCAGGCGGTTCTCCGTAAGATTGAGAGAAATAATGCCTTCAGGTCGTAAGCGAACACCCGTGACTATGCACCATTCAGAATGGATGTGACGCTAATATCCTTTCTGCAATAGATTAATTCTGCCGTGACATTCACCACTGAATTCCAAGAATGATCTATTTTTGCTCCTATTCCACGGTCGAATATACGGCTTGATCTCATGGGATGGCAATAAACAACTATGTTATATTATCTCGTTACTCCGATTTCATGATCGAATCCACGACTGATCTCATGGAATGGTAATAGATAATTTTATTATTCTGAATTCATGGTCGAATCCATGGCTGATCCTATGGATTGATAATAAAAAAAACTATTCACTTTTATTACTCAGATTCATGAATCATTCTCCATTGAATTTCATAAATTAGTAATAAATACTCAATAATCGGGCATCTGGACTACCACTGAGTAAGCCCCATAAACTGGTGCAAGTGTACTCGACAATGATGCACGAACGAACACCCAAATGCACAAATGAGCATGCGAAAACATGGAAAAATGAGGAATCTTGCATAAAATAGGAGAGAGAAAATAATAACATTAAAATAATGGAGAAGCGCACATGGGTCGAGCCCACCGGCCGGCCGGCTGTGCCTTAGCCGTGGCCGGTCCCATGATTCCTCCATTATTTTTCTTTATTTTATTGCTTTCATGAACTCATGAAGACTCCTCCATTCTAACAACTTTCCTTGTTTGAGCAAAACTCATGGTTTTTCCATATTTTCATGGTTTCTCCATATTTTCGTGGTTTCATGAAAAATAATAACATAATATAGGAAAAAGTGTTGCGGGACCGCGCAACTTAGCCGGTCGGCCATACCCTAGTCGTGGCCGGTCCCACACCTAGCAATCTCTAATCTTTCATAAATTGTTATTTTTCTCATCTTTTGAAACTTCCCTGTTTCGGCAAAAATCATGGTTTCTCCATATTTTCTCAAATATTGCGCAAACCATGAAAAAGCCAAAAGTCAACATGGTCACACGACCGACTATGTCACTCACAAAAATATATTAAAATATTATTATTTAAATATTCACAAAATATTGATCAAACGAGCATACTTGCTCATTGGAGCAAAATCGAGGATTTCAGTCAAAGATCCAACTCTTCTAAAAACCCAAAATATTGCTCGAACGCACATCAGAAAATACTGAAACTCTCAGTACGGAAACACAGACATCATGGTAACACGTGCATGCCTTCTTGACCGACCAAGGTCATCCCTAGGGCTTGCACAAAGCCGGTCCCACACGTTTTCACACTTTGACCTAATTTGCGTAATCGCTCATATTGGTTCCAAACTCTTCACAACTAACTCAGAGTTTATGCAAACGCCCATCAGCGGTCCCACAACCACCAAGGGCCGGTATCATGCCACCTTGGTCGGTCCCTAAATTTTTTATATAATTAGGTTTTATCACCTAATGCTCAATCCAGCACTATTTCAATAAATGATGAAACCGGCATTTAATCGTCATTCCTTCACCAACTGGCCAACTCAGGACCCTGGTGTACGCTCACTCGAGCAATTGGGAATCACATGGACGTCCATAGTCTCATGTGGTCGGTCCCACCTTCGCTCATGACCTATTTTCAGCAATTCGTCGACTAATGAGCAATTGATCAAAAATTAGGGTTTTCGAACAAACACTCAATAAATCATTATTCTGCGCAAGTTCAAACACTAAATAAATTTATGTTGATCCATCAAGCAACACGCGGATTAATTATATAATATTCGGTAATCTACCAATATTTTAATTAATATTTTATTGGGTCACATCACCAATAAATAAATAATTCGTCGAATTGAGCAATACTTGCTCAGTTACTCGAATATTGATTCACTATCAATATTCAGTAATTTATCAGTAATTCGTCGATTCGAGCAATACTTGCTCAATTGCTCGAATATTGATCCAACTATCAATATTCAGTAATTCGTCGAGTCGAGCAATACTTGCTCAATTGCTCGAATATTAATCCAACTATCAATATTCAGTAATTCGTCGAATCGAGCAATACTTGCTCAATTGCTCGAATATTGATCCAACTATCAATATTCAGTAAATCTTCGAATTGAGCAATACTTGCTCAATCGCCCAACTATCAATATTCAGTAATTCGCAATACTTGCTCAATTGCTCGAATATTGATCCAACCATCGATATCTAGTAATTCGTCGAGCAAATTACTCGAATGTTCTACTGAGAAATTCGTTATTCATGCTCAATTCAACAAAACCTAGACTCATTGTCTAATCGGTCAACGTGACTAATCAAATACATGTCTGTCATGCAAACTCCACGATTCGTGAGACATCAATCACGTCACATAGGGGATATCAATAGGGTTTTGGTCTGGCGGCCTATGGCACGTGGATTCATCCACAATGAGAATGTGAGTAAGTTGTGCAATGGTTTAAGGAGTTAGCAAAGTAGTGGGTGGACGGTTAACCAAGACTTCACACGACATGGAACTGGTTTCACCATGATCTTCCACTTTCCCACTCTTTCACTCAAGAAACCGTCACACTTACAGGGATCAGGGTGTTCATCATTCTTGCAATATAAATAAGTCCAAATCGAGGACAACCGATCAGGATCATCATTCATCAACAACTCGATAAAAACTTATTCACAGAACTCAACTTCAGCAGTTCATAAAATTTGCAGAAACCTTCAACACATCCACAATCCTTGATCATCATTGATCCCACACAATTCTCAGCTTCCCTCCTACAGATCACCCATCTCCTCTTTGTGACCGAATTGACTCTGGAACGGCTATTGTCTTGGTTTAGGATGGAGTCCTACAGATTGATCTCTCGAATCTAAGCACTCCCTTTTCAGTGCATCTTTGTGAGGTTCAGCAGTCTACTCGGTTGAGGAGTCTTGTCCACACGCTCGATTCTTCACTTTCCTAAAAAATAAGCAAACCGTTTTTCCCCATCCACAATCTTTGATCTGAACGGAAATCAATTAGGCTTATTTGTTAGAGGCAGATTGGTATCAAAAGTACTCACTTTGGATGAAGCAACTCTTAGGTTGTAAATGACGTTAGCTAAGGGAATCAAGTGCGTAGAACCTTACAAGGTTTAAGAGACGTAAGGAGTGCGACTGTAAATGAATAGTTTGGAGTGTGGGTTCGTTCTCAACTACATTACAGTTCGAAGTCTTATAGTAGGCTAGTATCTGTTGCGGCTTAATACAACATGGTGTTCAATCTGGATGAGGTTCCGTGGTTTTTCTACTATTGCGGTTTCCTCGTTAACAAAATTTCTGGTGTCTTGTGTTTTTTCTTTTCTGCTTTACATTGTTTATCTTTATAATTAGACTTACATAAGTTTGTACGTATTCAATCTAAGTAGATACGTCCGCTTGATTGAATCGATTACGAGACTAGCTTCTTGCAGAATTCATATCTTGAAAGATAGATAACAAGTTTAATCACATGGAAGAATTCCGATTGAATCATTTGGATACGACTAGATTGATTTTGGATATTAATTTTTGAGATCGTCCAAGTACTCTGCTTAACAATCAGGTTCACGAACTTTGTGTCTATATACATACTGATCGAGTAGAGGTTGAGATCTTAACTCTATATACATATTGTCAAGGATCATTAAGTTGGTATACTTGTTATTTTATTATGTTTTGTCTATACAAGTTTCCAAACTAAAAAGTTGGGTGTATCTGATATCCTCAGTGTTTTCAGTTATTTTATTCATAACTAAGTCATCCCTATGTGACATCTCAACTAAGTACTTGAGGGACTCCTATAGAGGAGGAATACTCATTGTTGCTTGAGTTTCCTTCACAAATAAGTCAGACCTATGTGTCGACTCAGTTAACCCCTTGAAAGACTCTTCTATAGAAATAAAAAAAAATTCTTGCTCGTATGACCGGTGCACATGCAAATAATAATTGCGCTCACCATGGTATGAGACATAACTTTCAAAAGGTTGGTGTTCCCAACCATTATTCACACTATGGTCATAGTACGAATACTGTCCATTTTAAAAATCAGTCGGATATTCATTGTATTGGCTAATGTAATACCAGTTCAACATCCTAACTACAAGGGAATTCTCAACAAACACAAACAAGGCCGACACGACGAAATCAAACCTATTAAATCCGGCGAACAACAATCATGATAGTTTCACTAAGATTATTTCTAGATAGCTTCTACTCCCCCGAAAGACAATTGGTTACAATTTTAGCAGACCTCTTAGAACGATCTGAATTAGAGTAAGTCAAAAAGAAGCAGGAGAAGCTCAAAGGAGCTTGGATACCCCTAACTCGGTGGCTATGTTTCCTTAGGTTATAAGGCGGCGTAATTCAGCTTACAATATTAATAATCATCCTGTTCCTCGAGTTAAGCTAACAAAGCAACCAGTACTTAAAATCCTTTCGAACGACTTTCCTACAAGCTCGCCACCCTATCGGTCTCGTACTAGTCTGTATTGTTAAATCATTGCTCGGTCGAACTCACAAGTGTTGCTATATCAAGCTTGTTGTCAAATTTAGTTGTCAGAACTATATCTTAATTTATAGTCAACAATTAGTTAAGTCTCGGTCTAGGATAGAGGTAGTTGAGAAACAAACCAATCATCATTTGCGTTCTACCGTTTGAAGGCGAAGATCAACCGAAGCTTTTGGAGAACTTCATCAACAAAAGGTAAGTGAAGATTGAACCACCTATTTCTCAAGTTATATTCACCTTTATATCCTTGAGAAGTTTGTCGCACAACTAATTAGACTAGCTTGCATAGACAAGAATTTCGAGTCGAGAACTAATTATTTAGTTTACAAATTTCTCGAAATATAATAACTAAGCTTAATGAACATTTGTTCATACTTGATCAATTTCGATGGAGAACAATTTATTGTTCAGAACTAAATCAGATTCAAGTTTATCATTCAAAAATATCCTGGAATAGTGATACAATATGTGTCATTGATGTTATTCGAGAATGTTTCGAATTGATTTAAAGAAATATAAAACTATTATATTCGGAATACAAGACAGTGTTATCAGTCTTACAAACTGAGATAATTGTTATATATCCGAAGTCGTATTACATATATTTATACACGTAACGGAGTAGCTATATATCGACTTTCAGATTATGTGATACGCATATTCGTATGCACATCATGGGAAAATACGTTTGTTTCGTGATCCAGATAGGTGTGTATATTCGTATACAAATTATTTCTGTGGTAAGGGAACCAATTTTAAATATCCAAACCGGTGTGCGAACCAATAAAGTTCCGTGTTCTTGAACTATTTTGGTACCCAAACCGACACGTAAACTGAAAAGGTTATGTGAACTCCAGAACCGGTTGTTGATGGTGGTTTTTAGTTCAGGGATAAATTTGTAAAAGTCTATCTACCTGACCCGGCATCAGATGTAGTAGACATTGATATGTCTATATTCCACATGGAATTTGGAGAATATATCAAAATCTGATGAGTGCCTATGTCTCTCTTCATATTATATTGAAACTCGAGCTCCTAGATGAATTATTCACTAGTATAGAGCCTAATGAGTGTATAAGCTCCTAGCTGCATTACTCACTAATGCCGGAGCCTGCCGAGTATTTTTTCCTATGTAATGTTCCCCGCAGCAGAGTAGCACGAATTTTCAAGTATCAAGGTTAAGGTCCTTGCATAAAAGTACTCAATCGGAAAGCATACTTCTCTCTGGCAATAAACTTAAAGAACTCTGTGTCAACACATATAATTCAATCAATTTTGTGATAATTCACAAGATTCAGATATTACTCTGACTAATTTGCAAAAATTATGGTTTTGCGCCCTGCGCAGTATATTAGACTCCGTCGGTCGAAATTAAGCGTAGGTGAACTAGGCAATTAATCTGCCATGGATTAGTAGGTGCAAAATCCTACCCAAAACCAGAAAATAAGGAATAAAAGGAGCCGTGGGATAGGAGTAGCAACAAAGGAAGGTGTGGCCATGCCATAGGCCAGCCGGCTACTTGCAAGTGGCCACACCCCATGTTGCCTGACTGGCCCCTGTTTCCCGTCGACCAATCAGGTCACCTTAAACCCGCCACATGCACATGAGTTGTGGCTGGGCCCATACTTGCCGACCCCTATTTCCCATCGACCAATCAGATCGCTTTAAATCCACTACATGCACTGGAAGTGTGGCCACGCCCATGCTTGGCCGGCCCCTCTTTTTATCGACCAATCAGGTCGCTCGAAACCTGCCACAGTATTAAAAGAGGCAAAATTGCGCCAGATGGTCACAATTCCAAATTGGTTTTCCAAAACCGCACTAACATGCCAATGGCGTGCCAAACGTGCCATCCCGTTTCGCATGCTAATGGCATGTCATGCCGCGACAATGCACTAAACGTGAACACCAACATGCCAAACTTGCCAACTTGCCATAAATAGCGCGCCTACGTGCTAACCCACCTTCTGTTCATGGCCAACGCCATAACAGACTTCAATTAGGGTATCCTAATCAGAAACACGACCTTGCTTTAGTGGCGTTAATCGAAACCCTAATTTCCAGTCGTGGCCCAAATTACGCCACTTCGGGCCCCACAACATGCCACGAGCCATGCGGGACCCAAGAAACCCTAAGAATGACGCCATACCATAGCCACTCATAGCAACCCTTGCTCTTGTGGTCGTTTCCACATTATGGCCTTGCTATAGTTCCTTTGGCATGGCTATGACACCGTTTGCACAAAAACATCACCGTGTCGTGGCCACATGCCACACGCACTAATTAGGGTTTCGGCATGCCAAGGTAAACTTTTTACACCAACCAAGCCAAGTAATGCTACCCAGAGCATTGGGATTGATGTGGCAACTGGAACTAATGTTGTCAAGCCATATTTGGGTCTAACACCAATGTGCCAAAATCTAGCGGCCACGGCTACGCCAGGCGCTACTTGCACCACGTGCCACCGGCATGCGCTAACTATGCCAACCATGTCGTTGTGCCACTGGCATGCACTAAATATGCCATTATGCCATTGGCATGTGCCAATGGCGCCATTGTGCTATTATCAGGCGCCAACAGAGTGTGGCCATAATCAGTGGCCACCCTTTCTCATGAGTTACAATCTCAACCGTCCAAATTCGCCACAGAATTGACAGGCCTGTGGCAAGTCTTAGGTGACCAGCCAAGACAATCCTAATAGCATCACATGCTATTATCCTGCGGCAAGTCTCTTGACTTTGACTTTCCATAGATAACAATCTTCTACACGTTTTCCACGAAAACACTCGAGACATCAAACATGTCACAAACTGGGGGATGCTCATCAGGGTATTGGTCTGGCGTTTACAGTGTGCGGCGTGCAACACGCCCATTATAAGAAAGTGTCAGAAAGCAGGGCAGTTAGTGGTGGCAAGAAGTAGTGGGTGCAAACTAACCTGTTTTCTTCATAGTGGGAACGTGGTTTCTGACATTTACACATGACCCCACTTCTCCATCACCCCATCATTCCCACTTTCTACGAGTTCAGGGTGCGTTCAATATGACTTGTATAAATAGGTTTTACCTATTTCAACCAGACAACAAGTTTTGGTTAAAACAACAAAACATTATCCAGAAAAATACCAAAGAACTGATAGCTTTCATTCCGCAAGCCAGTTCCAAATTCTGATACAAGTCATAAAATAGCCACACTTTCAGAATTAACCATTCTGGTCTCAACAACTTCTTCACTTCCCTCCCTAAGACCAACCCTTCTCCTTCATTTTGTGACTGAAGAAAGACTGGAATGACCATTTCTTGGTTTAGGCCAGGATTGTACAGATTGATCTCCCGAATCTAAAGTACTCTCGTGCAGTGCATTTGTTTTAGGTTTAGATTTTTTTCTCATCCACACACCCAAATTTACCAAAACCGGCAGAAACAGTTTTCACCCACAAACACCTGTAAAGTCTTAAGGTTTCCAAACTAGTTTACAAACTAAAAAAGTTTTGTGAACTTCTGAACTCAGTTTTGCACCTAAGTTTGCAAACCGGTACGTAAACTGAAAAGTTATGTCAACTCCGGAACTCGGTTTTACTCATAAGTTTGCAAACCGGTCCGCGTACCATGCCTCAACCGATTCACGAACGACTCATTATTTGTATTTTGTGCACTTACAAACTATGTCGATTGTGTTCAAATGCATTTAAATTATTTCTATGAGATGATTTGCATTTGATCAATTCTCTAATAAATACTAGACTGAATTGATCACATGATTGTGACCCAAGATTAATATCTTTGTGATTATGGAAATGGGTGCTAAGCTTTTAAGTTCAAACTGGCTAGTTTCGGCTAACCATGTTGAACATAGTCTTTGTACACGTTACGGTTACAATTTATTTAACCAGAGTGTATATCTTGTTTATGAGAATAAGATTCAAAGTTTTCATCTAACGGTGAATATTGTTTGCTTGGTTCCAAAGCTATCTTAGCTAAGATCTAAATCAACCTATGCTTTGAAGTCTATATAAGGGGAACTCTTGGCAACTGGGATCTTTAAATCCTGACACTACCTTTTGGTGTGTCCTAGTTGTATCTAATTGTCATCCTCTCCAGAAACCCTTTTAGGGTTTAGCGACTATCAAAGACTTCATTGGGACCCGTGAAGCCAGGTCCAGTTATCTTTTACCTCGATAACTTGAGTATCATGATCTTGTTCACTTGAACAAGATAGATAGAAATCACAAAGTTCTTTTCGTCTCAACTTTGTGATTCCGCAAGTTTTATACTTGTGAGGTGAATAATAATCAAGGCTACACTTCGGGTTGCACAAGTACGGATTTTAAGGATAACTAGACTTTTGTCGAATTGCTATCGATTTCCATCACCTTGATCCTACGTTTGATCTGATCATCCGTTTCGATCATAAATCAGGAAATCAATTATATAGGCTTAATTTATGAGAGGAATATTTGGTTTAAAGTCTTCAATTGAGTTGAAGCAACTCTTAGTTGGTGTGACATCATCTAAGGGAATCAATTGCGCAGAGTCCTGCTGGGATTCAAGAGGCGTAAGGAGCGCGACTGTACCTAAATCAGCGGGAGACTGAGTTCAAGCTCAACTACATTCCAGACCGAAGTTAATTGGTAGTAGGCTAGTGTCTATAGCGACTTAATACAGTTTGGTGTTCAATATTGACTAGGTCCCGGGGTTTTTCTGTATTTGCGGTTTTCTCGTTAACAAAATTTCTGGTGTCTGTGTTATTTCTTTTTTCGCATTATATTATTTATCTTTTTAATTGAAATATCACAGGTTGTGCGTTGATCAATCAAAGTAGATATGCCCGACCTAGTTTATTGGATACAACTTGATTGATCCCAAGACATTGGTCTTTGGTACCGTCCTAGAACTCTCTTTGTGATTAGGTTCACAGATTCAATTCTGTAAACATTCTAATCGCAAGAGAGATAAATATATAACTCTAGACACTTTCCTTGATTGAGTTTTAACTCTCGGAGTTGTCTTGAGTTTGTCCATACAGATTTCCTATGAAAAAGTTGGTTGTGTATTTTGGTACCCCGAGTGTTTTCAAGTATTTTAAAGCTTAGGTTCGCGTCGGTAAAGTGTTCCTAAGGCGGGCAATAAGGAAGCGGTGATGAAATCCGAGTCCTTATCTTACATGGTCAGTCCTTGACCTTTACTAGAAATATAAACCGTTTTCAGAGCCTCAACATATATACATACAAAGGCGTCCACTGACAGGGGATTCGCTGGTGGTCAGAATTCTTTCCTCCCGTTCCAGACGGGGATAAACCACTGAAGTCGACTCAGGTCACCGACTCCCATGTCAATGTACGAACCCGAGGGGCCGAGACAATATAGTAATTGTCGTCCTTCCCTATTGCAGTGTATATTTAAATATTTACCCTTCCTTAGGGTTTCAAAATAATAATGTTCAAAGTCCAAAAGAAAGTCAAAAATAAAAGATTACAAAAAACAAAATATTTTCGAATACAATTTCTAAAAATAAAATCTAAATTTTTTTTTTGTTTTCCTCTCCGTTCTTTTTGCTTCAACTTTTACTCCAAGTCTTTAATCACCAAAATCTTTGGCTCAATATCTTTTTGTTTCCGTTCCAAAACCTATAGCAAAAGAGAAATACCAGAAAACGTAAACTACAAAAAAAATAATAAAAATCTAAAAAATTAAACCTAAAAACAACTCCGCGTCGGCGCGCCAAAAATTGAAGTGATTTTTAATTATTTTCGAAAAAGTGGTAATAATGTTCGTACAACTCAGACTTGTGAAGGTGATTTCAGACTTATGTTCAAATAATAAAATATAAATAAATAAAATATGATAGCAACACTAAGAGATATTGGGGCTCATGATCCACCAATTATCGTATTCATGTGGTTTAAATATTAATTATAAACAATTATAGCCAGACAATAACAAAATTGACTCTCATTCTTTTCCAAGGTAGATTTTCAAAACATTAGATGTAATTTATAAGTATGACGCATCATAAGTACCTAAGAATAAGCATACGCCATCAAACAAGATCACAAATAATTAAGAAAAATTATAAATCAATTTTAATTAATGCAAAAAGTCATAAAAGAATTAATTAGAATTACCACAATGATGAAGTTTGGCTTCCTCCATTGTCTCAGTGATGGGGTTTAGCTCATCATGTCAAACACTCTATCAAAAGATAGAACCATAGTTCAAAAGGTGTTTAAAAGATGAAAAGAAAGAAAAATCAGTAAAACACAGAAACTGCAATGTTTACAAGCGTTGCAGATGAACTGTTACAGAGGATATGTTGCAAATTCAAAATAAATGTTGCTAATCAACTGTTACAGGTACTGTTGAGAAACGACAATTCTTCGTCTTCTCCCTCTTCTGCAACAGCACAAGAGTTATCCGCAACTCTGATTTCTCGATCCTAAGCCCTATGTTGGCTCCGCTATCACTCCATATCCAATCTCTTACTCCCAATAACTCTTTATATACTCAACATGGAACCAAATCTTGCAGCAATCAATCAAAGGTATTCTCATTAACTCCTGGGAATAATTCCATTTATTTATCTCCTACAAGCAATTTGCAACAACTGTAATTATCCAATAACGTTACCAAAACGTTTTAGACAGAGTCAAACATCATGTCACCTTCTGCGGCTTCCAATAATAACTCAACCAACTCGTGAATTATAACAAAAGACGCAAGATATCTTCACCCCTGTTTTACCCAAACAGATATATCTTCCTTTTTTTTATCGAATCTAGCTTGCATAGCTTCCCTGTTCCTGTTTTGATGAAACATGTTAATAGAAAACTAAGTCAACGTGAAGCTCTTCGAGAATTCCCAAATCTCCTCCAGAAAATATCGTAGGTGAGAATAAAATGGAAAATTTCCCGCCAAAATATTTTGAACGTGATGAAGAAGGGGAGATGCAGCTATCCACCTGCTGAGTGCCTTTACCTAATCATGGATGCCTTTATCAAATTTACCAGGTGCCTTTAACACTTTTTCGAGCCAATTTTTCCAAAAATGTTTCTTTCCGAAAAATATCTACACACATAAAACACCATAATAAGTACAAAATCAAGCACCCATAATACAGAAAATTGAGAACAATTCAGACACAAAAATGTGTCTATCATAGACTCCGTCTTAGGATTCATATGCGTTGGCCAGATTGGTTATAGGCGCAGGGATACTGAGGAAACTAGGTAACTAGGGGTAGTTTACTTGGTCTCAACTATACAAAGTTGGTAGTTTTCTTTGTATAACGGCTTATTTCTGAGAGTATTCATAATTGGACTAGGTCCCGGGGTTTTTGTGCATTTGCGTTTTCCTCGTTAACAAAATCTTGTTGTGTTTTTACTTTTACTTTACGTAATTATAATTATTGTTTTAGTTATTTAAAAGTAAATACGCAGTTGTTTATGGGTGAAAATCGTTTCTGCCGATTTTGGTAATTCCGGTAAGTGAGTGTGAAACAGATCTAAACCCTAAACAAATGTACTGCACGGGAGTACTTTAGATTCGAGAGATCAATCTGTACAACTCCGGCCTAAACCAAGAAATGGTCGTTCCGGATTTGCTTCGGTCACAAAGAGGAAGAGAAGGGCAGGTTTAGGGAGGGAAGCGAAGAGAGTGTTGAGACCAGAACAGTTCTGGAAGAGTATTACCTGACTTGTATCAGAAGGTGAAAGCTTTTGGAAAAGCTAGCAAAGTTGCCTTTCTGAGTATTGTATTTCTCTTGACCAAAAACTTGTTGTCTTGGTGGAAATAGGTAAGACCTATTTATATAAGTTTAAGT
Source organism: Papaver somniferum (assembly GCF_003573695.1). NCBI lineage: Eukaryota > Viridiplantae > Streptophyta > Magnoliopsida > Ranunculales > Papaveraceae > Papaver > Papaver somniferum. The sequence goes on from NC_039367.1 coordinate 68,737,080, forward strand.
GAAACATACTCTGGCCTCGTAAGAAAAAGAAACAGATGAGTTAAATGGGAAGAGGTGATAACGCCTGGTATTGATGGAATTTGATGGAATTGATGTTCCATAATGAAAGAGCGTTTCACCAATACTTCCTGCATTTACTAACCATTTTATTCTTAATACACTGTCTTGAAACGGGCATTTGTGTATGCCGCACGCTATAAACCGCCAAACCAAAACCCTAAAGAGCATCCCCCAGTTTGTCACATGTATTGATGTCTCGAGTGTTTTGGTGGAAAACGTGTAGCATGTCGCTGGTGTTTGATAATTTGAGCTTGAGAGATGTGCCGGCTCAGTGGCGACCTTCGACGGTCGAGATTTTGCATCTTAAGAGAAATCGTGGCCTTTGATGTAGGCGTGGCATGCCAAAGTGCAAGGGTTGCACGGCATGTGCCAATGGCTTGTGCGGAATGCCTTGGCCGTAGGTTGCACATCGGGTGCAAGTGGTAATGCCAAAATGCAAGTGTTGCATGTGCCAATGGCGCGTGTGGCGGCTTTGGCCCTAGGTTTGCACGGATTGGCATGCTAGGTCGCAAGCGTCGCTTGGCATGTGCCAATGGAGCGTGTGGCGGCTTGGCCCTAGGTTTGCATGGCTTGGCATGCTAGGTCGCAAGCGTCCCTTGGCATGTGCCAATGGCGCGTGTGGCGGCTTAGCCCTAGGTTCGCACAGCTTGGCATGCTAGGTCGCAAGCGCCGCTTGGTATGTGCCAATGGCGCGTGTGGCGGCTTGGCCCTAGGCTTGCACGGCTTGGCATGCTAGGTCGCAAGCGTCGCTTGGCATGTGCCAATGGCGTGTGTGTCGGCTTGGCCCTAGGTTTGCACGGCTTGGCATGCTAGGTCGCAAGCGTAGTTTGGCATGTGCCAATGGCGCGTGTGGCGACTTGGCCCTAGGTTTGCACGGCTTGGCATGCTAGGTCGCAAGCGTCGCTTGGCATGTGCCAATGGCGCGTGTGGAGGCTTGTCCCTAGGTTTTCACGGCTTGGCATGCTAGGTCGCAAGCGTCGCTTGGCATGTGCCAGTGGCGCGTGTGGCGCAATGATTGTGCGGCTTGGTTTTGGCATGGTTGCCATGATGCACATCGATTGCGCGGCTTGGTTTTGGCATGGTTTCCATGATGCGCATCGATTGTGCGGCTTTGGTTTTGGCATAGTTGCCATGATGTGCAGTGATTGTGCGGCTTTGGTTTTGGCATAGTTGTCATGATGCGCAGCGATCGTGCGGCTTGGTTTTGGCATGGTTGCCATGATGTGCAGCGATTGTGCGTCTTTGGTTTTGGCATAGTTTACATGATGCGCAGCGATTGTGCGGCTTTGGTTTTGGCGTAGTTGCCATGATGCGCAGCGATTGTGCGGCTTAGGGTTTTGTGTGTCGAAACCCTAGTTTAGCATTTGAAAAAAGATACCCTGGTAATTTTTTACATAAGTGCATTAAATGTTCTAATAAATGTATTTAGCGTCACCGGTGACGTCATGCTATGCGTAAGGTTTTACGATTTTACCCCTTGTCTAAAAACCACCATCAACAACAGTACGTTAATCCAACAGTTGGGTTGATCCCTATAGTTTAAGGTTCGGTTTCGGACTTGTACTATATACCAAGTGTATATCTTGTTGTTGCCATCTTCTTGACAGTCTTTGTCTATATTAATCAAACAAGGTATCAGACTTATAGGTGTATATCGAAAAGATTTTGGGGTACTTGGTACCCTCGTGATTTCACCTGGTTAAGTGGTAAATAGACCACTTAGCTAGATATGTTTGCCACTTTGCCATACTCATAAGGTTTCTCTGTTTACCACCCTCACTTTTCCTATTTCCCACCCCTCTCACAATTTCTAAAATGAATTTACTTTTGAATTCTAATTTTTCCTATTTACCCCCAAAATTCAAGTTTTGTTTGACCATGACTTATCATTTTTACCAGTCTATGATCTCCTCTTTTCTTCTGAGATTTTACTATTGTGTTATTGTATTCTTTGATACACAAAGGAGTAGATAGTAGAAAAATGAAATGGGTGTTTGCAAGTGGTTGACTTGATCGCAGTACTTAAAATGATCAGCGATAAGCCGATAACCTTACCATCTTATATAAATGGAGTATAATGGCCATAATCCATCTACAAGGTTTTCAGTACAATTTTGCTTATGTTGTACAAGGTTTTCATAAGCACAATGACAAAAATGGTATAATCCATTTCTAAAGGACATGGCAATACAAATAAAAGTTTTCGTTATTAAATAGTTAAGAGATATCAAACTTTAGACGGGATAGAAGGTTAAAGTTAGAACAATATACATAATGCCGCTTAGAAGGGTTGGAGATCATATATTTCAAGCTGACCATTCATTAGGAAATACAAAATATTTTACGGGTTAACACGCACCAGCAAATCGAGGCTAATCACATCAACGTGAGAATATTATAGAACTAAAGTGGTGGTGGAGATGGAGAAGAAACGACAGTGAAATGATGGTGAGAAGAAAAAAATTTAGGATTTTTTTATTTTTATTTTAGTTATTGTGTGGTGGAGTTTTTTTTTTTTTCTTTTTTGACGGGAACATAGCAATGTTTATTAAAATGATCTTAGTCACCAAAATAGTGACAAAGATAAAACAAAATTACATGGATGTGTGCACAACAACATTCCAATTACATATGACAGTTGACAAACTGTAACCGCAAAAGATATCAGTTTGCATAACTCAATTAAACAACAAACACTTAGCATAAATAATGATTTGCTTGATGCTTCTATTCACGTGGTTATGAAGCTTATCATTTATCTCTTTCCACAAACTCCACCAGATTGCAAAAAGCGAAAGAGTCTGTATTCTCTTGATTCTATTTTTGCTTTTCCTATGACTCCATTCCCATAAAAGTCTTCTCACATTACCAGTTTGCACCCTGTTAATCCCAAAGTTATTCAGAAAATAAGTCCACCTCAAAAGCAGTCTTGCAATGCAAGAATAAATGCTCATTTATTTTCGTGTGTCCGCCATAAAATAAACATCTTGCATCCTGAAGTAAACTTGCACTATACAAGTAATCCAATGCTGGTGCTCAATTATAAATGAAGTCCAAGTCAGAAATGAGTTACTTATCAGAGAAAACTAATAACCACTAGTTTCTAATGTGATAGAAAAAAAATAGGGTGTAAATAAAAAACCAAACTACCAAAAAAAAAATGTACTACTTAGGAGGTTTTAAAAATTAAAGGAGTGGACGGACGATGGGAATAGATGAGAATGGTAAGTAGGAAAATGAGATGGTAAATAGGAAAAACCTACCCATATCAATGGGAATCGATGGGAATGAGAAATAGGAAAAGGGGAAATTAGGCTAAGGCCCAACCCATGGATAACCCATAATATGAGGGCCCTAGTTAAAAGAGTTTTATTACTAGGCCCTGAGTTAAAAATAAATTTTAATTCGGTTGAAATGACCAGAATAACCTTCACTATATAAGTATCTAACCTAGGTTTTCTATCAAACCGACACATTCATTTCATTTCAAGAGAGAAAATCTGAATCTCACCTGAGAAAACTGCCGGTCGAAAACCTTCAAAGAAGTGCAGAGAAATTTGTTTCAGAGAATTTTTTTTTGCAGATCGAAGAAACGAAAAACTAAAACAGGTAGATTTCGGTCAAATCTTCTTCTTCATGTTTAATCTTTTCTTCTTCTTCGTGCTTAACATGTTTTTCGATCTGTTTTTGGAACTGTTTTCGATCTGTTTTTCGATCTGTTTAATCTCAGTAAATTTGATCTGTTTTGCGATCTGTATTCGATCTGTTTTTGGTATGTTAAATCTTAGTGTATTCGATCTGTTTTTTTGCTTCATTCGTTGTTTGATTCAGTCCTTTTTTGATCAAAGAAGAAGACGAAGAAAGAAGAAGAAGACGAACTGAGGTTTGAATCTGTTTTCGATCTTCTCCTTTTCCTCTCTGTTTTTAGGGGTTAGGTTTACTTGATGTTTTCTATTCATGTATCATCTCAATCTCATGTTAAGGAGTTTAGTACTACTGGAGATTTATGTTTTCTTACTTTTTAAACTGCAGATTCAGATTCAATTTACATTTGTGAAGTAAAATGGCGCGAGGAAGAAGCAATATCGCTGAAATAGATACTGCAATAACAGGTATTAAGAGTTGAAATTATTTGATGATATGTGTTGTTATGATATCATGCTAGTAAAAACTATACATGCGATTTTGGTTGTGATGATCTAATGTAAATGCTTTTTAATGTATAACAATGCAAACAAGGGCCTGTGTAACTATAAGTTACACATTCAAAATCTCACCACCAACTGTGTTGTGGTTTGAATACTGAGTGTGTAACTTGTAGTTACACATACAATTGAGCCTTTTTAACTGTAAGTTACACATTCAAGATGTCACCAATGACTTGCAAAGTAGTTGTGTAACTATAAGTTACACATTTAGAATCTCATGTTTGTAATGCATGTGCATGTGTAACTATAAGTTACACATCGGAAATCTAACCACTTACTTGCCAAGTGACTGTGTAACTAGAAGTTACACATGCATAATAACATCATTGATTTGCCAATTTCCTATGTAACTAGAAAGTTACACATGCAAAATATAACCTACGACTGTATTTTATTTGTAAATAATAGTTATGCATCAAAAAATGACGCCTTTAAACCTTCATATGCATGTGTAAGTTAAGGTTACACAACATAGAATAGAATGATTCAGTTTGTGTACTTGGAAAATACACATAGTGTGTAACATGATTTTCATTTTGCAGTTAAAAATGAGTGTATTTGATAAGTACACAACATACTGACTCATGCTATTTTTGTGTGTGATGTGTACATGAAACCTAAGGCAGTCGTTGAATGCAGTAAAGGATTTAGTAAAGGTGATAAAACCTATAGGAATGACAAATAGGACTCAGAGATATCTTAGGAGAGCTGCTTACGGTGAACTCGTAATGATGTATTACGATGACTATGATACAGCTGTACCGAGTGCAACAAGACAGATAAGTACCAACAAACACGGCGTCTTGAAGCTTTTGAACTGCTTTGACATGGATTGTGAGACACCGTGTTCATTCAAGTTTGGTGATGATAAGATTATAGAGTCTACACCGGCAAAGCTGACTGGTATATTTTGCATGCAGAGGATTGGAAGCAGAAAGGGTCAGAAGCTGTTAAAGTACTATTGTCCTAGTGATTTGACTGACAATGTTTTATACAACAAATTCTTCACTGATATCAAATCTACAAAGAATTAGACGACAGTGACTAAGACAAACATTTTAGAGAAGATAAAACAACTTATGACAAAAAGGAGCAAAAGTGGGAAAAGAAAGAAAGTTGATGAGAAGGATCTAGTTTGCTTGATAGGTCTTTATCTTTGCTGTGTATTGTTTTTTGGCGAAAAAAATGCCAATGGAGTGAACGTGAAATATCTTAGTATCGTTGAAACTTATGATACGGTGCTCAAGGTGTCGTGGCCTGATTTAATACACGAGCACTTGTTTGAAGAGATTCATATTAATCTTGGTTGTTTGTCCAATGTGAAGGCCTCTGTGCAATACCTACTGGTAAAAGCTTGTGTGTAATTTCTATTCCAGCAGTTTTAGTGTTACGTTGTGGATATTTTTATTCAATCGACTAATTAAAATTTATATGTTGCAGTTATTGTTTGCTGAACACACATCAGGAGGATTAATCCTGAAAGTTGAGAACCACGAAGAAGATATCCCGAGGGTTTGGAGGTGGGATATATACCAGATTTATGATTACATTTGGAGAACATACATGACAGAGTTTTCGGTAAGTGTTAATGTCAGTTGGTTTAGGTTTTGTAAATTTATGGTAATATAATTTAGATAAAACTTTGATGTAATCAAAATTGTCATGTGTAGCTATAAGTTACACATTTAAATGTGCTTGTGTAACTTATAGTTACACATGCAAAAGATAACACAAGTGAATGCATTTTATATGTGTAACTATAGGTTACACATTTTATATGTGTATAGATGGTGGATTTTTGACAAAGGCTAAATTCATAAACTCATAATTATACGAAGCTCTGATTCAGCAATCAGACGTGAGTATCGAGTCACGGGTCTCTCATCGAATTCTCAACGGAGAGTACTTTCTCTCAGAGTACATGTAGATATGTAGTCTCACGACTGGACAACAGCATATCTCATGAATACTGAATACTTTCAGTGATTATTTCTATATAGCATCACGAGATGGACGGCTCCTAGACAGCTTGCTCTGCTAGTATAGAGCGATAACGTCTTCAGGAACAAACAACAAGTTTACCCTGACTATATAAAGGATATGACTTACCGGCAAGCTCATATCGGGATAATTAATGCTCCTAGACAGCTTACTCTGCTAGTATAGAGCCACAAAGTTAATTATTCCTAATTACAATTGCTCCTATTCCATGGTCGAATCCACGACTGGTCCCATGGAATGGAAATAACGATTGTTCTGATTCTATGATCGAATCCACGACTTGATCTCATAGAATATCAATAACTATATTATCCCATTACTCCGATTTCATGATCGAATCCACAACTGGTCTCATAAATGGTAATAGATAAATCTTAATTACTCCGATTCTATGGTCGAATCTACGATCCCATGGAATGGTAATGCTCATTTTATTATTATGAATTCGTAGTCGAATCCTCAGCTGATCCTATGAATTAATAATAAACATCTTATTACTCAGTTTTGTGAATTATTATGAATTCAAATGGTGAAGGTGTATTCAACGATGATACACTAACATTCACCGCACGAACGAGTATTTCAAAAATACAACGAAACGATGAACCTATGCAAAATAGAGAAGAAAATAATAAATAATTAAAAATATTGACCAGGGTGCTGGGAGCACGGACACATGACCGACCGACCGTGTCGTGGTCAATCCCACGCTAGTTTTATATTTTTAATACATTTTTATTATTTTCCATGATTTGATGAAAATTCTCTCATTTTATCAAATCTCCTTCGTCTCGAGGAAACTCCTCGGTTTCATGGTACTTCCATAAATCCATAAAAAATAATATAAAATTAAGGAAAGGAGTGTGGGGCGTGACCATTGGCCAAACGGCTATGCCTTGGTCCCAACCGGCCACACACCCCACGGTTCCTTATTATTTTATTATTATTATTATTATTTCTCTAATTTCATGAAAAACTCCTTGATTTCATGGTATTTTTGCACAAATCATCAAATAATAATAAAATAAAATAAATTATGAAAATTTATGGGACCGGGCCTTGGCCGGCAGGCCATGCCCTAGCCGGTCCCACACGCCCCTTTGTTTTATTATTTTATTATTAGTTTTCCTTGAATTCATCAAATTCCTTGATTTCATGGTATTTCTCTCAAATTAGGAAAAATTCCCTCAAATCATCAAAATACCTAAAAATATTAAAAAATTAGGGAAACTCGTGGGACCGGGCCCTAGCCGGCCGACCATGCCTTCCACGGTCCCACACGCCCTTGCTTTTATTATTTTAATATTTTTTTCTTCCTTGAACTCATGAAAACTCCTTCAATTCATGGAAACTCCCTAAATTCATCAAATTTCTCAAAATTCATGAATCTTTCATAAAATCATCAAAAAAATATTATAAAATTAAGGAAAAGACACCACGAGACCGTGGTCACGACCGGACGACCATGCCTTGACCACGGTGGTCCCACGCCTCCTCATTTCTTATTTTATAATTATTTTTCATCATCTCATGGTGTTTTCCTCAGTTTCGTCGAAACCCTAATTTTGGCATATAATTTCTCGAATGGATGCTCAATTGCACGCCAGAAAATATCAAAATTCTCAGGACTAAGACGCGGACGCCTTGGGGACACGAGCACGCTATCTTGACCGACCAAGATTGGCTCTTTGGCTCACGGAATCCGGTCCCATCAATTTTCACAGTTTTGACCTAATTTGCACAATTGCTCGTATTAGGTCCAAAACTCTCCCAAACACTTTGGATTTTCATGAAGTGATCGTCAGGCGGTCACGAGACAACCCAGGGCCGGTTTCATGACTCCATGGTCGGTCCCTCGCCTCGTCATAATTAATTAGGTTTTCTCACCTAAGGCTCAGACGAGCATTTTTGAATAAATGATTAAGCCAGCATTTAATCATTCTTCCACCAACAAATCGTCAACTCTTCAGGAGTTCTTCGTATTTGCTCACGCGAGCATATGGACACTACATGCTTGATCCACGGTCCCATGTAGTCGCTCCCTCCTTTGTCCCATGGTTGAAATTCTGATGAACCATGAATTGATCATCAATTGATCAAATTAGGGTTTCTGAATCCAAGGATCATCATTCCAGATTCTAACCTTAATAATTTTACGACGACCTTATGGTCATTAATTTTATTAATTATGCTCGGTTCAACGACCAGTATTCTAATTAATATTTTTGGTATGCTGCTAATAATCCATCAGACGAGCAACACATGCTCAGACGATCAAATATTCAACAATTCATCATATGAGCAACACTTGCTCAGATGATAAATATTTGTTCAAACCAAGGAATATTGGTTCAACAATCAATATTCAACAATCCACCGAATGAGAAATACTTTCTCACTTCATCGTAAGAACTATACCTCTGTCTCATGACATGTTCAATTCATGAGTTTCAGAACATCATGTTCGACACTCAGCAACTATATGGACTCATCGTCCCATCAAACCACGAAGTCATCAATTGACTAACAAACCACGAGACGTCAATCGTGTCACTTGGGGGGATATCACTTAGGGGTTTGGTCTGGCGGTCTACGACACGTGTGTTCAAACAGACGATGGAATGTGAGCAAGTCGTGCAATCAGTTGAAGGAATTCACGAGGTAGTGGGTGGAAAATCGACCAAGTCTCCACACGTTGAGCAACTGGTTTCAAACACGATCTCCACTTCCCCACTCCTTGATTCCATCAACTGTCACACTTCATGGAATCATGGTATCTAAAATTCCAGCAATATAAATAATTCTCTGAATCATGATTGAATAATCGGCATCATCAGTATCATCAATCTCATGTCTCATCGACAACACGAGATCATCAACTCATCAATTGAGCAACTACTCTCAATTGAGAAATTTCAATCACTCAGAGCTTATCGTATTCGGAATTCACACACCCACAATCTTTGATTACCATCGATTCCACACATTTCCCAGCTTCCCTCCTACAGATCAACCCATCCTCTCTTGTGACCGAATTTACTCTGGAACGGTCATTGTCTTGATTTAGGCCGGAGTACTATAGATTGATCTCTCGAATCTAAAGCACCCCCTTTGCATCGGTACATCTGTGTGAGGTTTAACATTTCGCTCGGTTTGAGGAGTCTCCTCCGTACGGTCGTCTCCTCAATTCCTTAAAAACCAGCAAATCGTTTTTCCCCATCTACAATGTGTAACTATAAAATGTGCTTATGTAACTATAGGTTACATATATAAAATGTGCTTATGTAACTTTAAGTTACACATACAACTGAAAATTTATATATTTAGAATGTTCAACTGTTTTTGCTATCTCTTTTTAACCTCTCCATATGTTAATTGCAGCCAACTCCTAGCTTTGTGGCTGAGTTTTCACAGCTTGAGAAGCAGCTAGGTATATCAACAGTGGCACCCAGCAAGGACGACCTGCAAAGTTGGATGAAAGCGCAAACCCTTGAGAATGGCCATCTGAAGAAACCAGAGGAAATCAGCCTGCCATTGTTGATCTCATGAAAGTTCAGATTGACGTGGCTGCAGCACAGAAAGAGTTGTGTACTTATCCCAAAACTCTCACAGAAAAGCTTGCGTCTGAACGAACTCAGCCTTAGCGCGAGAAAGGAAAAGTTAAATAAACATCTTCAACTGCTGATCCTGAAATCTCACCAATCCATGTTGTACATGATGAAGAATCCTGCAAAGCTGCAAATGACTCTCCAGCAATGGAACCTGCAAGTTTCATCGATCACTCGTGAAGACCTGGAGCACTCTTTTGAACATCGAGGAAAAGACAAGACATCATCTGTCCATCTTCGTCAACCTTCATATCCCGCTGTCATACGGAGGATTCCTCTCCCAAAAGGTTATACCGCTCCATCATTCATTCTTTATGATGGAACGTGCAATACTCAAAAACACATTTCTCGGTTTCGGGCGAACACGAGCACAATCATGTCGTCTGTCTGAAGGAATTTTCGAAGTCTCTAAGGCAGAGCATACACCTGGTACAACGCACCGGGAAGTATCACCGATTGGGGAGAGATGATTAATGCTTTCTACATAAAATACTTCTTCGTGTCAGAGTAAGTCACTCTCTCTAATCTAGGAAGGATGCTTCAAAGGAGCGATGAACACCCCAATGATTATGTGAAAAGATTCAGAGCCCAGACCCTGGACTGTCATGATCCAAGCGTCACAGAGAAACAACTGGTAGACTTCTGTATCAACAACATGATCCCGGTTTACAGAGCTTTGTTGGAAAATCTACGAGCTTCATGAAGCGGCAAAGAGATCGGCGACTACTGCACCAACTTCACTGGAAAGAACAAAAGCTACAAAGGCTGAAGAACCGCGCTCGAGGTAGCAGACATATGATCAACAAGCAGTACAACCTCCAGCCTTCCAAAAACGCTGTTGCAGAAGGGAGCAAACGAAAAGTCAAACCGTCGTGCAAGCATACCTCAGCTCCTTCAAAAGCACACAGGAAGGATAACCAAGATGCACAAACCTCGACCTAGCATCAACAAACGGGAAATGATCGGACAGACTCAAACCTCCATGAAGTGATCGAGTTACCGGAAGTCTGGGTGCAAGATGATACAATCAACTTGATGTTCATCAAACAGAGCCAACTAAAGCAAGATGGAGAACCCCAGGTACTGTCATCTTCATGGATTCATCAATCATCCAACAAGTAACTGCAATATTTTGAAGCACATTTTCAAAGGGAATTTTGATCTACACAAGATTCAACTGGGGACTGAAGGAGTACACAGATCCTCTCCCAATCAATACCTCGACTCTCTGAACAACCTGTTAAAGAGGCAGTTCAATCCTTGGTCTAATGTGGATTGTTCTATCCATTTAAGGCACAAAGGAGAGACATGTTCACAGTACTGAACCACATCGTGTCAAGAAGTCCATTCCGGAAATATTTCTTGAGTCTCCAGTCACAGACCAAGAGATGTACGACTGGGGACCGCTTACCACAATCAATCTCAGAAGAAACGTATTTGGAAGAACGTTGATCGATGCTGACACCGCCATAAACAACGTTCCACTGAAACCATCGGATCCACATGCATCACACATGAAGGTACTCATGCTCCATCTCAATCAGAGACCTTAAAGGAGCGCTCAGAAATACTTCTGGCTACATCACTCTCAAAATGAACATAAATCCAAACTGGGCAGAAACCATGTTTCATATAACCAGGAAGATCCAGGACATGACATTTCCTTCAGAAGAACATGGATCCACGCTGAAAATATGGGTACCTACAAAGCGCCTATAGTTACACATCTCTCCAACGAAGAAATTTCTGATCCAGAAGATTTTACGAACATACCATCATCAGAGCACTTGGAGGAATTTCGAACTTTGACGAGATTGAAGCAAGAACCTGCAAAAGATGCATAGACATTCATCAAGAGGTTCCACACTCAGGCAAGTCTCATTTCTCCCGTGTGTACGTCATTTATTTCTTCACATGCTATCCTAGCATGGGGACTCAATTCTGCTAGAAACTCTGCAAGACGTTTTGAATGGTAGCCTCTCCAAATCGAGCACCGAACATTCATTACCGAGTTGATGTCCAAGCATGGCAAAGAATACTTTGGGATTTTGTCCATAGCTTTGCAGGAGCGTCCATGTGTGCCACAAAATCAGAAAACTCTGATGGCTGCACAAGTGTTGAATCTTACTACCGCAACGAGAAGAATGCTGCATCAACAGAAGATACTCAGGGCCGAGATGATCAAATCTACGACATTTGATGCTTAAGGGATATGATGCTTCAACAATCAAGCATCTAAGAAGCCTTCAAATTGTACTCCCAATCAAAGAGTACACCTTCGATAATGGGGCCTCTGGCTTCAACACAAATATCTCTACACTGATTCAACACCAGCACGATCAAAGTATTACTAAACTACAATCGATAAGTCTTCATTATCCCATGATAATACTTCTGAAGCAGATGCAACATCATTCATACATGGATGGCATTAACTCCTTTAACATACACTAGACAACCTGAGGTGATTCCGCGAAACTTCATCAATGGGGACTTCTCTACATCACAAAACCCTGCATGACTGAGGAACTTCTTCCCTTCACCGATCCAGAATGGAGATTTATGCTGCTATCTTCCACAACAATGTGGATTCACTTACAAAGCCGCTTCACGATACAGTCATGCTTTCAAGAGCACTCAGGTTGAACTCCCAGTATACCGGATTCTCAACTCACTAACTAGTTCGTCAATATAAATGCTCACTGAATGGAGGAGCAACGAATAATCATGGTTCCAGCCTTTTTCGATCTCTGGAGCAGCTCTAACCATAACATCGACATCAGCAAGGATATCTGGTGGAAATCCTTCCATGGTCTCAGCATCAATAAGAATATATGGAGAAAACTCAATCGTGATCTCAGCATCAACAACGGGAGAAACATCCTCATGACATGGCTTCATCAACTAACCGTTCTCTGAAGTGGTACACATGAAGTGGTCTTCTCCAAGAACTAATGATTCATATCAAGGTATCTAGACGTGAACACACGTTAGCATGAGCATCTTCCGAAAGCTTGCATGGTGGACGGTCACAAGCCAAAGTCTTCTACAAGATGTTCTAAAGATAAAGTACAACATACTTCATCCCATGGGTTTATAAAAACATACCAATGAGTGAGGAATAGGACAATACTTCCTCAACAAAAGATGTTCGTATATGTCTCTTCTACAACATACCAAAAGGGCGCATCAATCGGACATACGAGCTAAAAGATACGGCCTTTACTGTCAGGTCTACGAGATCTGAAAAATCTGTACGGGATTACAAATTACAAATGTGCACGCCTCGTTGTCTAACTTCTACAACTCCAAATTGAGTGATTATTTTCTCATGTGATAACTCAATCTCTTAGATTCAAAATTTGGGGTCAAGCATCGAATTCCGACGTCGTATGAGGTTTTTACAGCTTCCAGAGTATACAACGCGCAACCAGAGATTCGTGGACGGGATTCATAACTTCCACAGTCGATCGGTGTCCACCAGGTCTTTTCTCTAAGTCCTTCATCAAGGTAACTCCAACTTAGACCACCTAGGTATTTACATCGATTTTTCTACCCTGGTCCTCTATTTAGGTCTTGACAGAAGAAGGGAAAACGAAAGAGGGAGATTCAACAATATACTGGGGACTGTCGGTCCACCGATCATGACGATCAATTTCACAGCCCAACACTCGTGGTGCCGGGATCTCCAGTTCTAATCATTCATCATAAAAGGAATGCTACCACCGGGACATGAAACCATGGTCATTACATCATCCCCTCTTGAGAGCAACCTCAGTTATGGTCCCATGACCAGGGTTTCATAAGTAATGTTTCTACGACTGACAGAAACAAGGTGGTAATCAAGCACCATGCTCATGTGCCAATCAAGGAGTCCTGATCTCAATTGAATCAATGGCATCAATCCTTCACCAACCGTTCAAGACGCAAGCGAATGATCTAAAGACGCAACATGAGTGTTTTACAACAAGCCCGTCTGAAATAATTTTATGCTTTCCTGTACAAACCGACGAGCTGGGAGCAATTGGTGAAGAATCTAGGTATGAGTAATATACCATTTTCTTCGTATAGATGTCCTGTACAACATATACGAAATTCACAACAATTGGAGAAACGAGCGAAGAGTTGTGGCCAAAACATTGGACCCCATGCCAGCTGTAAATTTTCTGAAGATTTCCTGGAAGTTTACTGTTTCGTCTATTTAGGATCCTAAACAAGCTCTAAACTCAAAAATCTTCCTTGGTAAAGCTTGGAAATTTCCTGGGCTTGAGGATACATATGCAGATGTCGAAAATACGACCCCAAACGAAGATTCTACAGTGTTTTTACTAAAGGCTGAAGTCTGAAATTTCCTGGTGACGTATTTCTGCAAAATTACTCGTGTATTCACATGGGTTTTCATTCATTCACTCACAAATCAGAAATTTCATACTTCTATGAAGAGATCACAGGAGATATACTTACTAGGGGAGTCTCTAAACCATTTGAGGGTTCGGCAATGTTGGAATCTCCGTTGGCAACTCCATTATCTTCATTCGGTTCGGGACTTTGGGAACTCTCTATATTCTCATATCCCAAAGAAGAGCACGCTTCATCAACATAATGCTTATATACCATGATTTCTTCCTGGGTTCGTCAACAACAATTATTATTATGTCATTCAAGGAGATGCCACGATCACGTGCACGAAAAAGGGTACTTACATCGACTTCTTCATCAGTGATGGATTCATGAATTTTTTACCCGGGAACAAGTTGAAGACCGTCAATCGATGGAGAAAAAGTCTAAAAAGAAGTAACAAACCTTGATCTCATGATCCTAGTTACACGGGTAAAGTCATGACACAAGGAGCGGCTGGGGACTGCACGTTATTTGCTAACACCCTATAGTCCTTACTTCTGGGCTCTCCGCTCCCGTAGATTTTCCTCTATTTCCATGGAGTCTACATTGATCCGGGATCTCACTACACGATCATCCTATGGTAAAGCTAACGGAATAACCAGGAATACAACTCAGTATGAAGGATCTCTCACCACTCAGAGCACATTGTTCATACAAAGCGCAGGATTCGACAGAACAATGAATCATGGATTAAAGGTGCTCATAACAGCGTCTACAAAAATGGTAATCCTCCACTCTTACCTACTTACGTTTCACGAAACTTAGTGATAATAACGTAAAACCTTCTAAAAACTTGCTCGCCTCTTCAAACTTGCCAAGATGAGCAAAATTCATTATTTAAAACCAGCACCTGACTTTTCATGAAACTATGAATAATTCACATAACCTTTCATATGAACATTCGCTGGTTTTCTACATGTGTGCATACACTATAATATCACCAAACTCATACATACATTATTTCATCATGTGTACAATTGCTTGCTTCCAGCAATTGCTCAAAAATCATAAATTGATTTTAATGAAACCGTGGACAACCCACGTAAAGTTTTTACTGAGTGAACATCCACTGGTTTTTCGAAAATTGGACAGACGTCCATTCTACAGTTGTGAAAACTCACAGACATTATTTCACCATGTATAATTGTCTACTTTCAACAGTTGTTCAAAATCAAAATATGATTTTACAAAATATGTAAATATTTAACGTGAAACCCATGTAAATTTGAAAAATATATCTACATACTTTTTCTCCTTCGCGCGAGCATCTGTCTTTGAAGCGAGAGTATATTTTCAAAAATTTGTGAACGCTCACATATCGAAAATAAAATTTTTCATGAAAGCTCATAGACAAAATTTTTATTAACAGACGCACGTCTTTTCAAAAAAAAAAAAGAAGAAAGTTTTCTCTCGTATGAGCATCCACCTTTGAAGCGAGAGTTTATTCCACTTTGTGAAATCTCATATATTTAAAATATAAAATTCCGGTTTTCGTGAAAGCTCATAGACGAATTTTATATCATTAGACTCAGGTCTATTTTGTGTGTTCCTTAAACTAACGAACGAACGAGCGTTTATTCATAAAACAAGGATTTCCTTATTGGGCCCGGCCCGCGAATCCTAATCGACCACGGACTCGTCGTCCAAACTAGCGGTTCAACACCAATTTATGCTCATGAAACGACTCTCCAATCATGACATTGAAGCCTTCATCAAGTCATGGTTTGCTCATGCTCTCTAAATCCGGTAACGTCTCAACTTACGACTAAGTTCAATTACTGGTATTATTATTTATGGCCGGAAAATCACCATTTAATGATGACTGAGGAACACAACTTTCCTCAGTAAGCAGGGGACTTAATGTAGATGGTGGATTTTCGACAAAGGATAAATTCATAAACTCATAATTATACAAAGCTCTGATTCAGCAATCAGACGTGAGTATCGAGACACGGGTCTCTCATCGAATTCTCAATGGAGAGTACTTTCTCTCAGAGTACATGTAGATATGTAGTTTCACGAATGGACAACGACATATATCATGAATACTGAATACTTTCAGTGATTATTTCTACATAGCATCACGAGATGGACGGCTCCTAGACAGCTTTCTCTGCTAGTATAGAGCGATAACGTCTTCAGGAACAAACAACAAGTTTACCCTGACTATGTAAAGGATATGACTTACCGGCAAGCTCATATCGGGATAATTAATGCTCCTAGACAACTTGCTCTGCTAGTATAGAGCCACAAAGTTAATTATTCCTAATTACAATTGCTACTATTTCATGGTCGAATCCACGACTGGTCCCATGGAATGGAAATAACGATTGTTCTGATTCTATGATCGAATCCACGACTTGATCTCATAAAATAGCAATAAATATATTATCCCATTACTCCGATTTCATGATCGAATCCACAACTGGTCTCATAAATGGTAATAGATAAATCTTAATTACTCTGATTCTATGGTCGAATCTACGATCCCATGCAATGGTAATGCTCACTTTATTATTATGAATTCGTAGTCGAATCCTCAGCTGATCCTATGAATTAATAATAAACATCTTATTACTCAGTTTTGTGAATTATTCTCCACTGAATTCTACAATTAGTAATAAATAATCAACAACCGGGCGTCTGAGCTACCTCTAAGTAAGCCTCGATTCAAATGGTGAAGGTGTATTCAACGATGATACAATAACATTCACCGCACGAACGAGTATTTCAAAAATACAACGACACGATGAACCTATGAAAAATAGAGAAGAAAATAATAAATAATTAAAAATATTGACCAGGGTGCTGGGAGCACGGACACACGACTGACCGACCGTGTCGTGGTCAATCCCACGCCAGTTTTATATTTTTAATGCATTTTTATTATTTTCCATGATTTGATGAAAATTCTCTCATTTTATCAAATCTCCTTCGTCTCGAGGAAACTCCTCGGTTTCATGGTACTTCCATAAATCCATAAAAAATAATACAAAATTAAGGAAAGGAGTGTGGGGCGTGACCATTGGCCAACCAACCATGCCTTGGTCCCAACCGGCCCCACACCCCACGGTTCCTTATTATTTTATTATTATTATTTCTCTAATTTCATGAAAAACTCCTTGATTTCATGGTATTTTTGCACAAATCATCAAATAATAATAAAATAAAATAAATTATGAAAACTTATGGGACCGGGCCTTGCCCGGCAGGCCATGCCCTAGCCGGTCCCACACGCCCCTTTGTTTTATTTTTTTATTATTAGTTTTCCTTGAATTCATCAAATTCCTTGATTTCATGGTATTTCTCTCAAATTAGGAAAAATTCCCTCAAATAATCGAAATACCTAAAAATATTAAAAAAAATAGGAAAACTCGTGGGACCGGGCCCTAGCCGGCCGCCATGCCTTCCACGGTCCCACATGCCCTTGTTTTTATTATTTTAATTTTTTTTGCTTCCTTGAACTCTTGAAAACTCCTTCAATTCATGGAAACTCCCTAAATTCATCAAATTTCTCAAAATTCATGAATCTTTCATAAAATCATCAAAATATTATAGAATTAAGGAAAAGGCACCACGGGACCGTGGTCACGACCGGCCGACCATGCCTTGACCACGGCGGTCCCACGCCTCCTCATTCCTTATTTTATAATTATTTTCATCATCTCATGGTGTTTTCCTCAGTTTCGTCGAAACCCTAATTTTGGCATATTTTCTCGAATGGATGCTCAATTGCACGCCAGAAAATATCAAAATTCTCAGAACTAAGACGCGGACGCCTTGGGGACACGAACACGCTATCTTGACCGACCAAGATTGGCTCTTTGGCTCACGGTAGCCGGTCCCATCAATTTTCACAGTTTTGACCTAATTTGCACAATTGCTCGTATTAGGTCCAAAACTCTCCCAAACACTTTGGATTTTCATGAAGTGATTGTCAGGTGGTCACGGGACAACCCAGGGCCGGTTTCATGACTCCATGGTCGGTCCCTCGCCTCGTCATAATTAATTAGGTTTTCTCACCTAAGGCTCGGACAAGCATTTTTGAATAAATGATTAAGCCAGCATTTAATCATTCTTCCACCAACAAATCGTCAACTCTTCAGAAGTTCTTCGTATTTGCTCACGTGAGCATATGGACACTACATGCTTGATCCACGGTCCTATGTAGTCGCTCCCTCCTTTGTCCCATGGTTGAAATTCTGATGAACCATGAATTGATCATCAATTGATCAAATTAGGGTTTCTGAATCCAAGGATCATCATTCCAGATTCTAACCTTAATTATGCTCGGTTCAACGACCAGTATTCTAATTAATATTTTTGGTATGCTGCCAATAATCCATCAGACGAGCAACACATGCTCAGACGTCAATCGTGTCACTTGGGGGGATATCACTTAGGGTTTTGGTCTGGCGGTCTACGACACGTGTGTTCAAACGTACGATGGAATGTGAGCAAGTCGTGCAATCAGTTGAAGGAATTCACGAGGTAGTGGGTGGAAAATTGACCAAGTCTCCACACGTTGAGAAACTGGTTTCAAACACGATCTCCACTTTCCCACTCCTTGATTCCATCAACTGTCACACTTCATGGAATCATGGTATCTAAAATTCCAGCAATATAAATAAGTCTCTGAATCATGATTGAATAATCGGCATCATCAGTATCATCAATATCACGTCTCATCGACAACACGAGATCATCAACTCATCAATTGAGCAACTACTCTCAATTGAGAAATTTCAATCACTCAGAGCTTATCGTATTCGGAACTCACACACCCACAATCTTTGATTACCATCGATTCCACACATTTCCCAGCTTACCTTCTACAGATCAACCCATCCTCTCTTGTGACCGAATTTACTCTGGAACGGTCATTGTCTTGATTTAGGCCGGAGTACTACAGATTGATCTCTCGAATCTAAAGCACCCCCTTTGCAGCGGTGCATCTGTGTGAGGTTTAACATTTCGCTCGGTTTGAGGAGTCTCCTCCGTATGGTCGTCTCCTCAATTCCTTAAAAACCAGCAAATCGTTTTTCCCCATCTACAATGTGTAACTATAAAATGTGCTTATGTAACTGTAGGTTACACATATAAAATGTGCTTATGTAACTTTAAGTTACACATACAACTGAAAATTTATATATTTAGAATGTTCAACTGTTTTTGCTATCTCTTTTTAACCTCTCCATCTGTTAATTGCAGCCAACTCCTAGCTTTGTAGCTGAGTTTTCACAGCTTAAAAAGCAGCTAGGTATATCAACAGTGGTATCCAACAAGGACGACCTGCAAAGTTGGCTGAAAGCGCAAACCATTGAGAATTTCCATATGAAAGAGCAATTGCAAGCAAAGCAAGCAATGTTTAAAGCAGTGTATACAATTTCCAGAGAAGGGATATCATAAGGGGACCTTTCAGGAACAACAGAATTCAAGATTCACAATTTTAGTTGCCAAATTATGCAAGCAATGGGTATTGATCCTTACAAAGTGATCCAGGAAGAATTTATGCAACATGAAGATGCTGGACATGGAGGTACTGAGCATGGAGCTTTTGAGCATGAAGAAGAAGAGTTATAGTTAGTTGAGACTGAGCAACAAGGAGATGGAAGTACTGAGCATGAAGAAGAAGAGACCGAGAAAGATACTGAGCAAGATAAAGATGACGCGGAAACTTCCTTCCATGAAGAATGTAAGTAGTTGTTCATTTTTAATATGCTTCTTTAACTTGATAGAGGTACCCAATTAGTTGACACTAAGGTCTTTGAACCTTTTTAATTTCATATTTTAGTTGTTCATTTTTAATATGCTTGTTTAACTTGATTAGACTTAATAAATGTTGAGTAAACTAATCATATGGATGTGTAATCCCTAGTTACACATGCTATATGCATGTGTAACTTCTGGTTACACTAGTTATATGCATGTGTAACTCCATGTTACACTAGGTATCCATGCCATATTCATGTGTAACATGAAGTTACACATGCTAGTTATCCAAGCCAGTCGATTACACATGATATATTCTTCTTGAAATTTTATTAAAAAAATTTAACATCATCATCATCATCCTAATTCTCATTTCAATCCTTGTGCAGTTCCATGTATGAGCCTTGCAGCTGGAAATACACCAACAATTCTGCAAGCTCAAACTGCTGCAGAGGAGCGCAAGACTCCTCCAAAGAAGAAGCGCACTGGTAAGAAAAAGCGCACTACTGCAGATGTTGTTGATGAGGCGCAGAAGAAAGCTGATGAAGAGACGCATGCTGCTGATGAGGCGCAAAAGAAAGATGCAGAAGGTGGTGGTGTGGTTGAGCAGCATGAGAAAGCCGCAAGAGATGATGCAGATGTCATTGAAGAGACACCTGCAACTGTCGGTGACGGTTTGGTTCCGACTGCTCCAACTCAGCCAACACCTGAAACTTTTGAGGACAGTTTTGCTTCAACACAGTTTGAGGACTCCATGGTGATAACTGCTACAACACAACAAACACAGCCTGACAATGCTCAGACCTACAACTTGGTGCAACTAGAATCTAACCCTACTGATATGACGGATGTTCCAGTGAGTGAAATGCTAGATGAGATTGTCGGCGACATTAACAAAAGTGAACATGGACCTGCAGTGATGGAGAATGCAGAACCTAGCTCAAGTGGTAACCACTCTTCCTTCTGTAACTGCTATTCCGTTTTATTTTTCCTTTATGTTTTGTTTGTAATGGAAGTGTAACCTGGCTTGAGGTTATCTTCTTAAGTTACATACATGTGCTAATTTTTTTAAATTTTGCCTATATTTGTTTGCGCAGCTACAACACATGATAACTTTTTTAGTCTTAGAATAGATAAAACTCCAAGACCTGTAGGAGAGTTACTGAAGGAAGCTGCGAATACAATAAGAGAAAACCAACCAGCATTCATGCAACAACGTGTGCTGAGGAATAGAAAAATTCCAACACAAGATATGAAGCAGTATGAAAAGAAGCCAAAGAAGATTAAGAAGACTGTTAATGAAGAAAGAATGACCGCAGTTCCAGAAGTGGAAAAAGAAATAATGGACCCAGTACCAGAAGTAGAAGAAGAAAGAATGGCTGAGGTTGCTGAAGAAGATGACGGAATAATGAGAAAGGATGTGAAAGGTCAGAAGTTATCGAAAGACTGGAAGGCGAGAACAAGGAGAAAGTGTTTGAATATTTCAATACTCATCCGAAAACGTAAGTAGCTTGACTCCAAGTAGGCTTGATTCTGTTATTGATTGTTGTGTTTTACTACTTTATTCTGTTATGTTGATTAATAGTTTACTTCTTTGTAAAATGCAGAGACATTACTTGGATTGAACGCAACGAAGATCGTAGCCACCTGTTTGATATATCTGGAGAATTAATGCTACAGCTTACCAAGAATGAATCCTTCTTGGAGTCAGAATTCATCGACTTCTACGTTAGCAGATTGAGGACAAAGATGAACACTAACAACAAGTATGACAAAGCTATATTCCTGTCGCCAAAAGCATACGTAAGTACTTCGATATATTTAAAATCTAATTGCATTTATAATATGTAGTGTGTGTTGTAAGATTATGATAACATACTCGAGAGTTTTTTTATGTCGGAAAACAGTTATAATGTGTAATCTAGGGTTACAAATGCAGTCATAATGTGTAATCTGAAGTTACACAACCATTTATAATATGTAATCTGAAGTTACACATCCTTATTTTTCCAGTGTAAAACCCAAGGCCCTATGTGTAACTTCTGTTTACATAATCACTTGTTCATTTGTAACTTTTGATTAAAATGTGAGTTTGACATTCCAAATGGTTTTTGCAGGCCTCTTACTTGAAGGATTACGGAGAATTCAAGAGATTTTGGATTCCAAAGATTGCGAAGGAGTATGTCAAGTACAAGAACGATGCAGTCAGACTTTTCGCCTCAATGTGCAACAACAACACGCACTACACACTGCTGGAGTATGAATTGAAGAGCTCCAATCCTTGAACCTGCATGAACTCGTCAAGCGTTAAGGAACTCAGGGGTGAACACCTTCTTCAAACCAAGAAATATGCATTTTCAATTACTACAGAACTGAGACTCTTGTGTCCTTATGCTCTTGGGATGAATGAAAATGCCAAGAATCTCCCTTCGCCCCTGGTGGGCCCGGAGAAGTGTATAAAATTAAGCGCAATAAAAACGGGGGCCTACAGTAATACCGCAAGTGCACGGTCGTCGGTTGTAGCTCGTGCAAGTACGGGTCGATCCACAGAGATCGGGAGTGTTTTGAGTTTTCTAGCTAATTGGGTTCCTAAATTGCTGTTGGGCTTTGAATACCCTTTGAAATGGGTTGAACTGAGCTTGGGCTCAGTTGGTCTTTGAAGTGTAAATGGGCTTGTGATTGAAGTTGGCTTTGGCCTTATTCCTAAGAATGAACTGGCCTCAGTCTTTTGAGTTAGGCTTTTGGGTTAAGCCCACAGTTGAATGGTTTGGGCTTTGGTTTGAGCTGGGCCTGTGGTCTTTCAACAATTTACAATGGGCTTTTGTATTTGGGCTTGACAGTGACAGGCCTTAGCTTGGAAAGTGAACTGTGAGCTGGGCTTTGGAGAGGAAGCAGCAGCAGGGGAGAAATGGCAGCACTAAGTAGCAGGAGAAGCACATGTACTTGCTAACTCAACAAAAGATTCAGTTTCCAGAGTTGTGCAGTTTAAGCAATTGAGAAGAGATTATGCAAATGTCTAAGATGATGCAGTGATGCTACAGATACACAGAATGGAAATGATAATGATACAGAACAGAATGCTAATGCTAGGATGCAAGGTATAGCTAAGTAGCAAAGTTAATGAACAACCACAGATGATTACTAACTAATATTTACAAGACTAAAATGATTACTAAGTTACAACTACAGATGCTAAAATGCTAGTAACTACAGCATGAGATGCAGGTGGTAGACAGATGCAAATGGCAGAAAATTATGCAAGATATGCAACTGCACAGAAAAGCAAGGTAAAGAAAAACAACGGCAATTAACAGGAAAGACAATGGAGAAAATGAAGAAACTAAACAACAACAATCAGATAACAGTGCAAGTGAACCAAGGCCTAAGCCAAGGGCAAGGGAGATGGTGAAACTGAAATGGTGACAATGCAAGGCCAAGGGAAGAATACAGGCATACAAATAGAATGGGAAGAGAATTAGCTTGCTATGAGCACTAATTTCTCCCAATGCTCAATCAAATCAAAGCTTCAAAGGTATCTAGCCTAGCATTCCATCAAACTAACAGTGAAATACACATAACAGTGAACATTTAACTAACAGTGAGCAACAACAGTGAACTAACATGACAAATTAAAATTAAACAGGAAATTAAAACATGAAATTAACAAGAACATAACAAACATTTGAACTACTAAACAGAGAATTAAAATTGCCAAACAAGAACCCTAAAAATTAACAGTGCAATTAAAATTGGAACCAAAAACTAAAATTAAACCTAATTGGTAACTTGGCTAGTCCAAGAACAGCTTCTACACCATACCCATCTCTTCTATTTATACAAAAAATGTAAGCAGAACCCTAATTTTGAGAACCCTAATTTTCAACAGTGACCTAGGGATCGATTTTGTAACCTGATTTGATGTGATGAGACCATTCCATCTTCGACCCATGCTTCCACTTGTTCTCCTGTATCACCTCCATGCATCAATTGCTTCTCTAGCACACGTTAATCCATCAACCCATAACCTAGGGTTTAGGTTAGGTAATAAGTTGATGGGATAAAGGGCTAGAATGATGGGGGAAGCTTTCAATCACGTGTAGGATGATGACGGAGGTGGTATGGTGGTGTCAGGGTTGGTGGAGCAGGTGGCGTAGCTGGTGGCGTCGGCAGGGTTGGTGGAGTTGCTGCTAGGGAAGGAGGAGAAGAAGAAAAACGATGGGGAAGAGATTAGGGGGTGTTTGTTTTGGGTATAGGTGTTGGGCACTTGGGTGTGAGGCGAGTGCATCAATTTTCGATGATCAGCGAGGATAAGCCGCGAGATGCGAAGATGGTAGGTAGATCAGACGGTGATGCGGAGGCAAGCGAGGAGCGACCGTCGGATGAAGTGATACAACGAAACTAACGGTGCTAGATTAGGTTAGGTGCTGTAGTGTAAGGCGGAGATATCAAACTTTGATGAACAGCAAGGGAGCAACCGTTGGATTCAACTACCATCTAATCTGAAGGCTTGGAATTTCAGCGCTGTGGTGCTCGGCAGAGACTTCAGATTTTGATGCTCTATGAAGGAGCGACCGTCGGATGCTTCTGAGAACTGATCTGATGGCTGAGAACGGAGGCGTTTTTGTGTGTAGAAAATGAGGTTGTGCGCACCATTCTTCGCGGTTTCCTTCCGTGATTTCTCCCGGCTTTTCACTACTTTTCTGCTCTTTTTGCTCCGCAAGTCATCCAGACTTTATTTATTACCTAAAAATGCAAAATTAATTAATAAAAATATTTATTCTTGAAAACAATGAAAATACAGAATATGGGATAAAATGTAGAATTAATGCACAAAAGATGAGTTAAATGCCAACAAAAAGGGATAAATATATACAATATTAGGCACTCATCAAATACCCCCAAACCTGAATTTTACTTGTCCTCAAGTAAAACAAAACTAAGGAAATCCTAACTATACCACTGTCGCTGGTCTCTCGAATGCATTTAGCGTATGCACTAAGCCTTTTAAACCACTAAGTGTCCCTAGTGGACGAGTGAAGTCTCGTGAAGGTTTACCAGAGGTGTGCCTACAAAACCTAAGGACAAAATATAAGCTCATATTCCATCAAATGTGACATGTGCAAAACAGTTAAGCTCACAGCGAAATGGAGATGTCAATCTAGCTATCGAAGGCACAATCCTAGCACTGATAACAAAAAAAGGACATGTGATAAGAGTGTAAAGTGTATCTACACATGTGTAAAGAAAGATCTGAAGTTATGACTACTAATCACCAAGAGATAGTTTCTCAGGCTAAGAACTGAGGTCGAAATCTAGCTAGCTGTCCGGACTTTACGAGAATTGTGAATGAGTTGGAGGTATTTCACAATTACTCGCGTTGTACATCAATGGCATACACTCTCCTTGCTTATTACAAAAAACAACAAAATAACTCTTTACATGACTCTTATTTACATTGACTATTCTCTTTTTATTTTTGGAACAAGAGAGGATGGAATTGATAAATACTTGATTTTTTTTTTGTATTTTTCTGATATTTTTTTTTTTTTTGAATATATACATCGTTTTTTTTTTTTTTTTTTTTTTTTTTTTTTTTTTTTTTTTTTGAAGAAGGAAACACTTTTGATACATATACAAAAGGAAACAAAAAATTACATGACACTTTGCAAGAGGTAGCCCTTTTTGATGCACCCAGTTAAATTCGATGGTTGTCTTTCTTAATGTAACCTCCACCTTCTATCCCAACCAACCAAAGAACAAGCTAGTCAAGTTTCGTTCAGTATTCTAAAGTGATTGGCAATCGTAACTTCCTATCAAAACCTTGAAGATCGAGGCCATACATGTATTGGTAGATCGTGCGCGTGCAAATTTCTTATCACAATGTGAATTGTGCTAGAATCAGGTGCCTAAATATCTAGACTAAGACTCCTAATAAAAATACATATTTGCACAAGAGTCAACATTTCAAGGTAAATGAGCTCCATTTTTATGATTTTTCATTTTTTAATTTTTTTTTTGAATTTTTTCGATTTTTTCAAAAAGATGGAGTTTTGTTTTCAATTATGGCATATTATCGTGGTATCTACTCTATACCCCCAAACCTAAACTAAACATTGTCCTCAATGTTTCAAAATATGGAAAGAATTAAAAATGCAACATATGGAAAGGGACATGCTGAGTAGAGTAAAAGGAGAGAGACCCGATTTCGGCGAAAGCAGAATTAAAACTCCGTTATTCAAGGCAAAAATCCAACATTTTCAGCCGAGATCATATTGGATTAGCAAAATATATACAAAAGGAACAAAAGGGTTTTAAGAAATTTTATCTACTGGATTATATACAAAAAAATCACCATACACCAAAAGTCTAAAGAGTTGAGGATCAACCCAAAAGAAAAGTGTAGAGACATGGAAAGTTTCAAAACACTAAAATTGGACTTAAATGGGAGAAAAATAAAACTTTTTTTTCTTTTTTTTTTTTTTTTTTTTTAAAAAGAAAATAAAATTTGGTTTTTGAAATGGGAGCAAGCCCACTGTTTGTCCTCTTAAGTAATGGAAGGAAGGCTGCGGCTCAAGAAACACTAAGTTTTAATTTTGAAAGTTTAATTTGGCCCAGTTGGTTAAGGCCCGACGTTTGTTTTAAAACTTTGGTTTCGAGGTCCACTTTTGAGTGGAATACAAGTCCACAATCAGTTATAAGCTCAGCTGGGTTTAAACCCAGAGTCCAAAATACAAGTCCAATGAAAGAATTTAAACAAGCCCACACAAAATTTAAACAAGCCCACAAATTAAACAACAAGCCCAAAAATAATTAATTACAAACCCAAAATAGAAAAATAAAAAGCCCAAAAAATTGGGTTAATTATTACAAGCCCACAATTAAAAAATTGGAAGCCCACAGGTTGGGTTCTCTTAATGGAATGGGTTTAGGCTTACCTTTTTAGCACAGCCCAGCTGCTCTGATATTGTTGCAAAAACCCAGTTGGGTTTTGGTTCTTTTCCTTGGTGGCGTCCCAGCAGAGGAAAAACAGGTTCAGAACAGCAGGTCCAACAGCAAATGAAGTGAAGCAGATGCAGATGCAAATGCTATGCAGTGAAATGCAAAAATAGCTAATAAAACAACAAGAAAAACACAGCACCAATCCCCGGCAACGGCGCCAAAAACTTGGCAGGCTTCTAAAAGGTCCTAAAAACGGGGGCCTACAGTAATACGGGGTCCTAAAAACGGGGGCCTACAGTAATACCGCAAGTGCACGGTCGTCGGTTGTAGCTCGTGCAAGTACGGGTCGATCCACAGAGATCGGGAGTGTTTTGAGTTTTCTAGCTAATTGGGTTCCTAAATTGCTGTTGGGCTTTGAATACCCTTTGAAATGGGTTGAACTGAGCTTGGGATCAGTTGGTCTTTGAAGTGTAAATGGGCTTGTGATTGAAGTTGGCTTTGGCCTTATTCCTAAGAATGAACTGGCCTCAGTCTTTTGAGTTAGGCTTTTGGGTTAAGCCCACAGTTGAATGGTTTGGGCTTTGGTTTGAGCTGGGCTTGTGGTCTTTCAACAATTTACAATGGGCTTTTGTATTTGGGCTTGACAGTGACAGGCCTTAACTTGGAAAGTGAACTGTGAGCTGGGCTTTGGAGAGGAAGCAGCAGCAGGGGAGAAATGGCAGCACTAAGTAGCAGGAGAAGCACATGTACTTGCTAACTCAACAAAAGATTCAGTTTCCAGAGTTGTGCAGTTTAAGCAATTGAGAAGAGATTATGCAAATGTCTAAGATGATGCAGTGATGCTACAGCTACACAGAATGGAAATGATAATGATACAGAACAGAATGCTAATGCTAGGATGCAAGGTATAGCTAAGTAGCAAAGTTAATGAACAACCACAGATGATTACTAACTAATATTTACAAGACTAAAATGATTACTAAGTTACAACTACAGATGCTAAAATGCTAGTAACTACAGCATGAGATGCAGGTGGTAGACAGATGCAAATGGCAGAAAATTATGCAAGATATGCAACTGCACAGAAAAGCAAGGTAAAGAAAAACAACGGCAATTAACAGGAAAGACAATGGAGAAAATGAAGAAACTAAACAACAACAATCAGATAACAGTGCAAGTGAACCAAGGCCTAAGCCAAGGGCAAGGGAGATGGTGAAACTGAAATGGTGACAATGCAAGGCCAAGGGAAGAATACAGGCATACAAATAGAATGGGAAGAGAATTAGCTTGCTATGAGCACTAATTTCTCCCAATGCTCAATCAAATCAAAGCTTCAAAGGTATCTAGCCTAGCATTCCATCAAACTAACAGTGAAATACACATAACAGTGAACATTTAACTAACAGTGAGCAACAACAGTGAACTAACATGACAAATTAAAATTAAACAGGAAATTAAAACATGAAATTAACAAGAACATAACAAACATTTGAACTACTAAACAGAGAATTAAAATTGCCAAACAAGAACCCTAAAAATTAACAGTGCAATTAAAATTGGAACCAAAAACTAAAATTAAACCTAATTGGTAACTTGGCTAGTCCAAGAACAGCTTCTACACCATACCCATCTCTTCTATTTATACAAAAAATGTAAGCAGAACCCTAATTTTGAGAACCCTAATTTTCAACAGTGACCTAGGGATCGATTTTGTAACCTGATTTGATGTGATGAGACCATTCCATCTTCGACCCATGCTTCCACTTGTTCTCCTGTATCACCTCCATGCATCAATTGCTTCTCTAGCACACGTTAATCCATCAACCCATAACCTAGGGTTTAGGTTAGGTAATAAGTTGATGGGATAAAGGGCTAGAATGATGGGGGAAGCTTTCAATCACGTGTAGGATGATGACGGAGGTGGTATGGTGGTGTCAGGGTTGGTGGAGCAGGTGGCGTAGCTGGTGGCGTCGGCAGGGTTGGTGGAGTTGCTGCTAGGGAAGGAGGAGAAGAAGAAAAACGATGGGGAAGAGATTAGGGGGTGTTTGTTTTGGGTATAGGTGTTGGGCACTTGGGTGTGAGGCGAGTGCATCAATTTTCGATGATCAGCGAGGATAAGCCGCGAGATGCGAAGATGGTAGGTAGATCAGACGGTGATGCGGAGGCAAGCGAGGAGCGACCGTCGGATGAAGTGATACAACGAAACTAACGGTGCTAGATTAGGTTAGGTGCTGTAGTGTAAGGCGGAGATATCAAACTTTGATGAACAGCAAGGGAGCAACCGTTGGATTCAACTACCATCTAATCTGAAGGCTTGGAATTTCAGCGCTGTGGTGCTCGGCAGAGACTTCAGATTTTGATGCTCTATGAAGGAGCGACCGTCGGATGCTTCTGAGAACTGATCTGATGGCTGAGAACGGAGGCGTTTTTGTGTGTAGAAAATGAGGTTGTGCGCACCATTCTTCGCGGTTTCCTTCCGTGATTTCTCCCGGCTTTTCACTACTTTTCTGCTCTTTTTGCTCCGCAAGTCATCCAGACTTTATTTATTACCTAAAAATGCAAAATTAATTAATAAAAATATTTATTCTTGAAAACAATGAAAATACAGAATATGGGATAAAATGTAGAATTAATGCACAAAAGATGAGTTAAATGCCAACAAAAAGGGATAAATATATACAATATTAGGCACTCATCAGCCCCCCACAAGGTTCAATTCCTGACTGTCTTCCTTGTGAATGCACTTACATGAAGATCAGGATGAAGAATAAACCACTTGACAAAAAATTAAGCTCAAGTATGATGCTATGGTGGACTGACAAGCTAAACCGCATGAGAGGAAGCATGCTATACAAGATTCTTTCGGACCCATCCAGAGATGTGTAAAGCAGTCATTAGGATTAGAAAAAATTTTATACTCGTAAATATGTTGTTAGCCACAAACAGATGTTAGACTTGGAAAATATGTTGTTAGAAACTTTTAAATTTCATTAGTTAGTAGATTTTAGTAGTTCTTGGTTTTGAAAATATTTTTGGATTGAAATTCTTTGAATTAAAAACTTTTATCTTGTTAGAACTTCTACTACTATGTGTACAGGTTTCAGAAAGTATGCAACAGGTTAAGTAACTACACATCTTAACTTGATGCAGAAGGTGTAACCAGAGTTTACATATGCATTTATCATGTGTAACCTAATATTACACATGCACTCACAGCAGTGTAACTTCTGGTTACACATCCATATATTTGAGTGTAAACTGAAGTTACACAAGCCATTGATCGGACTTACCCAATAAATCAAAATAAAATAAAGTTACACCAGCATTTATCATGTGTAAGCTAATGTTACACATGCATTCACAACAGTGTAACTTCTGATTACACATCCATATTTGAGTGTAAACTAAAGTTACACAAGCATTTGACCACTGGTCAGACGTACACAATAAATAAAAAATAGAATAAAATGCATTTCAACTGTGAACTGACAAAATATAAAATCTGAATAAAAGATCCTTGCACATAATCAACGTTGCAGAAAAATAAAAACGTTTGGTCCATGAGAACCGAAATGAAGAAAACTAAAAAACAAATAATCCAAGACAAATAAGAATCCACACATCAAATCATTACTTGCATAAATGAACTTTGGTAGGCTAAAGATAGTGGGGTGTAAACTTCCGAGGATTCCTGTAACCTGCCTTGTTGTGACCTATTTCATTGCAGTTGCTGCAACGAACTTTCCTCTTCACCTTCTTCTCACCTTTACTTATAATCCTTTTCCCTGATGGTCTACCTAGTTGCTTCTTCACGGTAGGCGGGTTGAGGGTGTCGTCCGGATGATATTCAACAGGCCTGTTGTAGTTGGGAATCGGCTGGATGGCATGCATATAAGTCTTCCTAAAATAGTCTATTGTAAAATATAGTGAAAATGAAATCAATGGCCTCACGTTTAATCTTGCGTATGGCTGCAAGAGCATGAGCACAAGGAAAACCATATACGCGCCACCTGGAAGAAAACAAAAACAAAATCAAAAATCAGTTAGTTGCACATACAAATCATAAAACACTCAAAATTAGCTAGCTACAGGTGCATGTACAGGATGTGTATCTTTAAGTTACACTTGCAAAATAAATGTGTAACTATTATTTACACATGCATATATCTAATGTAAAGTGGATATACACATTCTAAAAAAAAAGAACATACAGAGAGAAGAAAAAGCATAAGAAACCAAACCTTTGACATGTACAAGTCTCGTGTTCGAGGTCCACCATGTGAGACCTTTCACTAATAATTTCAAACACGGTAGGACTAGCAACCAATACTTTCCAAGACAAACCTTCATCTTGAAGAGCCACAAACTTTTCTTCATACTCAGGGGTTAATGGAGTCATCATATTAACACCAATTTTACGACGCTCCGCCATCAAACACATTATTTTCCTCCTAATCTGAAAAACAGAAAAAAAAACTCATGAATACATAAAGTGACAAAACATGAAATAAAAAGATAACAAAACAACAAAACACACACACACACACTCAATTAACCTGATCAAGAAGAGCAGATGCAGGCATCTTCTTGTGAACCAGAACCCAGCTATTGACTGATTCTGCTAGAGTACTAGATGTTCGTCCATACCGAAAACCTTTGAAATAGGCATTCGCATATGCTTCAGATGGGATTGTCTCGATGTAATCAGCCACCCAATCGCAGTTCAAGTCTCTAATCTTCTGTATGTCTTTCGCATGGTTTTCAGGTGAGAGTGCGTATGTCGCCTCTCGGAAATGGTCCATCACAAGCGAGTACCTAGGATCTGTTGCAGTGATGGGTATATTTTTCGTCAAATGATAGTAGCAGAAGCTGTGGAACCCATCTGGATAAACAAGTGGAAAACCCTGCAGGAGTCCTTCATGGCGATCCGAAAGGAAGGTGATTGGCCTCCCATCACCAACAACTTCAGTCAAATTCCTTAAAAACCACTCCCAGTTGTCGATCGTCTTAGAATCGACTAGTGCAAAAGCAAGGGGGAAAAATCCTACAAAACAAATTGTGCAGAATCGAAAGAATAATAAGTTTCACACAAACAGAAAACAATGTGCAAATACAAGTTACACATGCTAAAAAAAATATGTAACTTAAGGTTACAGATGTTATTTTCTTAGTTACACACTGAGTAAAGTAATGTGTAAGTGAGAGTTATACATGTGTAACTCTCAGTTATTTGTCAATTGAAGTTGTTCAAAAAAAAAAAAAACATAAAAAAAACATACCTTTACTACCATTGATCCCAGTAGATGCCATCAAGCAACCTTTGAATGTACCAGTAAGGAAAGTGGTATCCAAGTATACCATTGGGCGACAAAACCGGTACCCTTTGATGCATGCAGCAAATGCGATGAAAATCCGTTGGAACTGTTTATTTTCACGTTCAAACTTTATCACACTACCAGGGTTGGTTTCCCTTATAGCATCAATATACCATACCAAGTGCGAGTAGGACTTGACATCGTCGCCATAAATCGTCTCATAAACCTTTTCCCTAGCATTATATGCATGATAGTACTCCATGTTAATCCCATAGTTGGTCTGGAAATCAGCAGCAATTTTCTTGGGCTTCTTGTGAGGATTTTTGCGAACTTCTTCCTCAATCAAACTAGACGAGAAGCTGGTAGAGTAAGTTTGATTCAAGTTGCGCCCACCAGCACCACAAATGTGCTCAGGGTTATAAGACCTGACCTGAAGAGGTTCATACAAAATATAAACAATTCAACCAAAACACAATATGGTGCAAAAAACATCATGTGTAAACCAAAGTTACACATATTGTAACAAAACATAACATATACTAAGCATTAGATGACAGAACAAGGAAAACCTACCTGAAACATTTCGTTCCTTTCATCGATAGAAGCTGCATGGAATTTCCAGCCGCATTTTTCATCTGCACACTTAGCCGTAAACCTAGAATGCTCATTGTGAGTTACAAGCATTTGGAAACCAGTGCGAAGACGATACTTGGTGAAAGCAACCCTGACTTGCGTAACTCCTTCAACAAACACATGACCAATCTCACCAAGAACCTTGGGCCAACCATCCGATAACAAAGGTTTCGCATACTTGCTTTTATCTTCCAAATACATTGCAACAGTAAGATTGTTTCTGGACGAAGACGTACTACTAGACCCATTAGAAATAGAAGAATCTGCCCTAGAGCTGGAGGAAGAGGCCACACGAGGAACATTTTGTAAGAAAATATCAACGCTGGTCTTCTGTTTACTATTTGTGATGGATATAAGAGCTTGCAACGAAAAATCACAGTCAAGCGGAAAATCTTTCCCACTTTCTCGGAAGAAGAAAGTAATACCAAGTGGAGTAAACTGCTTCCATTCCCTGCAAACTTGTTCCTTAAACTCTTCAAGTTTGATATCAGTATTAACACACAGGGTAATAAAATCCGAAAAGTAGCGAACAACAGCAATGCAACTAACAGCAGCGCAACTAACAGGATCCATGACAACCTGAAAAATATCAAACACACAATAACAATATCAAAATTTTAAAATGAACGCAATTCACTCGGGGGCATTGCCCCCTCGTGAGAAGTATATTCTATGCGGCAAGCTAAATATGAGTAAAAGATACAGATGATACAACTATTTACACATAAACATGTTACATGACATATATATATGTAACTTCAACTTACACATGCTTAAAATACAACAATATATATATGTGTAAACTAAAACTACACATGCTACAACTAAAAACATCTGCTTCTTCCTCACACATGCTTAAAATACAAACATGATATATATGTGTAAACTAAAATTACACATGCTGCAACTAAAAAACATCCGCATCTTCCTTACACATGCTTAAAAATACAATATGATATATATGTGTAACCTAAAGTTACACATACTGTAACAAAAAAACAGCATGTCTAACAAATCAAATTGAAGTTGTTCTACTTAAACAAAATTGTTTCTTCGTACTCCTCTCAGTATCAACAAAAATTAACAGATCGGACATGCAAGAAGAACAAATAATTCAATTTTTTTTGAAAACAGATCTGAAATCAAAAACAAAATAAAATTCTTACCTAGATTGATTGTTTTCTTACTTCTGAAACAATGTTCTTACTATTCCTCTTCTCGGTATCAACCAAACCTGTGTAAGCATCAACAAAAACATACTCAGTATCAAAACCAAATAAAAAAAGTGAAAAAACTAGATCGCAATTGTAACAATCAAAATCAATTGAATTGAAAACTAGATCGAAATCACAACTCGTACCTACGTTGATTTCTCTATTCCAAACTGTCTTCTTCTTCTTCTTCTTCTTCTTCTCAGACTCAATAAAATCGAAACAATCCAAAAATCCAAAAATCAGTAGAAGATAGAAATCAAACAATCAATCAGAAAAAGTAATGAATCAAACCTATTCGATACAAACAGAAGATAAAATTGATACAAACCTATTTGTTGTTCTTCAATGCATCGTCTCAAACTCGTCAGATCTGAAATCCACTGAATAACATCAATAAATTGAGAAAAAGCAACAACGAATCCTTGTTCTTCGTCTCCTCTTCAACACAACAACAGACTAACGAACTCTTGTTCTTCAATGCAACAATTTCGTGTGAAGAAAAGACCTAATTCTGTTTCTGAAGAAAAAAATCAACGAGAGCAGAGAGAATAGAGAGCTGAAAACTAATTTGATTTGGTTTTCTGTTTTTGTTACCATATAAAACAGCTTTAAATACTGGAGAGTAATTATGGTATTTTCACTTTTATTAAAAATCCTGATGACGTCAGCAATCCGGAAAAATTCAAAACCAGGCCCAAAAGAAAAAAGATCTGGACCTAAAAATATCAAAAATGAAAAGTGTGGAATTGATAGTGGAGGATCCACTTTGTGGGGCTTGTATATGTTGAACCCATATAATATGGGGTTCTAATATTTTTCACATAGGAAAAACGAGGTGGTAAACAAGGAAAACCTACCATATCGATTGCGGCAAACTAGGCACTTTGCTATGTGCACATGAACCAGCCTTATCACAGCCTAGGAACCGAACCAGTCGGGTTTCCTTTGTTTGGCATTAATCATCGGCCTTTAACCAACGGTTGTAGTCCATTCAAAATTTCAAACAACGCAAATCTCAAGAAAATAAAACCCAAAGCCGAGCTACGTCACTCTCCCAACCCAAATACTCCGCTCTGACAGAATGTAAGAAAATAATAAAACAAACATAACTCCCAGCCGTTCATTTATTCAAATAAATTCAAATTCTGAAATCTACGGTCAAATGGTTAAGCGTAACATCAACGTTATAAATCTAAGACATATGGAAGTATTGTTACATGTTAACTCCATTTTTTTCCCATTCAAGAAAACGCCATAATTTTCTTCTTTTTTCACTGTTTCACAGTTTTGAATAAACATCTGATTTTCACTTCTAGGTTTTCATTTTTACTTCAATTGAAGCTGAAAATCAGAGTCTCAGAGCTGATTTGAAAATTAAAATAAAAAAGAAACCCTAGTTTTCATTTTTTTTTTCGAAAATTTCATGAAAGATTGGGAATTTGTTTCAAGATGATAGTTAGAACTTATGGTCGTAGGAAAAGTGGATTAACAAGGAGTTACTCTGATTCTGATTTTGATGAAGATGTTGGTTTTGATGATAGTTTAAATTTCAGAGAGTCTTTATCTCAAGAAGCTTCTTACAGCGTTGGGTTTTCATCACAAGATTCAACTACTTGGAATTTCGATTCTGAAATTTATGGTTCTCAACAATCACTATCTCTACTTCCTCCAAGAATTCCTGAGTCATTATCGCAAGGTGATACGAGAAAGTCGAAGAAACCTAGAAAAAACCTAAAAAGGGAATTGAAACAATTTGGTGATGTGAAACCTTCAAATTCAAAAGGGGTGGGGGTTAGGTCATTTTCTACACTTACTACGAGTACTTTAATGGAAGCACAAGAGTCTGGAGAAATGATGGAACATGTTGATGAAGTGAGTTATGCTTTGGATGGACTTAGAAAGGGGCAACCATCTCGGATCCGTCGTGCTAGTTTATTAGCTCTCTTAACGATTTGCGCAACTGCATCTCAACGTCGTCTACTTCGAACTCAAGGGTAGGTGAAAATTCAAAATTTTCCTGCCTTTCATTTTTGTTAATTGCTGTGAAATTAGTATTTTGTAGAAGTTCTGTTGTCTATTTTGCTGGTTTGAGAATTTGATTAGGTCCAAAGCAACATATAGTTGACGATTACTAGAAAAGGAAATTACATTAATATGGGTTTAAGCATAAGAATGCAAGAGCATAATTAAAACACGGTCAAGCGATCTGAACACTGATTTTGTGGAAGAGGACCTTTCTACATCCCCTCAGTATCTTAAAACTAGAATTCCCAAAAATTTTGTTTAATAGAATACCAATTTTAGAGTCTTTCTTGTAATATAGCACTAATGAATGACTACGCAACAGTTGAAGACTGTATTAGTAAAGCGACCTTACACATTTAGACGTTGGAGTCGAGAACTTTTAAGGGGTGTTGGGCACTTGAACACACGCTTGATTATATTCTGGACTCCATTATAGTTATATTATGGGTAAGTGGTAGCACTGAGGATCTTCTAATGTGCATAAGCTTTGGCAGCAGTGGCTTTTTCTTTTCCCCTTAAACCTAGTAACCCATTATCTTTTTTTGGTTGCCAGAAATGATGAAATGGGGTTTTCTCTCAGAATATGAAATGTTTTAGCCATATCGTTACAGATTCTAATTTGTGCAGGTTACCATTTTCATTTCAATGTTGGAGTCTTTTTTCATATGTGTGCTCATCTTTTTTGAATTTTTGAACTGTGTGTTCAGGATGGCGAAGACAATAATTGACTCTATCCTAGCTCTCAGTTTCAATGATTCTCCCAGCAATCTTGCTGCAGCTGCTCTTTTTTATATTTTGGCAAGTGATGTAAGTAGTTCAACTGTCTGCTTGGGGGGGATCCCTCTTAACAATTCATCTAGTTAGGTGTTCTGGGTTTGCTTCTAACTTGTAATTTGCCAATTATAGATACATTTTAAGTACTCATCATTTGACTTTAACAAAGATAACCTGCTTTAAATTCAGACTCAATATTTCAAAGATATGTCATGGTTGTAGAGAAGGTTGCCCCAAAAGTGATTACAAGAAAATTAGTATATTATTGCTTAATCATGCACAAATTAGTATTTCAATCCATAAGTTATAACACTTTAACGTGCGTCATTCTCCTTCTCAATTAATTCCTATGGTGCACTCTAATTTACTAGGTTTTCCAACAATTCAAATAGAAAAACCATCAACCTTTTAAGTTTATTACTATTTCAGGGTCAAGATGATCAACTTTTGGATTCACCTGTTTGTATTCGCTTTCTTCTTAACCTATTACGTTCATCCACATGGGTTAAGATCGAAGACAAACTGCCTACTATTGGTGGTAAGCTTCTAGGATTACATCGGAATACTGTCACTTTGGAAGATAGAACTGAACCGTTAGATGCCAGCTCCACTGCAATTATCTCAAAAGTTCAAGATATTCTTTTAAGTAGTCAGGAGATAGAGTCAAGTAACAGGGTTGATGATGGAATTGGGAGGCCAGAGTTGACCCCTAAGTGGATAGCTTTGTTGACGATGGAGAAAGCGTGCTTATCTACAGTTTCTCTTGAAGGTAGACAAAAATACCATTCTCTTCTTTTCGGTCACTGAAAGTTATTTAAATATCTGTCTGTTGTTTCTTATTTAAAATTCGGATTGAACTATCTATTGAAATCTGTTCTTAACGTTTATACATATCACTTACTTGGGGTGATGGTATGTTTGTCCAGACACATATGGTACATTTGGAAGATCTGGAGGAAGTTTTAAGGAACGATTACGGGAGCTTGGAGGTCTTGATGCTGTATTTGATGTAGCTCGGAATTGTTATTCCGTTATGGAGGTGTGAGCTTGTATGTTTATGTAGTTTTTCTTTTTGTTGTGATTTATGATGTAAAGAATAGGTTGATTGTTGTTGATCATTGTTGACCTACCACATAAAAGCTTTAATATCAACTTTTGGTTCTCTGCTCAGTCTAGCTTGTTTTCTTCTACCTTGTTATCATGAATGAGTTATTCCTTTGCCATATATCAAAGGTAGAGTTGATTTTTGTTTCCAACTCATGTGTGTATAGATCAACAAAACACGTTGTTACTTTCATCATGAGATAATGCTTTAGAAGCTTGTAAGTTGGTTCAATGAAGTCAGTATGGTTTATGAATAGCAAATATAACCAGCTTCCTCTAGGGAGTTTGGATTGTTCATTTTTTTTTTCTTGTAGTTCTCTTCTTCTTTTGGTGTTATTGTATACTCTTAATCCGTAGTTTCTTATGCAACCCATTTATTTGCAGGTCTGGTCCAGAAAAACTATGCCTTCTGCCAGGGAATTAAAAGATGAAGGGGCCTTAGAGACTGTAGTGCTGCTACTGAAATGTTTAAAGATCATGGAGAATGCCACGTTTCTAAGTAAAGATAATCAGGTACAAGTCGAATAGTATTTTCTAGTCTCTAATGATTGATATCATCATATGGCGTATGTGATTGATATGGGCCTGTAATCGTGCATGTATTATTCATATTACTGGTATTCTTAACAGGTTCACTTGCTTGGGATGAAAGGGAAATCAGACTTTGGGGGATCCTCCATTTCTTTTATAAATCTCATGATAAGTCTCATTAGAATTCTTTCAGGTAGGCTAACAATTCCATACTTCTGCTCTGCCATTTTCTAGTTAGTTTAATTGATGGTTGGCACTTAGGTGTACTCTGTATTTTTTTTTTTTTTTTAATGATTGACTGATTGTGCCAGCATTGTTTATAGGTCTTTCCTTGGATCTGAAGTCTCCCATTTTCTCTGGTAATGGGCCTCATGGTCACGCTTCCAAGATTATTTTGAAGGAAGACAGGCACTGTATGTCGTACCTTTTTTTTTCCTCCTTTTTCTTTTTATACAGTATGTTGCATGTGAGGATGATTAAGCTTCACAAGAACTTGTTGAAAGCACCCGTCCTCTGAAAGCTACCCTGCTTCGAGCAGTTTGCTGATCCATCACTTATTTCATGTAGCTTATAATCATTAAGGAGTTTTTTTGTTTGTTTTGAGTTTACTGTTTGTATATTGAAAAATCTCCAGCATTCAGAGGGCACTCAGTTAGCAACTCAGTAATACTACATTTTTGTATGTCATTTCTAGAAGGAAGCGCGGAACTAAAAGTTTGCTTTCGTCAATTTGCAGTTGATCTGGATGGAATTGTATCTAGCAGTTCATCTGGAAGGTGCTGTGGCACTGATAAGGCTTCTCAAGACAGCTTCAATGTATCTCAGAAATTCCCAAGATTGTCTACTTCTCCGTCAGTCATTTATGTGTCTAGTTCTGAAACTACATCGAGATCAGTTATTGGAACATCAAAGAGTTCACATTGTGGGGTAGGCAGAAAAATTAATGGTTTGAAGATGAATGCTAGTCTTAGTAAGAGACCTACTGTTACTAAAACCAGCAAGTGCATGAATTTAGATGACAGCGAAGATTCATTTGCATTTAATGAAACATCAAAACTTTCCGATGGGGGAGTAGGCCTAAAAGTTAATGGTCTAAAGGTCGGTGCCGGTCTGAGTAAAAAACCTAGTGTTGCCAAAGACAGTGAGTGCATAAATTTAGATGATAGTGAAGATCCATTTGCGTTTAATGAAACATCAAGTTGTTCAAATGGTGGAGTAGGCATAAAAATCAATGGTCTCAAGATGAGTGTTGGTCTGACTAAGAGATCTAGTGTTACGGAGAACATTGAGTGCATAAATCTAGATGACAGCCAAGATCCATTTGCATTTGACGAAGACGAGTTTAAACCATCAAAATGGGATAAGTTACCAAAGAATAAAGTAATTCGAACACAGAAAAGCAGAAAATCAGTTAGAGAGTTCAATGACGTTTGTGAACCGATGCTTATATCCAGCCAAAGTGAGACTAGTAGGGAGGAAAATTGTCATTCTTGTGAGATCACTGAACCACCTGCAGTTGAAGGAGGAAGTCCGGACCTTTTATCCGATTGTCTTCTTAGTGCTGTGAAGGTATCTCTCTCTTCATGATTCTTCTGAGTTTGGAACTATTTGGTAATTGCATTGCACTATTATTTTCACTTTCAGGACCTTCCTGTGAGGATAGAGTATTTTATAAATTTCTAATTGATCATGGAACCAGTTATTGAAACCTAAAATTTAAACCTTTTGACAGGTTTTGATGAACTTAACGAACGACAATCCTTTAGGATGTCAGCAAATTGCTGCATGTGAAGGACTCGAAACATTGTCTAAGTTGATCGTTGGGCATTTTCCATCATTCACTTCATGCATATACTTATGCAAGCTGACGAAGGACAACAATACGCCACAGAGTCAGAAAGACAGGCACTTGACAGATCAAGAGTTAGACCTTCTTGTAGCTATTCTGGGCTTGCTTGTGAACTTGGTGGAGAAAGATAGTCAAAACAGGTTCAGTTTTGTTTCTTACTTTGAATCACATATCTAATCTTGAGTTATTATTTCTGTGAAAAAGAGGGACACTTTTTTAGGGTTGTATGGATTTTGAGCTATTGTTTCCATAAATTAGTCAAGGATCCATGTGACAAGTAAACTTTCTTGCTCTTTCTGAACCATCTCATGTAATTTATCAGTAGAGCTGTCTGTGTGGAGAAAATTAAGGATATAACTGTAAACCCGGTTTCTACACAATTGAAGTACCATGATCTAATGATAGGTTTTCTCACCTCATCTCCAAAGTGATTTTTAATCTAATTTTTCACAAGTGTGTCTCATACCTATTCCCTCTGCCACTTCCTACTTTATAACATGTGTGCCTTGATGTGTTTATTTTTTTCCTAAGTGGGAAGGTCCCGTCCCAGTGGTAAGTTTCAGTTTACTGTTTCTATCTGCAGATCCCAGCTTGCGTCTACAAGTGTCTCACTACTGACATCCGGAGAATCAGAAGAGACGGAAACCCACACTGATGTAATTCCACTTCTTTGCTCTATCTTTTTGGCCAACCACGGCGCAGGTGAAGCAGCTGAAGCAGCTGAAGATGGAAATCAATTGACATGGGTAAGTAACTTGGTTTTTTAGTACATTTACTATGGTGCTCGATCTGATATATTTAGAAGTGGAATCGAATCCCATACAACATCTACAAGAGTAAGAAAACTTATGATGCAAAGTTGCTCCTGAAGGATCGATATGCAGTAACTTCTCTAAAATCAGTATTGTGTGAATTCTTACAGAGTGAAGAGGCTGCTGTTCAACAAGGTGAACATGAAGCTGAGAAGATGATCATTGAGGCTTATGCAGCTTTGCTTCTTGCCTTCCTTTCAACAGAGAGGTTTGCTCTCTCTCTGCCTCCCTCTTGCCCTCCCTCTCTCCCTCTCCCTTCATCCCCTGACTAAAATGTTTCATATGTTGCCGCCAGTAAAAATGTGCGTGAAGCTATTTCCAGCTGCCTTCCTGATCATAGTTTGGAGATTCTTGTGCCTGTGTTGGAACGATTTGTGGTAAGTAGCATCTGTCACTGGTTTTCTTTTCTTTTTTACTCTTTTACTACCAGGTTTTGACAATACCCCTCAAACTCTTTTGCTTGTCGCTGCTCCTGTTTGCTGATTGGTTTATGATGCATGTTTTTTCTTTCCTTCAGGCGTTTCATCTGACACTGAACATGATATCACCGGACACGCATGCTGTTGTAAGCGAAGTAATTGAATCTTGCAGGAGGAGTTAAGAGTATAAAAGCCAACCCTAGTTGTAACCTGGGCCAGTCCATCTCTCTGTTGTATTAAAAGGTGGCCTCAACCAGCAGTAAAATTTGACAAGCCTCTATCTCTTCTAGTCAGATCATTTGTGTTTCTTTTGTCCATTATTTTTTATACGTGTTTCACCATCTCAGTGTATGATGTGTTTGTACACCCGCTAGACGGATAATTGTATACAAAAGAACAATAAGGAAATTATAATTGTTTTCCTCTTTTTTCTTTTCAACCTCCACCTTCACCTCAATGTAGGTCCATGGTGTATTCAATTTATTTTTGAGCAAGTTGTATATTGCTGGTCAAGTATATTGCCAACCAAATCTCTCAAGCACCTACGTATTTGCAAACCCGGAATTAGTCTTTTGCACATTTTAGGTGTCATCAGATTTCCAGCATCATTTTCAACCAAATTTCTGTTCAGGTGGTCGGAGACGGTTCTCGGTAGACATCCGTCTGAGGATATTTACTGGTTGCCTATAGCAAAACCGAATTCAAATGAGTGCCTAAATCCATATTTGTGCCTACGAAATTACTCTTTTCGTGAGCGTTTCTTTAACTTGAAGAAAACATCTTTAATGGCGGGATCTCTTCTTCTATTTACCCCTCCTTTCGCATTTCTCTACTTCTTTTCTCCTTCGAACAAAGTCTATTAGGGTTTATCATATTATAAGAGTGTAAAATACTGTTGCATAAACCCTTCTTTAGTTTGCAACAACCATGGCCTCTACTTCAGAAGCAGAATCTGCTCCTGCTCCTGCTCCTGCCGCCGCTACTTCGAGTTCAGAAGTAGCAGAGAAACCTGCGGTAGAGCCATTGAGATTACCATCAATTGAGGAAGTTCGTGGGCAAGATATCTGGAATAATTGTGCTGTTCGTAGTGTTGTTAGTGGAGTAATGGGTAAAATCTCAATCTTTCCTTCTCTCTAACGTAAGATACACAGTCAAATCACTGATTTGATTCTCTATTGTCAATTCAGTGTATGTTGGACCAGAAAAAGGTTTGATTTTTATGCTCAATTTGAACATTTTTGAAAATTTCTGATACTTAGGGTTTCGAAAATGAATGAATTAATAATGGTATTGAGTCCTTGTTTTATGTTGGACCAGAAAATGTTTGATTTTTATGGTTGATTTGAAGTAGTGTGATTTGTTTGTTGTTGGAGGATTTCTGAATTTTGGGGTTTTATTATTTGAGATGATTGATTTATGTTTTTGTTATGTTTTTGTAGGAGGTGGCTTAGGGATAGCGATGGGTTTGTTACTTGGGGCATTAGATAATCCTATGATGCAAGAGGAAATGACTGTAAAACAGCAGATTATTCATTCTGCAAAAACAATGGGTAAAAGGAGTTATCATTCAGCCAAAACATTTGCAATCATGGGTTTGGTTTTCTCTGCTGCAGAATGTGTTGTTGAGAAGGTATAATCACAAACTCTGTGAAATACAACTTGTTTGATCTGTGACTTAAGACGAGCCTGCAATCCTACATTTGTAGAGCTCTTGTACATATATATTATTCGCACGTCTGATATGAAAATGATCAAGTCCAGAGTTCACCAAAATATGATTTTTCGAACAC
The DNA here is from genome assembly GCF_003573695.1 of Papaver somniferum. Classification (NCBI taxonomy): domain Eukaryota; kingdom Viridiplantae; phylum Streptophyta; class Magnoliopsida; order Ranunculales; family Papaveraceae; genus Papaver; species Papaver somniferum. Next base: position 68,780,475 of record NC_039367.1, read on the forward strand.
GGTTCTTATCTAGATGGCGTAGCAAATTCTGCTTGTATATTTGTGTTTATTTATGGATTTCTGCTATCTTGTTTGCCTAATAATTTGGGATCTCTGAGTTTAGGCTCGGGCCAAACATGACACGACGAATTCGGCTGTAGCAGGGTGTGTTACTGGAGGTGCATTATCTGCCAAGGGTAAGGATTATATATCAATCTGTCATTTATATGAATTGGTAAAAGTTGAGCCTAGAATAAATGTTACTATCAATCTGTGTAAATTCATGTTGGTTTAGTTTTGTTTGTGATTGTAATATGAGTTGTCTGCTAACCTGCTGGCATCTAGCTCCACTTTTGTGTTCTATGCTTTCTATAATTTACTTGGTGCGGAATTCTAAGCTAGACCGGTTTCTTACTGTGAGACTGCGCTTCATCTGAAAGATTTCCTCTTAGTCCATTAATAAAAGGGAACTCTCCTCATACTATATGAAATTCCTCCTTGTTTCTCATCAGGGTTTATCTCACCTGTTATCATCAGATTAATAAGGATCAGGGGCGGAAGCACAGGTTGACTAAACCTGGCTGTAGCCCCCCTTTTTTCTTACAAAACCTCACCAAGGTAGTAATTCACCCTTTGTCAAATTTTTTTTATGAGTTTAGCCCACCAAACTCATCAGTTTAGTCCACCGATCACAGCTGTTTAGTCCACCATATTCATATATGTGTTTTTTGTTAGCATAGTAAGAAGAAGAAGAGGAATAGAGAACAAAAAAAAGAAAGATTTAGTCCTTAGTGTGAAGTATTAGAGTTGCTTACTAAGTGTTTGTTTAATTGCTTCATAGTAGTTGCGTTATGTATTTGCTATACTGTTTCCGCAAAAAAAAAAATCATTACAGGACATTAACAAAGCTTGGAATACTACTTGTTCTCTAATTATTCTTTTGGTGAGTGATACAAAGCTGAACTTTTACAGTAGACAGTAGTCATCATCTTTATCACGGTATGTATGGCCTATTATTTTCATACTCCAACATAAAAGTTCAACCTCCCAAACCTAAAGTAACAGGCATAGAGGATACGAAGAAGTCATTGCACTACTAATGATCAAAAAAAAAAAAAAGAATGAAAACTTAACTGCCCTACTTCAAACTATAGTTACTCTGTTGGGCAAGGGTTTCATATAAGCTTCATTTCAATCTCCCTTGTGTTTGGTTGGTATTTTCAGTCAAGAGTAGCTGCAAACTTCAACCAATAGTTACTTTGTTGGGCAGGGTCCAATATAAGCTTCGTTGCAATCTTCTGTGTGTAATCTTTGATTGGTATTTTCAGTCTGCACATCGCAGTATTGTATGTATCTAAGTCTCTGCAATTACAGTACGTTAAAAGCAACGCTTCTGCTTTGGTCCTATATATACTTTGAAAACATGCATTTGATCCAGTCCAGTTAATCAGCCTTTTGTGAAGTGGAAATCTATTGCAAGGCATTAATCATGCATTTGGTCCTTATTTTATTAGTACTTTGAAGCTGAAGTGGTATGTGTTCCCCCGCATTTATTTGGGTGTGGCAAAAAATTTTTTTTTAGCCCCCCTCATTCTGAAAACCTGGTTCCGCCACTGATAAGGATCAACCACCTCATTGATGTTGCATATATTCCCTGCTTTAAGTTATCTGTATTACACTTTGCATAATTCAGTTGTTGCCGTTTTCTGGAAGATGACGTTGTTTTTAATTATACCACTTCCTAAAGTGTCTGAACATTTGAAAGGATTAACCCTTTTAGTCTTTACACTACCATTGAAGGAAAACTAGACTGCTACAGAATGTTGGAGATGGGGTTCTTCTCCTGGAAGAATTTCCCAGTAATGTATGGTTAAAAAATTGCTCGTCTGCTTACCTGGTTCTAATAATGGCCCGTGTTATTCTACTCATCATTGCACAAGACAGCTGAGATCTGTCAATCTACACTGTTGACAGGATGGTTAAGATGGGTGAAAATGATCCGTCTATGTGGTGTTTCACCAAAAGCCAAGATAGTTCAGAAAGTATTAGGAGAAAGCGTTTGGGATTTAAAAGCTTAACCGGGATCCCTACCTTTTGTTAAGAGGAAACAAAAGAAAAGAGTCACATTTCACCTTTAGGATCTTGTTTGTATTATAGTGTTATCTTTATTTAAGTGTGCTTCGTTAATTTATAAAAAAAAAATTCTTCAGTAGATAATTATGCAACCAGTATCTTTCTTGTCTAGGGCTATGATAATCGGTTTCTGGATTTTGTGTCATTTCAGGTGGTCCGCAGGCAGCGTGCCTTGGTTGTGCTGGTTTTGCAACCTTTTCGGTCTTGATCGAGAAGTTTATGGACAGGCACACTTGATTTTATAGAGAACATTATTCCAAACTTGTATACAGATATATCTACCCAGCACTACTTATTTATTTTCCTCTCATCCAAGAGGACGTACTTGTTTTATTTTTTTTTGTTGTTGTTTTTAAGATAGCAGCTTAGTTTAACTCAGCATGTAGATTTCTCCCTCCTTCGATTCTGAGACATTCCTACACTACTGCTTTGAAGTTCAGCAAAAGTTTGAGATTATTTTGAATCTGAAAAACTGAGTGAAATTTTGTAGGGCAGCATGCAATAATGGGGGAGTAACAATTTCTAGAGAATTTTGTGTTGAACTGGTTTCTTTGTGCTTTTAATTTTGTTTGATTTTATTATTATTGCATACTTTCTGCTGTTGTAACCAAATCCTGCAACACCAATCAAAACTAAATAGAGCCATACCCAAGTACTTGGTAGATTATAGGCAAGTATTACAAGTTTTCTGGTACCATCATCTCAATTATTAACCTTACTACAGTAGTTGTTGGATCGGAGACGAATCAGGATCACACATGGTTGTGCTTACCGAAGAATTTGACGAGGAGCTCATTCCTCCTGAGCAAAATGGGTTCCTTCTGATAAAGATACGAGTTCCATATCAGGAACATACTCCTTCACCTTTTCGCTAGATATATACTGTTCCATCCCTGGAAACTTGAGAATGTAGTCCTTCTCACCCATGATCACCAACACTGGAACGCCAACTTTTGGATTGTTTATACCAAACTGCTCATTAATTGACCTAAGATAAGACAGAACAAGCATAGAATGAGATTAAGTGCAACATAAACTGAAGAACCTACTCCTCAACAATTATTCAGAACTCTATATTTTACCTATATGGAACTTGCAATGCAGTACGGAAACCAGATTTTTCATACAGAGAAGCATAAGCTGAGAGATCTTCTTCACTGAACCACGGTGGGAGTGGATGAGATTCATCTACCAAGTCCATGATCTCTTTATCTTCTGGTGCTATAGGTATCACACTCTTCGAAAAGAGAATGTATATGTTTCGAATAACATTCTTCACTTCTAAGCGTCCAAAATCCGCTTCAGCCCTTCCTGGTTTCTGAAAAGCAGTTTAAGAGACAAACTTAGGACCAAGGGGTACATACAGATGTTTTATTAGTGTTATAATCCGTCTAATAGTCCGGTACCTGCCATCTGCGAATGTAGAAACCCTCAGGAAGCTGACCAGCAAATGCAAGTGAAGGACCTGGAGGTAGAAATGGAACACCTATTGCCACAACACCTCTCACTCTTTCTGGGTGTAGAATTGCGAACAGGTAACCTGGTCGAGCTCCAAAATCTTTCGCAACAATAAAAGCCTAAATGTCATTATGAAATGGAAATACCCATCATTTAGTCAATAACCTTAAGCAGGGAAAGTCACTCGTGGTGACCAGGTGAGTTCAAAAATCTTAAAGCCCTAAATATGAATCTTTTGAAAAATGACAAGATGAGAATAACTGTTTAATCAAAAACCTTGGAGATGGATAAGGAGTCAAAGATGTTGAGAGGGTCCTTGATGAGGTCACCGAAGGAAGCCTTTTCAGGTTCTTGGGGGATTTCTGATAATCCATAGCCTCTGAAATCAGGAGCAATTGCACGGTATCCAGCTTTTGCTACCGCGATCATCTGGTGCCGCCATGAATACCAAATCTCAGAAAATCCATGTAAGAAAACTACTACTGAATCACCTACAGAAATGAGAAATTACGCATTTTTAGCAAATTGATTGTAAACAGATACCGAAAAACCTATGATTAAGATTGTTATTACTAACACCTGTTCCGATTTCGGCTAAGTGAAGCTTGAGACCCCTTGAATCAACATACTTGTGCTGGATCTGATCCATTGATGTTCAAACTAGATACTGAAAACAAAGATGAGTAATTAACACACTGGCAATATTTGTACTAGTAATATTCTCTCACACAATCTTTCCTGCACTTATTATTTTGTAAAAGACTTTTGTTTATCCTTTAGAGAGGGCGACGAGCTCTATATACATTGGAATGGTTCCCGAGACTACAGATGTTATTTCAATTGAGGATCCAATCACATTCAGTTAGTGACTGATGCTTGATATACTTCTAGAACAAAGTGTGTGACTTGTCACATGGACTACCTGTAGCTTATCAATTGTATGCTGAAATAGTAAAACCTAATTTAAGTGCAGATTCTCTAATTGGATTCTTTACATTAGGATCCAGCCAAAGTGATTAATGTAAACTGTTTCCCATTTCATTAATATTAGATATGAAGTTCTTTAAGTATCTGTCTTTTAACTTCTGTTCTTCTTTCAAAGTGATTGACTGTTTCTTGAGTCAGATTTGCTGTAACTTTTTCTATTTATTTGCCGGGGGTTACTTGTGGATGTATGGTCCATTCATGTCAACCTGATCAGTGAAACATCTAACTCCGGCTGACTCCAGTCCTGACCTGAAGGTGACCAAAGTAGATGCTTGTTTCATTAGTAGAAGAGGATACCATGCCAAGTGTTGTCCCATAAATTTCATGTCAATTTAGTTAGTTATTATATTTAAAAGACAGTGCTAGTTTTCGTGTTCAACACTTCAATTCATTAGTTTTCCTGGGAGTGTAAGGTTTTTTTCTTCTTGACCAGAATGCATTAGATACTTTCGACGTGTTTACTTTTATAGTCATACTTTTTTTTCATGCTCAGGTATCGTATTCTGGGTATGAGACCTGCAATTCAGATGATGAGAGCACTGAATGAAATCATAAAAGATTTAGAGTCAGGATTACTGGCTAGGGAAATAAATTTGACTGCGTTGGTGTCCTATGCGAATGCTTTTCTGGCTTTGGTTTAGAGGGTTCTAGTATTTGTGAAAGAAGAGTAAAGACTTTTGAAAGGGAATTTACCTGAATCAGTGTCAGTGGTTCATTTGAAACGCCTTTACTACTATAGTTTCTCAGACAATTTCCTCAAATGTATGTTGCCAGTTGAACTATTCCTTTTGTACAACCCTGAGGTATTGGGTTTAAGTGGCAATGAGTTCTGTGGTTTATTTACGGTAAAAATATGAGTTCATTTTGTCCAGATTTCTTGATGTCTGAAAGGGTAACAATGCTTCTTGCAGGAAGCAAGAGAGAGAGAGAGAGAGAGGAGGAGGAAAGGAGATAGGTTGGATGAAATCACCCGTTGTTGAGAGAGAACTGGGAAACACTTCCGAGGAATGAAAATTACTCGACGAAGGGCTAAAACTCTTCCCTTCATTTATCAAAATGTGGTTGATGCTGGGATGGCTAGAGGATTGGCTTGGTCACTTGGAGGAGAAGATGAACGGCTGAGTAAAGCTCGAGCTGTTCTACTTCTCACCAGAGGCAGGAAGAAAAACCTAAAAAACCCTGATCTTTGGCTTGCTGCTGGTGCTTGAGCTTAATCAAGAAGGATTCTGAGGTTCTTAGAGCCAAGGCGTTGCAGGGCTGCCCAGCAAGTGGGACAGGGTCAATTGAGATAATCAAACAATGCAATAATGATACTCATATCATTATTTTGGTGGAGAAAATGTTTTGACATGACTGGAAGGTGGACAAAGCTAAAACTGGATGAACTGAGCAGTTACTCTTGCCCTACGTATTGGAGATTTCTAGGCTATGTATTACAAGTTTGTACTCCAACATGGGACTGAGGAGACACTGAAAGATGTGCTGCTTCTGAGCCAAAGCATAGTGCAAGATGGCAGGCAGTATAGAATTCTCAGCTGCCCATATAAGCCATTTTGAAGAAAGCAGTTGCTGCACCGGGAAAAGATGTGCATGCTGCAGATAGTGGCAAAAACTAGAATTTCCTGTAAGTTCAAGTACTCTTGTACAGATTTTCATTGAAAAGAATGTTGTTCTCTACTGGTTGGATAATAATGCCGTGATTTTTCTTAGGGTTTGCTTAAACTTTATGAAACCTTCCAGGGTGCTTTTCACTCTAGACTAATGGTTTATGCTAAAGTTACTATTTCTTGATCAGATTTCTGACCCACCAGATGTGGAAACTGATGTGAGTAGATTATCTTAGGTTTGGTGTGCATTTATCAATTATGGTTGCTCTCTTATCTGGTCTCCAGACCTTGTGGCTATCATGAAAAAAAGATATGTTCAAATCCATCCCGTGGGAGTTAATTGTGTTTATATGTGAAATAAAATCTAAAATAACAATTAGGAGAGTTTTTTGTAATGATTCCGATGTCACATTTCATCTCTGATACACGTCTTGAAACAAGCACGACCGTATATTTTCTGTAATATGATTTGAAATTGCCATGATATTAGATATTTGTTGAAGAGTTGCTTTATTGCTCTTTTTAGTGCAAAATTTTCAAATTTTACAAGAGGGAACTTATTATTACTCAACTATACTAGCTGTTCATACGCACAATAGCACACACTCGTCAAGATCCAAGGCTGTTCTGCAGGTCCTTCCTCCCTTACCAGTTATATCTCCGAAGTTGCTCTTCAAGCTAACCCAACAAGCTTCTCACTAACCTCCCAGACCTTTCGTGCCTTATCAACATCACTAGCCTCTTGTGATAGCTGGTTCTCAAAAGAAGCTGAATCCTTATTCCAGCTCCAATAAACACCTGATTTGGTTAGGCTTGGATCACTTACCACCTGAAACAAAAACCAGTGGTGTTATTATTTAAGTAACTGTATTGTTATTATCCTGGTTTCTCTTTGATTGACTCTGATGGTAATTTTCTCACCTGTGCAAGTCTTTTACCAGATTCTTCTTCTGAGACAAAGCCCTTGGTAATGTACTTTTGAAATGGAGGAAAAAGGGTTCTGAACAATGGAATATGCTCCCTGAACAAGCCAGTCGTAGCAATGCAACCAGGGTAGAGAGAAGCAAATGTGATTCCGGTCTCCTCGTGGTAACGTCTGTGGAACTCTTGCATGGTGAGCATGTTGCAGATTTTGCTATCCTTGTAGGCCTTGGCACCATCAAAGTTTCCTCCGTCAATCATGGCTGAACTGTTCAATCCATTCAGCCCCCCTGCAAGTCCACGAAGATCCCCTAGGTTGGCCTTTGGAGGTACATTACCAGCCAACGTGTTTGTGTTACCTAAAAACCCACCAAGTTTGAAATCACATCGTTCGCTAACTCTGCATGTTAATTAATACAGTTCATTACGATTCTAATGAGAAAGGACATACCTGTTATTGAGCCGACGATGATGAGGCGCTTAGATGGGTAATCAGACTTATTTAGGTCGTCCATTAGCAACCGGGATAGTAAGAAATGTCCTAGGTGGTTAGTTCCGACACTGAGCTCGAACCCTTCGGCTGTGAAAGCTGGTTCTCTTGCAGTGGGCTGGTAGACAGCTGCATTATTTACTAACACATCAAGTGGTCTACCTGACTGCCTGAAGTTGTCCACAAACTGCCTGACACTGTCAAGGGAAGAGAGGTCGAGGTGCATAATGGTGTAGTTCTCCTTGGACATTCCTGCTGATTTAGCTGCTCTCTCAGCCTTGAGGAAGTCCCTGCAGGCCATTATGACGTGCCATTTCCCCGTCTCTGCCAGAGCCTTTGCTGTGGCTAGACCGAGTCCTGACGAAGCTCCGGTGATCACCACGCTTCCCTTTCTTAGTGTTTTCTTCTTTTCTTGTGAGGCACGGTTAACAGCTGGAGTCATTACTGCCGTTTGGGATCTAATGCTTCTGGTCCTTTGGCTATACTCTCTCTGCAGGATTTTGTCAAAAGTGAGAAGTAAGAAATGGAAACAGTGAAATATGACAACTCAGTTGAATTTGCGAGTGGGTATGTATTATGATCATTAAACAATTTATATTTCTATACGTCTTGGCTTCTTTTGCAAATAGATCAGTATATGTTTTTTCTTTCAATTTATGTGTCAATCTTCATTTATGGCCTAAAATTTGTTTACGTTTTCCTTAGTACAATGATCAGTTCCAGTGTGTAGAAAGGGCCTTATTATACCTTGCTCCTTACGATGGTTGGATTGAACTTTGTCTTCAGATGCTCGCTAATAGAAGTTCCAAGGGAAGTTGTTTCCTTGAGTTGCACGAGTGACTTTCCCTGCTTAGATAGAAGAAAGCACACTTTAAGTTCTAAATCATCTCTATAATCCATTTAACTATGAAGTAGACAAACTCTTTGAGAAACGTAAGCTAAATAAATCTACAAAATAATAGATTACAAGGTATGTCACCGTGTGAAATAGATTACAAGTAATATATATGGGTCTAGTGTACACAATTGTCATTGTTATGGCATTATAGTCGAACAGACCTCTTTGTGGATGGAGACAGCTGATGAAAGTAGAGAAGTTGCCATAGCTGAGGTTACTTTGGTTGAAATATTATACTTTGAATCTCAGGATATAGCAAAATGCTGGAGTGGGTAAAGAAGGGAAAGTAGTGCTCAACTGTTTGAAGGAGATATATGAATGATTCTTTTTATAGTGTTTTGGAAACATAGTACATCATTGTCTGTTAGGTGAACATATTGACAAAATGTTATGGATTAACAGGATTATGTAGGACCCACATAGAGGATAAAAGGTACCATGTCATCATCTGTCAACCAATAAGATTCACTTATCTAGATTTCTTCTGACACTTTTTAACTCTTTTTTCCCTTTCAGTAATGCTTAGGATACATTGCAGAGGATATTTAGGGCTCATTCTTCAATACTCCTGTATTTTAGCTCCCAACAGTTATGGAGCCCAACTATATCCTTTAGAGTCCATGTGAGTCATATCTTCATAAGCTGAAATGGCTTCTCACTATTGGTTGTATCGATTTTCTTGGGTAAGTTATATTTTGTAAACATGGGATAGTTGTGGGTTTCTTCTGTCATGCTCAGTGATTATTTCTTTCTTGCCTAGGCTCCATAATGGGAGTTTCTTTTTACAGCTCTCAATCCAAAAAGTTTCCTTTTACAGTTGAGTACATATTTTCACTCTCGATCTGTTTGCACTACATGGTGTAAAGAAAGAACATAAGTTCACGAATTGGGACATATTCAGCTAATTCAAGTTCATGATCTTTTTGTTCATCCGGTAGACCCAATTTCAAGATCATATAACATATCATCTATGCGTGAAGATGTTTTCATCAATTGTATGAAGTTATTCCGTTCTATACTGACTGGATTATATATCCTTGAACATAAATTATGGACTCTTTCGAATGTGATAGTCACAGTAGGCTAGTGGATTATGTGCTAAAGTTTATATCGATCAGATCCCTAGACCACCTGACATGGAAACTGATTTGAGTAGATTATCTACCATTTATGTGCACTTCAGGGTTCATCCTAATCTTGGCCTTATGATCTCTATCTTGGCTTCTGACCTCGTGGTTATCAAGCAGTAAAAAAACGTTTTGAATTTACCTGGTTGGGGTTGAGTGCATTTAAAATGTGAAGTACATGTAATTATAATTTCTTCATTGATTGTATCAAGGAATTATGTTCAATTGCATAAATTTTTGAACTTTCCAGAGTGATTTTCGCTATGGGCTATTGGGTTATGCTAACGTAACTTTATGTCGAAACTGATGTGAGTAGATTATCTCAGATTTGGTATGCATTTAAGGGTTCATCCTTATGTTGGCCTTATAGTTGATATCTATCTTGTCATCTGATCTTGTGGTTATGGTATCATGCGTTAAAGAACGTGTTCAAATCCACCTGGGTGGGGTTGAGTGCATTTACATACGAGATAAATTTAAACAATAATTAGGGGCTGATTTTGATGTTCTGATCCTGGAATCACATGTCACCTCCGACTGATGGTGTTCAAGCATGCAAGACTTGTGTACATTATAAAATTTGAAACTGCATTGATACTACATTTTTAATTGAAATTCAAGAGGTACTTTATTGCTCTTTTGGCGCAAAATTTTAAGTTTTACAAGAGGACCTCGTTATTGCTCGGCTATACTAGCTGTTTAGATGAACAATTCGAATACACTAATCAGACCCCCAGGATGTTCTGCAGGTCTTTCTTCCCTTATGGTTGCTCTCTATCTTGTTTTCTGACCTTGTGGTTATGTGAGCTTAGCTGCTCTTCATGCCAACCCAACAAGCTTTTCACTGACATCCCACACCTTTCGTGCCTTGTCGACATCACTAGCCTCTTGGGATAGCTGGTTCTCAAAAGAAGCTGAATCCTTGTTCCAGCTCCAATAAACACCTGATTTGGTTAGGCTTGTATCACTTACCACCTGTAGCAAGAATCAATAGCATTATTATTTAAGTAACCAAATTACTATTATTCTGGTTTCTCTTTGATTGACTCTTAACGGTAATTTTCTTACCTGTGCAAGTCTTTTACCAGATTCTTCTTCTGAGACATAACCCTTGGTAATGTACTTCTGGAATGGGGGGAAAAGGGTTCTGAACAATGGAATATGCTCCCTGAACAAGCCAGTTGTGGCAATGCAACCAGGGTATAGAGAAGCAAATGTAATTCCGGTCTCCTCGTGGTAACGTCTGTGGAACTCTTGCATGGTGAGCATGTTGCAGATTTTGCTATCCTTGTAGGCCTTGGCACCATCAAAGTTTCCTCCGTCAATCATGGCTGAACTGTTCAATCCATTCAGCCCCCCTGCAAGTCCACGAAGATCCCCTAGGTTGGCCTTTGGAGGTACATTACCAGCCAACGTGTTTGTGTTACCTAAAAACCCACCAAGTTTGAAATCACATCGTTCGCTAACTCTGCATGTTAATTAATACAGTTCATTACGATTCTAATGAGAAAGGACATACCTGTTATGGAGCCGACGATGATGAGGCGCTTAGATGGGTAATCAGACTTATTTAGGTCGTCCATTAGCAACCGGGATAGTAAGAAATGTCCCAGGTGGTTAGTTCTGACACTGAGCTCGAATCCTTCGGCTGTGAAAGCTGGTTCCCTTGCAGTGGGCTGGTAAACTGCTGCATTACATACTAGCACATCTAGTGGTCTACCTGACTGCCTGAAGCTGTCCACAAACTGCCTGACACTATCAAGGGAAGAGGGGTCAAGGTGCATGATGGTGTAGTTCTCCTTGGACATTCCAGCGGATTTAGCTGCTCTCTCAGCTTTCAGGAAATCCCTGCAGACCATTATTACGTGCCATTTCCCTGTCTCTGCCAGTGCCTTTGCCGTGGCAAGACCAAGTCCTGACGAGGCTCCAGTAATCACCACACTTCCCTTTCTTAGTGCCTTCTTCTTTTCTTGCGATGCACGGTTCATAGCTGGAGTCATAACTGCTGTCTGTGCTCTAATGCTTCCGTTCCTTTGATTTCATTCTCTCTGCATATCATGTCAAACTTATGAAATGAAACAACTCAATCGACTTTAGTAATATGTATAATTATCAAACAGTTTTGTGTCTTATCTATAACTTGGATTCTTTTTACAAACAGAGCACAAGACATTTGAGGTGAAAAATCTCTGATTTCAGTTTAAGTTAGTCTTCTTTTATGTGTTGCATTGAGTTTGCAATATCGTTAGTACAGTGATCAGTCCCAATATGTTTTAAGCGATAGTATTCTGTATACCTTGCTCCTTAGGATGGTTAACTTGAACTCAGTATTCAGATGTTGACAAACAGAAGTACCCATGAAACTTGTTTCCTTGAGTGACACAAGTGACTTTCCCTGTTTAAATTGAACAAAACCCATTGTAAGTTTCAGATAGTCTATACATTGCAGAAAAAGTACAATAAATCTAGCAAACAATGTCAGGAAGCTACGTTTTAAATGTGTGAAATTGATCACGACAGAGATCTACCGTAACGGCTCTTGTTATGACTAACATAATTATTATTATCAAACTGCACAGTCGTATTTGTTACGAGTCTAATGGCATTATAGTTGTACAAACCTCTTTGTGTATGGAGACAGCTGACGAAAGTAGAGAAGTTGTCATTGCTGAGATTCCTTTGGTTAATAGAAATGTTATAATTTGAATTTCAGGAATGTGTAAATGAGGGAAAGTTGAGCTCAACTGTGGAAGAAGATGTGATGAATGACTCTATTTATAGCATTTTGGAAACATAGTATTATCTGTTAAGGAGAACATATTGACAAAACATTGCTGATTATTTGGATGATACTGGCATAGAGGATACATGTACCATGTAATCATCTATCAGCCAATAGGATTCAGTTATTCGGATTCCATCTGACAATTTTTAACTCTTTTTCTGTAATGTTTGTCAGAGGTTATTTAAGGCTCAATATCCAATACTCCTGCATCCCAGCTCCCAATAGTCATGGAGCCTCTGATGCCACTATGTTTTTTAGAGTCCATGTCATCATATCTTTCTTCATTAGCATATGAAATGGCTTCTCACCATTGGTCTAGTGGATTTTCTTGGGTTGGTTCCACTTTGCAAAGATGGGATGGTTGTGGGTTTTTCTGCCATGCTCAGAGACAGTGATCATTTCTTTCTTGCCTTGGTTTCATCTAGGGGTTCTCTTTTCTACAGTTAAAAGCATGGTTTTATCTCTCGTTCAGCTTCCAATTTGTGTTAGAACTTGGAACCTTCTGAATTTTAGCTTGTTCTTTGACTGGACTTGTAGCATAATGTATATGCACATCATTATTAAGTGGACCCTCTTGTTTTGGTTAGCGTACATCTATCCAGGGGAAAATTAGGCTTGTTTTCCAAATCTATATAAAAAGTGAACTAGAGCTACAGGGACCTAAAACGAGTCCGTAATATTTGCCAAATTTGAGATCCTCGACAAAAAGCAAAGGCTCTTCTTTTATGATGGGTTCTTCACGGCTAAGAAATCCACAGTGGAAGAGACATGTCCTTTGGATACCATGTGATTCACTACTTATTATCAAAAGCATGAGAAGTATAATCAAAGCAAATTAATTATGAAATGGACATTATTTTATAAGATTTGGTCTCATTTTTCCGGAGTTCAAACGGCAACAAATTTGAAGGCAATATTTTGGTGATATATTTTTCTTGTGAAATTCGAGAATCCTATAGAAAATGAGTACAATCTGAGGCGTATACACCACTATCTATCACTTTGAAAATCAATAGCGGAGAAGTAAAGGTCAAAATTAAAATCCGTAGATGGTGAGTTTTGGTATCTCAAATTGTGCTCATTTTTTTTATAGTTAGAGCACTGCTAGGTCGAACTCGCAAGCGTTGTTATCTCAAGCATGTTTGTCAAGTTTAGTGATCAAAACTATAAGTCTTGATTTCTAGTCTACTTATAGTAATGTCTCGGATTAGGATAGATTGTGTAGTTGAGCTTTAGACTTCACGACGTTCATCGATTGAAGACGAAGAACTACTAAGGGGAGCTTGTGGAACTTCATCAAAAAAAGGTATGTGGAGACTGAAACTCGTCTATCGCTCAGAAAGTCTATTTCTACTCCCTTCTTGAGACAAAAAATCGTATTACTATATAGTATTCGATTATACACATTTGATATTTCGAGTTGAGTTTAACTCGCTTACATATTTCTCGAAATATGTGTTGGAAAGCTTTCGCTTTAACCAAGTTCATCTTATATTCTTGACGAAAGTCAAAAGATGATCATATGAAAATCGCCTGGTAACATCTTACATGATTTGTGTGATACAGTCATTTGATGTGGACTCGGAATGTTTCGTATTGATTATTTCAATAACTTGAAAATCGCTTTGATGCTAATAGTTAGTGAAAACAACTATTGTCATCCTCTAAGAAAGTTTCAATGATTGAAATAGAGTTTAGAACACTTATCCATAATTGGATTATAGACATAATATGCGTACCTGCATATATGTTGATCCAAGATCGGTATAGTATGCATACACGTATGCGTACTGGGAAGGTCAGGTAAAGTCCGAGAGCCTTGGTATGCGTACCCGTACGCATACTGACAAACTCAATTGAAGTCCGGGAACTTTTGTATGCGTACTCGTACGCATACTAATTCAACTGTTGTTTTGGATGTGTGATAGTATGCGTACCTGTTTGCATACTGTGAGACACAGTCCAAGTGCGGCTACTTAAGTATGCGTACCCGTATGCATACTTGAGTTTGTTAAGTTCTAGAATCAGTTTGTTCATGAACTAATACATTTATAGAATAAGGAATGCAATCTTTTGCAAACCGTGGCTACAATGTTGATGACTTGATTCGAGTGAATCAAAATCGATTTTGCTTCAATTGTGCCTTGTATACTTCTACGAGAATATAAACAATTGAACAACTCTTTAAATAGTTTCATTTGAGTCATTTGAACTAGTTGTGGTTAAGATGAATAAGTTTGATATGAAAGTGTTCATATGGCTAACTTCGGTTAACTATTGTTGAGCCAACAAGGTGCACACGTTTAGGTACGGTTACTCATATCTAAATGAAGTCTGTGTATAACAAGCTAAGTTCGATCTAACGGTTGAAAGATATTAGCTTGAGTCCAATCAGGCTTTCATCTAACGGTGAATATTGAATGCTTTGTTACCAAGGTAGCATTGATTGCAAACCCTGATTTTGAAGACTATATAAAGGAGAACTTTAGCAACTGGGAAACCTGATCCCCACACCTCCTGTGTGATACTAGTTGCGACTAGAGTCGATTCTCCTTTAACCTTAGGTTTTTCACGAAACCTTGTAGGTTAACGACTTAAAGACTTCATTGGGATTGTGAAGACAGACCCAACTATTTTCTATGTAGTTGCGTGTTCTGATCTTGCCTTGTTCTATCGTATTGAGTACTATATTCTCTAATATTTGCTCGAGATTGATTCTACGATAGGCAAGATAAAAAGTAGTCACAAACATCTTCGTCTCATCGTTTGTGATTCCACAATATCTTGTTTCGCTGCCATATGATTAAGATTATTGTGAGGTGATTGATATTTCTAGGCTGGTCTTCGGAATATAAGTCCGGTATATCAATTGGTTCCTGTTCACCTTGATTTATCAAAAGATGGAACGGAACTCATAGGTTTATCTGTGTGAGACAGATTCATCTATTCTATAGACTTTTATGTTTAAGGCAGATTGGTTTATTAAGTCTTCGACTTAGGGTCGTAGCAACTCTTAGTTGTGAGTGAGATCAGCTAAGGGAATCAAGTGCGCAGAATCCTACGTGGTTCTAGAGGCGTAAGAAACACGGCTGTACCTTGATCAGTGTGAGATTGATTAGGGCTCAACTACATCCCGGTCCGAAGTTAATCTGGAGTAGGCTAGTTTCTGTAGCGGCTTAATACAGTGTGGTATTCAAATCTGGACTAGGTCCCGAGGTTTTTCTGCATTTGCGGTTTCCTCGTTAACAAAACTTCTGGTGTCTGTGTTATTTGTTTTCCACATTATATTTTGTTATATAATAGAAATATCACAGGTTGTGCGTTAAGTTCAATCAGTTCTTGAATCCGACCTTTGGGTTGTTGATTGAATTGATTGACACTTGAATATTGGTTTGTGATACCATACAAGTTATTTCTCTTATTCAATCGGGCTCGCAAATTCCTATTTGTTTGATTGCTGATTGAATTGAGAAATTGAGATATAACTCTTTGATATACTTTTATTAAGATTGAGTCTGACTGTCTAGTTGATTATCTTGAAAGTATATTGGAGTTAGTCCATACATATTGCTAAGCGAAATATTGGGTGAGGTTGTTAGACCCCCGCTTTTTCATTTGGTATCAGAGCAGGCAAACATGTTTAAGACCTTATAAGTCTGTGTTTGTTGCGACCTGATTCTATGGACAGAATTGTTATCTCTAATAACGTACCAGGTCAGAAATTACCAGATGATTTTCAAAGCTTGAACTCACCTGAGAGAAGCATCACATCTAAGTCAATATCGAAACATTCTCTGAATGTAAAAACTGTTGATTGGGAAACACGCCAAGAAGAACAGTTGGATGAACTTTCTGATGAAGGTGATTCAGATATTGATAGAGATGTTGATGAGGAAGTCTCAGAGTATGTTAAGTTTTTGGATTCGTTGAAAATTAAGAAGATTACAACTTCTCATGTCACAGCTCTCCTCTCTGTCTAGGGAACAATAAATTGAAACGGATTTACGGAGGTCTTTATGGTTGGAATAGCTCTTGTGAATCGGTCCTCAAAGATTTCGAGGAAAACCCGAGTAGAATGTCACTTGAATGTGATAATGTTTATCAAAAATACTTCTTGTTGGAAGAGAAACTTGCAGAAATTGAAGAAAGGATTAACTCTCAACAAGCAAGTTTTGATGTCAAAGAAAACGCTTTTCTCGCTCGAGAAAAACGTCTGGAGGCTGATTTAGCTGCTGCTCTTAATAAAATCAAGATATTGGAAGATGACTTGAAAAAGTTTAATACTAGTTCAAGCAAATTAACCAATATGCTAGGAGCAAGCAAAAATCATCGTGATAGATGAGGATTGCGCTATAAGGGAATAGATGCTCCAAGTATTAGCAAAGAGGTAAAATTTGTCAAGGCTAGTGATTCTTCTCAAAAAAAGGTTTCCACTGATGGAAAAAGTGAAATACCTTCACCGGAAGTTAATGATAAAAAGACCAAAGTATATCAACCTCCAAAGTCAGCACACACAGATCGAGGTAAGAACATTCCTTATGTTTGCCACTATTGCGGAAATAAAGGTCACCTGGAAAGGAGATGTCGTTTCCGTATAAGGAATAAGAAACTTCATGATGTTCTTGTTTGGGCATCACAAGAAGTTGTGAAACCAAGATCTTATGTTAAGACTAATCCCCTTAATGTTACAGGTTGTAACTGTCCAACCTTTAGGCAAATGAATCAGTGTTGTAATAAACCTAGATTTGCCTATAAACGTCATACGAATCCTTTTCAAAATCGTAATGGTTATCAAAAGGATAACTTCGTAAAGACAGAGACAAGACCCGATGCTCTCAATTGGAGAAAGAGTAACTTGCAAAAGCATAGTCAATCCAATTCTCTTCCGAAAATTCTAGAAAAGAGTAATGGGAAGAAGGTTCTGGTTGTTCCTAAATGCACTCATAAGTGGATACCAAAGAAAGTCAATGATATTTTGAGTGTGAAAAGGAATGATCTCCCAGAAAATTCCTTGACTATGGAGAAGGCAGTATCCATGATGTTGGAACTTAAAAACTTCTTTGGAAAGATGTATTTGGATGTGAAAGGTTCTAAAAGTGATCTCTTTCATGATAATCCAAAAGTCGCTTGTGGTGAGCAAGACATTGTTCACCTCAACACAACTTTATTGTGTTTTAAGTGCATCCTCACCAAGGAATGCCCTGCTATGTATATGGCGAGGGAAACACTAGAATTGGGGCACACAGATTATGTTCGGTAAGGCTGTAGAATTCGAGTGGATTATTCTAAAAAGGTATGTCTATAAACTTGAGCAAGATTTGTGTTTTTATTTGTTTAGAGTACTTATAATGATCCATGTACCTTGCTTATCGTTCATTTCTACCTAACTTGATCTGTGTTTAAGGTTCTTAAATGTTTAGGTTCGAAAATAGTAGTTCGAGATGTTTGGACTTCATGGTACACATACCAGGTTTGCATACCATCATTTAAAATCAAAATCCAGGGGTTTTAGTATGCAAACCCGTTTATATACTGCTCCAGGTCACGAAAATTCGTTTGCAAACCCGTATGCATACTGGCCTGTAGATGTTGTTTTTCGGTAAATTTGTTTTGGGCGTAACTTCTTCGTCCGAACTCGGAATGACCTCATTATTTTTGCATTCTCTTTCTCTTTGAATTTTCTTCAAATGGAGATGAGAATTTCTGAATTTGGAATAGTTAAGATTAGACTTTGTCCCGACTCTTGTTTTTGAGTGTTTTGCTCCGTTTCGTTGCTCTTGTTCCACTTCTCTTGGACTTGGGCACTTGGATTCTTGGAATACTTATATTCTAAGCTCATTTGTAGCTTTCGGAAGATGATTTTGTAGTATTAATATTTATGGTTTCATATAGTGCAACTTGTTATGAGATATGTGTGTTTGCGTCCGTGAA
Organism: Papaver somniferum; assembly: GCF_003573695.1. NCBI lineage: Eukaryota > Viridiplantae > Streptophyta > Magnoliopsida > Ranunculales > Papaveraceae > Papaver > Papaver somniferum. The sequence continues at coordinate 68,798,791 of NC_039367.1, forward strand.
CTATGATTGTCCCATACGTGTCAAAAGTTAAGTCTTTCCTATGTCATTATGTCAATATTGATAAAAGATTGAATGAACTTTTGACAAACAAAAGTTAATCCTATTATGTCATTATGCAAATATTGGTGGAAGTTGGGATGAACTTTTGTTTACAAAGACTAAATCTATTATATGTCTCTATGCAAATAGTGATGAAAGATATAATGAATCTTTGTCTATTCCGCAGTATTGGTCTTCCCTGATCCACACCTTTGTGTAAATACTGTGCGGTTCCGTATGTCTTATTACATGAGCATTTCCGATTAAATTAATCATGGGTTCTCTTGTGGTTAATTTAATTGAGAATTTCGGATACAAATTCATGTTTTATGTAATTTATTAATGTCCAAAGAAATCCTTCTTTTCTTGTGAATGTAAGGTCGCTCTTGTTGTTCTTTCGGGAATGACATTTTATGGGGGAGAGTTATTAATTGAACTTGTGCTTAATTGCAAAATCTTTGTGGGGAGTGCGGCTGTGGAATATTGTAGGAGTTATCTTGTATCTTTATAAACTCCTTGATGAATGCATTTAGCTTCGGATATATTATTGCATCTAAACGAAGTTGATATGTTCTCTTTTGGTCATGAAGTATCTCTATGGAAATTTCATTAGGATCCCACTAGTTTTTGTACCTTTGCCAATTTTATTGACAAAAAGGGGGAGAATTAATGCGTAGCTCACACTACAAATACATATGGTTTACGGATCATTATGTAAGGGGGAGTGGTTTTCATGTAACATGAAGTATTGACTAAGGGGGAGTAATAATATCACCATAGTATTGTTGTCAAAGTTGCAATATAATTGTACTTTGATGTTGTGTAATAATACTATGACAGTGTATAACAATGATTGAGAGAAACTGTTTTCTCATTGTTATAGCTACAGATCTTCAACAACTATGATGCTGAGTTGAACACCTTTAGAATCATGGAGTACTTGGAAGTGACGAAGATTTCGAGTAATGTTGAAGAACCAAGGAGATCAAGCATTTGGATGAGAAGTTACAAAGTCTATTTATTTTGTAATCCATATGTATTGATTGTTTTGTCACTAAATTGACAAAGGGGGAGACTGTTAGCGCATTGCTCGGTCGAACTCGCAAGCATTGGTATCTCAAGCTTGTTTGTGAAGTTTAGTGATCAAAACTATAAGTATTGATTTCTAGTCTACTTATAGTAATGTCTCGGACTAGGATACATTGTGTAGTTGAGCTTTAGACTTCACGGCGTTCATCAATTGAAGACGAAGAACTATTAAGGAGAGCTTGTGGAACTTCATGAACAAAAGATATGTGGAGACTGAAACTCTTATATCACTCAGAAAGTCTATTTCTACTCCCTTCTTGAGACAAAAGTCGTATTACTATATAATATTCGATTATACACATTTGATATTTCGAGTTGAGTTTAACTCGCTTACATATTTCTCGAAATATGTGTTGGTAAGCTTTCACTTTAACCAAGTTCATCTTATATTCTTGACGAAAGTCAAAAGATGATCATATGAAAATCGCCTGGTAACATCTTACATGATTTGTGTGATACAGTCATTTCATGTAGACTCAGAATGTTTCGTATTGATTATTTCAATAACTTGAAAATCGCTTTGATGTTAATAGTTAGTGAAAACAACTATTGTCATCATCTAAGAAAGTTTCAATAATTGAAATAGAGTTTAGAACACTTAACCATAATTGGATTATAGACATAATATGCGTACCTGCATATATGTTGATCCAAGATCGGTATAGTATGCATACCCGTGTGCGTACTGGGAAGGTCAGGTAAAGTCCGGGAGCCTTGGTATGCGTACCCGTAGGCGTACTGGTGAACTCAGTTGAAGTCCGGGAACTTTTGTATGCGTACTCGTACGCATACTAATTCAAATGTTGTTTTGGATGTGTGATAGTATGCGTGCCCGTTTGCATACTGATGGACACAGTCCAAAGTGCGACTACTTAAGTATGCGTACCCATTTGCATACTTGAGTGGGTTAAGTTCTAGAATCAGTTTGTTCATGAACTAATACATTTATATAATAAGGAATGCAATCTTTTGCAAACCGTGGCTACAATGTTGATGACTTGATTCGAGCGAATCAAAATCGATTTTGCTTCAATTGTGTCTTATATACTTCTATGAGAATACAAAAAATTGAACAACTCTATAACTAGTTTCATTTGAGTCATTTGAACTAGTTGTGGTTAAGATGAATAAGGTTGATATGAAAGTGTTCATATGGCTAACTTCGGTTAACTATTGTTGAGCCAACAAGGTGCACACGTTTAAGTACGGTTACTCATATTTAAATGAAGTCACTTTTCATTTGTGTATAACAAGCTAAGTTCGATCTAAATGTTGAAAGATATTAGCTTGAGTCCAATCAGGTTTTCATCTAACGGTGAATATTGAATGCTTTGTTACCAAGGTAGCATTGATTACAAACCCTGATTTTGAAGACTATATAAAGGAGAACTTTAGCAACTGGGAAACCTGATCCCCACACCTCTTGTGTGATACTAGTTGCGACTAGAGTCGATTCTCCTTTAACCTTAGGTTTTTCACGAAACCTTGTAGGTTAACGACTTAAAGACTTCATTGGGATTGTGAAGACAGACCCAACTATTTTCTCTGTAGTTGCGTGTTCTGACCTTGGATTGTTCTATCGTATTGAGTACTATCTTCTCTAAGATTTTCTATTCAAATCTGGACTAGATCCCGGGGTTTTTCTGCATTTGCGGTTTCCTCGTTAACAAAACTTATGGTGTCTGTGTTATTTTTTTTCCGCATTATATTTTGTTATATAATAGAAATATCACATGTTGTGCGTTAAGTTCAATCAGTTCTTGAATCCGACCTTTGGGTTGTTGATTGAATTGATTGACACTTGGATATTGGTTTATGATACCATACAAGTTATTTCTCTTATTCAATCGGGCTCGCAAATTTTTATTTATTTGATTGCTGATTGAATTGAGAAATTGAGATATAACTCTTTGATATACTTTTATTAAGATTGAGTCTGACTGTCTAGTTGATTATCTTGAAATTATATTGGAGTTAGTACATACAGATTGCTAAGCGAAATATTGGGTGTGGTTGTTAGACCCCTGCTTTTTCAATTGGTATCAAATCAGGCAAACACGTTTAAGACCTTATAAGTCTGTGTTTGTTGCGATCTGACTCTATGGACAGAAGTGCTATCTCTAATAACGTACCAGGTCAGAAATTACCAGATGATTTTCAAAGCTTGAATTCACCTGAGAGAACCATCACATCTAAGTCAATATCGAAACATTATCTGAATGTAAAAACTGTTGATTGGGAAACACGCCTAGAAGAACAGTTAGATGAACTTTCTGATGAAGGTGATTCAGATATTGATAGACATGTTGATGAGGACGTCTGAGAGTATGTTAAGTTTTTGGATTCATTGAAAATTAAGAAGATTACAACTTCTCATGTCACAGCTCTACTCTCTGTCTAGAGAACAAGAAATTGAAAATGAGGTCAATCGCTCTTGTGAATCGGTCCTCAAAGATTCCGAGGGAAACCTGAGTAGAAAGTCACTTGAATGTGATAATGTTTATCAAAAATACTTCTTGTTGGAAGAGAAACTTGCAGAAGCTGAAGCAAGGATTAACTCTCAACAAGCAAGTTTTGATGTCAGAGAAAACACTTTTCTCGCTCGAGAAAAACGTCTTGAGGCTGATTTAGCTGCTTCTCTTAATAAAATCAAGATTTTGGAAGATGACTTGAAAATTTCAATACTAGTTCAAGAAAATTAACCACTATGGTAGGAACAAGAAAAAATCATCGCGATACACGAGGATTGGGCTATAAGGGAATATATGCTCCAAGTATTAGCAAAGAGGTAAAATTTGTCAAGGCTAGTGATTCTTCTCAAAAAAAGGTTTCCACTGATGGAAAAAGTGAAATACCTTCACCGGAAGTTAATGTTCAAAAGAGCAAAGTATATCAACCTCCAAATTCAGCACACACAGATCGAGGTAAGAACATTCCTTATGTTTGCCTTTATTGCGGAAATAAAGGTCACCTGGAAAAGAGATGTCGTTTCCGTATAAGGAATGCAAAACTTCATGATGTTCTTGTTTGGGCATCACAAGAAGTTGTGAAACCAAGATCATATGTTAAGACTAATCCCCTTAACGTTACAGGTTGTAACTGTCCAACCTTTAGGCAAAGGAATCAGTGTGGTGATAAACCTAGATTTGCCTATAAACGTCATACGAATCCTTTTCACAATCATAATGGTTATCAAAAGGATAGCTTCATAAAGACGAAGACAAGATCCGATGCTCCCAATTGGAGAAAGAGTAACTTGCAAAATAATAGTCAATCCAATTTTCTTACGATAATTCTAGAAAAGAGTAATGGGAAGAAGGTTCCGGTTGTTCCAAAACGCACTCATAAGTGGATACCAAAGAAAGTCAATGATATTTTGAGTGTGAAAAGGAATGATCTCCCAGAAAATTCCATGACTATGGAGAAGGAAATATCCATGATGTTGGAACTTAAAAACTTCTTTGGAAGATGGATTTGGATGTGAAAGGTTCTAAAAGTGATCTCTTTCATGATAATCCGAAAGTCGCTTGTGGTAAGCAAGACATTGTTCACCTCAACACAACTTGATTGTGTTTTAAGTGCATCCTCACCAAGGAATGCCCTGCTATGTATACGGTAAGGGAAACACTAGAATTGGGGCACACAGATTATGTTCGGTAAGGCTGTAGAATTCGAGTGGATTCTTCTAAAAAGGTATGTCTATAAACTTGAGCAAGATTTGTGTTTTTATTTGTTCGTAGTACTTATAATCATCCATGTAACTTGTTTATCGTTCATTTCTACCTACCTTGATCTGTGTTTAAGGTTCTTAAATGTTTAGGTTTGAAAATAGTAGTTCGAGATGTTTGGAATTCATGGTACACATACCAGGTTTGCATACCATCATTTAAAATCAAAATCCAAGGGTTTTAGTAAGCAAACCCGTTTGCATACTGCTCCATGTCACGAAAATTTGTTTGCAAACCCGTATGCATACTGGCCTGTAGATGTTGTTTTTCGGTAAATTTGTTTTGGGCGTAACTTCATCGTCCGAACTCAGAATGACCTCATTATTTTTGCATTCTATTTCTCTTTTAATTCTCTTAAAATGGAGATGAGAATTCCTGAATTTTGAAGAGTTAAGGTTGGTCTTTATCCCGACTCTTGTTTTTGAGTGTTTTGCTCCGTTTCGTTGCTCTTGTTCCACTTCTCTTGGAGTTGAGCACTTGGATTATTGGAATACTTATATTCTAAGATCATTTGTAGCTTTCCGAAGATGATTTTTCAGTATTAATCTTTATGGTTTCATATAGTGCAACTTGTTATGGGATATGTGTGTTTGCGTCCGTGAACTATGATTGTCCCATACATGTCAAAAGTTAAGTCTTTCCTATGTCATTATGTCAATATTGATAAAAGATTGAATGAACTTTTGACAAACAAATGTTAATCCTATTATGTCATTATGCAAATATTGATGGAAGATAGGATGAACTTTTGTTTACAAAGACTAAGTCTATTATATGTCTCTATGCAAATAGTGATGAAAGATAGAATGAATCTTTGTCTATTCCGCAGTATTGGTCTTCCCTGATCCACACCTTTGTGTAAATACTGTGCGGCTCCGTATGTCTTATTACGTGAGCATTTCCGATTAAATTAATCATGGGTTCTCTTGTGGTTAATTTAATTGAGAATTTTGGATACAAATTCATGTTTCATGTAATTTATTAATGTCCAAAGAAATCCTAATTTTCTTGTGAAAGTAAGGTCGCTCTTGTTGTTCTTTCGGGAATGACATTATATGGGGGAGAGTTCTTAATTGAACTTGTGCTTAATTGCCAAATCTTTGTGGGAAGTGCGACTGTGGAATATTGTAGGAGTTATCTTGTATCTTTATAAACTCCTTGATGAATGCATTTAGCTTCGGCTATATGATTGCATCTAAACAAAGTTGATATGTTGTTCTCTTTTGGTCATGAAGTATCTCTATGGAAATTTCATTAGGATCCCACTGGTTTTTGTACCTTTGCCAATTTTATTGACAAAAAGGGGGAGAATTAATGTGTAGCTCACACTACAAATACATATGGTTTACGGATCATTATGTAAGGGGGAGTGGTTTTCATGTGACATGAAGTATTGATTAAGGGGGAGTAATACATATCACCATAGTATTGTTGTCAAAGTTGTGATACAATTGGACTTTGATGTTGTGTAATAATACTATGACAATGTATAACAATGATTGAGAGAAAATTTTTTCTCATTGTTATAGCTACAGATCTTCAAAAACTATGATGTTGAGTTGGACACCTTTATATTCATGGAGTACTTGGAAGTGACGAAGATTTCGAGTAATGTTGAAGAACCAAGGAGATCAAGCATTTGGATGAGAAGCTACAAAGTCTATTTATTTTGTAATCATATGTATTGATAGTTTTGTCACTAAAATTGACAAAGAGGGAGACTGTTAGAGCATTGCTCGGTCGAACTCACAAGCGTTGGTATCTCAAGCTTGTTTGTCAAGTTTAGTGATCAAAACTATAAGTATTGATTTCTAGTCTACTTATAATAATGTCTCAGACTAGGATAGATTGTGCAGTTGAGCTTTAGACTTCACGGCGTTCATCGATTGAAGACGAAGAACTATTAAGGAGAGCTTGTGGAACTTCATCAACAAAATATATATGGAGACTGAAACTCGTCTATCACTCAGAAAGTCTATTTCTACTCCCTTTTTGAGACAAAAGTCGTATTACTATATAATATTCGATTATACACATTTGATATTTTGAGTTGAGTTTAACTCGCTTACATATTTCTCGAAATATGTGTTGGTAAGCTTTCGCTTTAACCAAGTCCATCTTATATTCTTGACGAAAGTCAAAAGATGATCATATGAAAATCGCCTGGTAACATCTTCCATGATTTGTGTGATACAGTCATTTGATGTAGACTCGGAATGTTTCGTATTGATTATTTCAACAACTTGAAAATCGCTTTGATGTTAATAGTTAGTGAAAACAACTATTGTCATCCTCTAAGAAAGTTTCAATGATTGAACTAGAGTTTAGAAAACTTAACCATAATTGGATAATAGACATAATATGCGTACTTGCATATATGTTGATCCAAGACCGGTATTGTATGCATACCCGTATGCGTACTGGGAAGGTCAGTTAAAGTACGAGAGCCTTGGTATGCGTACATGTACGCGTACTGGCGAACTCAGTTGAAGTCCGCGAACTTTTGTATGCGTACCCGTACGCGTACTAATTCAACTGTTGTTTTGGATGTGCGATAGTATGCGTACCCGTTTGCATACTATCGAACACAATCCAAGTCCGACTACTTAAGTATGCGTACCTTTTTGCATACTTGAGTGGGTTAAGTTTTAGAATCGGTTTGTTCATGAACTAATACATTTATATAATAAGGAATGCAATCTTTTGCAAACCGTGGCTATAATATTCATGAATTGATTCAAGTGAATCAAAATCGATTTTGCTTCAATTGTGTCTTGTGTACTTCTATGAGAATATAAAAAATTGAACAACTCTTTAAATAGTTTCATTTGAGTCATTTGAACTAGTTGTGGTTAAGATGAATAAGGTTGATATGAAAGTGTTCATATGACTAACTTCGGTTAACTATTGTTGAGCCAACAAGGTGTACACGTTTAGGTACGGTTACTCATATCTAAATGAATCCACTTTTCATTTGTGTGTAACAAGATAAGTTAGATATAACGGTTGAAAGATATTAGCTTGAGTCTAATCAGGTTTTCATCTAACGATGAATATTAAATGCTTTGTTACCAAGGTAGCATTGATTGCAAACCCTGATTTTGAAGACTATATAAAGGAGAACTCTAGCAATTGGGAAACCTAATCCCCACACCTCCTGTGTGATACTAGTTGCGACTAGAGTCGATTCTCTTTTAACCTTAGGCTTTTCACGAAACGCTGTAGGTTAACGACTTAAAGACTTTATTGGTATTGTGAAGCTAGACCCAACTATTTTCTCTATAGTTTCGTGTTTTGATCTTGCCATATTCTATCGTATTGAGTACTATCGTCTCTAAGATTTGCTCGAGATTGATTCTCCGATAGGAAAGATAAAAAGTAGTCACAAACATTTTCGTCTCATCGTTTGTGATTCCACAATATCTTGTTTCGCTACGATTAAGATTACTGTTAGGCGATTGATATTTCTAGGTTGTTCTTCGGGAATATAAGTCCGGTATATCAATTGGTTCCTGTTCACCTTGATTTATCAAAATACGGAACAAAACTCATAGGTTTATCTGTGGGAGACAAATTTATCTATTTTATAGAATTTTCTGTGTGAGACAGATTGGTTTATCAAGTCTTCGACTTTGGGTCGTAGCAACTCTTAGTTGTGGTGAGATACGCTAAGGGAATCAAGTGCGCAGAATCCGGCATGGTTCTAGAGGCGTAAGGAACGCGATTGTACCTTGATCAATGTGAAAGTGATTAGGCCTAAACTACATTCCAGTCCGAAGTTAACTTAGAGTAGGCTAGTGTCTGTAGCGGCTTAATACAGTGTGGTGTTCAAATCTGGACTAGGTCCCAGGGTTTTTCTGCATTTGCGGTTTCCTCGTTAACAAAACTTTTGGTGTTTGTGTTATTTCTTTTCCACATTATATTTTGTTATATAATAGAAATATCACAGGTTGTGCATTAAATTCAATCAGTTCTGGAATCCGACCTTTGGGTTGTTGATTGAATTGATTGACACTTGGATATTGGTTTGTGATACCGTCCAAGTTATTTATCTTATTCAACCGGGGTCGCAAATTCCTATTTGTTTGATTGCGGATTGAATTGAGAAATTGAGATATAACTCTTTGATATACTTTTATTAAGATTGAGTCTGACTGTCTAGTTGATTCTCTTGAAAGTATATTGGAGTTAGTCCATACAGATTGTTAAGCGAAATATTGGGTGTGGTTGTTAGACCCCCGCTTTTTCATTATAGGAATCTAGAATCTAATAATAGGACGTATCATCAAAGTATTAGCTTCAAATTCATTGACAATTGGACTTTAAAAAAAATTGGTGCAAATATTGTAAGATAACGTCCATATAAGATTGTCCACGGATCCTCCCTCTTATAACGTAGCCGGAAAAAACCCAGAGTATAATTCGACTCTTTATACCATCGTCCTCCAGTGGGGTTAGTAATTGGGATCAACATTTTCTAAATAAATCTGTTTTAGCTAGTATTCCAACATTCCAGATGGGGTGCTTCATCATTCCAAATAAAATTTCTAACAAAATAAATGCTATTCAGCCAGATTTTTTGTGGGGAATCGAACCTTATACTAAATGGTATTACGCTAGGGCATGGCCAAGTTTTTGTAAACCAATGATGTTTAGGCTTTAGAGATGCACATAAGTTCAATTTATCTTTGATAGCAAAAGTAGCTTGGAAGTTGATAAAAGAAACTAACTTTCTTTTGGCCCAAACTCTGGGTCCTAAATAATTCAAAATAAATCACCTCTTAGAACTAAACCACCTGATAGATGTTCAGGGATGTGAAAATGCATCTGTAAAGGTATGAAGCTGGTGGAACATAATAGTATATAGGAAGTAGGAGATGGAAAAAGTATTAAAATATGAGATAATAACCTGATACTATGCCTAGGGGGATCCCTATCATTATTTAAAACTAATACCAATAATTATCTAACACTGGTAGCTGACTTGATAAACATGAATACTAAAAAAAGGAATGCAATCCTAATTCTTTCTTCTTTCCATGAAAACAAAGCACTGAAAATATGTAAAATAAATTTATTCACAGATCTAATCTCCTAAGGAAGATAATATGAGATGGAAATTAACTAATACAGGGGACTTCATAACCAAAGCTATGTGAAAATGGAATAAACTGATATCCATGAATCTTGTTAATAATTGAAGCATTTCACTTGGAAAAGAAGTATTTCACTAGATGACACTTTCTGGAAATCTCTCTAGAATTTAAAAGTATCACCTAGGATCAAGCTCTTTTTGCAGAAATTATTACAAAATGCCTTATCTACTAATTCGAAGTTCAAGGTATAATTAAGGATATTAATCTTAAATGTACTTTTTGTGGTGAACATGAAGAAACAGTTGAACATTTTATTTACATTGATTTGTTGCTAAAACTGTTTGGGAACTAGGTCTAAACCTTGTTCAGATAAATTTTCCCAATATTACTAAAATTATAGACATTTTTAAAGATTTGTTTCAATCCCTAAATGATGTTATTTCAGTATCATTGGTTTCAACTAAAATGTGGTTTATTTGGAAAACAGATGCAATAAAACCTTTCAAGGGATACTGCAAACTCCACAACAACTAGCTAAAGAAATCCGAAGACATGTAAACTACTGGATTAGGAAAAAGAAAACCACTAAGAACCACTGCACACAAGATGGAAAACCAAAGGATATTTCATAGTCATCCCCCAAACAGAAATAATCTAAAAATCAATGTAGATGCAACCTGGATATCTGATTCTTCGGCATCAAGTTTTGCACTAATCTTAAGAGATGATACAGGCTCACTCGAAGGAGGAAGAGCAGGACCTTCAGTGTGTTCAGTTCCGCAAGAAACAGAGGCAGTATGACTGTTGCAGGAAACAACTTGGCAGGGGAGAAAAACCTTTCTAACTTCAGCATAGAAAATGACTGCGAAAGCTTAATTAAACACCTTAATGGCTATTCAACAACCAACTCTTGGAGCAACAATGCTATTTTGGAGGAAGCGGAAAGAAAAATAGGACTTTGTGAGAACTTTTTAGAATATATTTTTGTTCCTAAAACATGTAGTGCAGTAGCTGACACACTAGTTAAAGAAGCAAGACACTTTTTTATTGGGATGTAACACCCCCTCCATGTATTAATCTTAAACTTTTAGTAGATAAATCAAATATCAGAGGAAGAGCCTCAAACTCCTCGATATTAGATGGCTCTACTCTTGATGTAACTCTCGTTATGGCATTTACTTAGTCCTTGAATGAAAACTTATTTACAAAAAATAAAAAGGTGCTTTAGTTGTATGTGAAGATCAGTTGACAATTATATTCTCGCACTGTCTTATATTTTCAACGTTAATTTTTTTTTTATAATCCAAATGACAATGACTTTGAAGTTGATAGTTTGGTGATATGTTCCTCTTGGTTATATTTATATGTTTTGGGTTACTTTCTGAATTACCCCTTCAACATTACTTTCAGTCATAATCTGTTTGTTCTTCCACTCCCAAGCAGTTCTCATAGCATCCCTTACTACTTTGGTTTTGCTTCTTCTGCTGAAGAAAAAGGATGTGTAAAGCTTCTGCAAGTATAAATTGATGATCAAAATTTCGAAAGATATATCGCATCCCCCATGTTTCGGAGGAGAGATATTCCAATCCCCATCAGAAATGATTTTAGTCCAATCAAAAGGCGGAGAGATCCAAGCAGAGCTTTCAGAGATCGTTATTATTGCAGAGATCTTTAAGAGGCTTGGCTAGTTGTTCGCACCAGCAACAATGATTTTTCCGAAGAAAAAATTGAAGACAGTTCTTCTATTTTTCCAGTATGAAGAATTGTGTTTCCACTGGTCAACATTGACCAACATATACAAGCAATTATTCAGTATGTTCCAACTCTGTTGAAATCATATTTATAGGGATTCAACTGCAATTAGTATCTCATCCATTCAACAAAGGTAATATTTTGAAACTGGTGATTTTATATATATTTGGTACCATACTTTGTTAAGTTGTGAGCATGTAACTAATGAGTTCATGATATTTTTTTCTTTCATCAATTTGCATATAGGGAAAATAACGTATGAGACATTTATTCTCTGATGTAGAATTAGTTTCACAGGTAAGGATCCTTTCAAGGCCTTCCACACAAATAACTTCACCTTTTCAAAGAGATTTTGAGCTTACAATTTTCTCCATAAGTCAAAATTCACAATATCTCCTCTTGAGGAGAAACTATGATATGCAATTTTGGCAGAATTTTTTTTTTTCTGAACCATATTTCATTGATAAGAAAATTAAGGAATACAAGAGTAAAAATTAATCCATCACAAAGCATCCCACAACAGAAGGCCCAGAAAAGAAAATAGAAATAATAACCCAACAAAGCAGCCCACTAGAGCAGACCAAGAAAAAGAAATGGACAAATTGGACATTTAATTACATATGAGATTTTGGAACTGAAACTCCTCATCAGCAGAATTTGTAATATACCACCTCTGGAAGTTCAATTCTGGTCAAGAATGAAAGTCTTCCCATGATGATCTGCCTTTCACCAGCTGCTAATGTGGATCCTTTTTTAGCAGCAGAATCTGTAGAAAAATTAGTTTCTCTGAAACTGTGCATGTATATGATAGAAGCAATTTTACTTGTTGCTTTCCTCCATCTCATGTGAATAAACCAAGGAACTTTCCTTTGAGCAAAGTCCCCAATTTCTGTTTTTGAATCTAAACATAATACAATGTTTTCCATGCCCCATTCCACTGCTAATTCTGCTGCATAAACCGCTCCATACACTTCCGCAATGTAATTTTTTCCAATGCCTATACCCCCATATAAGTCTCTAAGCACTTGACTTGTATGATCTCTCACAACAACTCCAAAACCAGTTGTACCTGGGTTACCAACAGATGATCCATCACAGCAGAACATGATATATCAAAGAGCATGAGGATTCCGGTAACAAGTTCTAATGCACTAGAATTTACTGTGTCTTGCACCAAGATTAAAAAAGTTGATTATTTGCAGATCATAATTCTGGTTACATTTGTTGCTTTTCATTCTGTATCCACCCTCAAGAACCATCTTCTTTATTCTGGATTTGAACTGCTTATCATTTGGTTTTATGTCTTCAAAGAGTCTTTTCTTTTTTTGAAACCACAACTCCTTAATAACTGAACAAGCTGCAGTTATCCAAGTCTTTCTAATTAGAGGACTACAATTCTCGACCCTTGTCCAAATATCATCAAAAGTTTAAGGCAAACTGAAACCAAAAATAGAACAAATCCATATCCAAATTTTGACACTAAAACTGCAGTGCCATAGATGATGATTCATGTTGTCTTGCTCATTTTCACAGATACAACATCTTGATGCTAGACTGTAACCTCTATCAAGCATAACTGAATCATCAATAAAGACTCCCTGTACTATTTTCCAAATGTTACTGGAGGTACTTGGATGCAAATAAGAATTCCATATTTTTGTGGAGCAATGCATTTTGGGTTCTTTATGTCTTATCATGGCAATGGCTAAAGAAGTAAGCCATACCATTCAAGTTGCCATTCCAGAAAAGCTTATCTTGTCCCCCTCCTATGTTAGGTAAGCTGAAAGATTGAAATAATTGTTGCAGCTGTTGTGGAATGCTCCAAATGCCATCCTGTATAAGATCAGATACTTTCATGTGCAGATGATTCCTCGTATACTGAGTCATTTCTGGGTGATCACACAGAGGAGTTTCATGAATCCAATTATCAAACCAAACATTTACATTTGACCCTTGTCAATACACCATTTGATGTTATCTTTTAACGCACTCCAAGCCCATTTCAAACCTGGCCAAATAGAAGATAGTTGCCAATTTTCATTTCATTGTCCATTTGAATTTTTGAATTTGGATTTAATGAATAATGCCCATTGTTTTTCTGAATTAATGATTCTCCACATCATCCTCATTAAAAGAGCTCTATTAATGACTTCCAATCTCTGAATTCCAAGATCACCTTCACTAAGAGGGGTACACACTTTTTTCCATGCAAGAGTTTTATTTTTTCTCACTTCTCCATCCCCAGACCAAAGAAAATTCCTTACGATCTTTTCACAAATTTTAATTTCAGAAGAAGGCCTTTTATAAACACCCATATTATATATTGGAATGCTGCACAGAACAGACTTGACAAGCACCAGTCTATCTTGAAATGACAACAACTTCCCTTTCCAAACTGCTAACTTCTTCTGAAATATTTCAACCATAGGCCAAATTGTAGATAATTTAACTTTTCCAGGAGAAAGAATTACTCATAAGTATTTATCAGGGAACTCACTCAATTTCATTTGCATTAAATCTCTTATTTAAGTTTTTCTAAGTTCTGAAGTACCATCTGTAAAGAGCTTGCTTTTAGTTTTGTTAATTATTTGCCATGTGCCCTTTTGATACTTCTCCAACAAATTAAGAAGATTTGTAACATTTTTCTTTGCTCCATTACAGAAAATGAGAACATCATCTGCAAAGAATAAGTGAGTAGGATGAATACCTCTTCTAAACACCATTGGAGCTAATGAGCCTTCCTCCACCATTATGTGAATGCACCTACTAAGAACATCTTCCATTATAACAAAGAGAGTTGGAGATATAGGATCTCCTTGTCTGATACCTCTACCTACAGAGAAAAAACCTTGTGGACCTCCATTGATCATCACTGATATTTTAGCAGATGCAAAAAGAGTATGCAGCCATTGACACCATGAATTAGAAAAACCAGATTTTTGAAGTACTTGAAAAAGAAAGCTCCAACTCACAGAATCATATGCTTGAGAAATGTCAAGCTTGAGAGCTACATTTCCTCCTCTTCTCTGCTTCTTCATCTCATTTACTAATTCTGGTGCTAGAAGTATCTGTTCTTGTATGTTTATACCCTTGATGTAATCCACTTGTTGAGGAGTAATAAGCTTATTCATAAGAGAACACAATCTAGTATTGATGATTTTGGGAAATATCTTGAAACATACATTGCTCAGGCCAATTGGTCTGAAGTTATTTGGAGTTTTTGCACCTTCAATCTTAGGAAGTAACACCAAAAAAAATTGAATTAAGGCCCTTAGGTATAAATCTTTTTTTCCAGCAGAACTGCACAACTTGTACTACATCATGTTTTATAATGTGCCAACATGACCTGTAGAGCCGACCTGAGAAGCCATCAGGACCAGGAGAGATGTCTGGATCCATGCTGAAAATTGTACTTTTTATTTCTTCTTCATCAGGAATTGCATCAAGCATTTTTTGTTCTTCTTCATTTATCACTTTTGGAATAACTTCAAGAAGAGTATCATCTTTTTCTACTTCTTTGAACTGAAACTTGTGTTGAAAATGTTGAATTAAGATATCTGCAATTTTTGTTTGATCTGTTGTAATATCACCATTATCATCTTGAAGCTCACTGATAGAGTTTCTTGATTGTCTGATCTTCAAGTTTGTATGAAATAAACCTGTGTTTGCAGATCCTTCTTTGACCCATTTAACTCTTGCTTTCTGCTTGAGCATTGTACTTAGATGAACCTCTTGTGAATTAAAATTATTCTCAGCAGTAACTAATCTGTCTAGAGTTTCAGTGTCAAAAGGATTTGAATCAGATTCCATCATTGCTTTCTGAACTTCTTCTTCAGCTTCTTTTAATTTCACATGTACATTACCAAAGACATTCCAGTTCCATTTTTTGAGAATAGTTTTTATTTTTTTTAATTTTTGTTGGTAGATAAAAGCTGGATCACCAAGTATTACTTCACTCCAACTTTGAGAGACAACTTCCATGAAACTAGGGTGAGATAGCCACATCTTTTGAAACTTCCAAGGAATATTTTTTGTCTTAAGAATTGCAACATTGCCTCCAAGTAATGGAGAATGATCTGTATCTATTCTCAAACCAACTTTATAACTCCAATCTTCATTTTTCTGGAACCACAATTGGTTGTATACAGCTCTATCAAGATTACACATAATTCTTCTATTACCATGCTGACAATTAGACCATGAATGCTGCAAACCAGTTTTGGGAGCTTGTATCAATTCAAAATTTGTTAAACAATTGTTAAATTCTTGCATTGCCTTTCTATTTACTGCTCTTCCACCAATTTTCTCTTCAGAAGAAGTAATGAAATTAAAATCACCAATTTCCATCCATGGCTGCTTCAAGTCACTTATAAGCTCCATTTCTGTCCATAGAAATCTCCTTTGAACAACGCCTACATGAGCATGAACTCCAGAAACAAGAAATCCACCAACACTTACTGTCAGCATCTGACTTGACATGGAAACAACAGTTGGTTCTGGTAGAGTTTTATTCCAAAAAAGCCATATGTTGCCTATCTTATTTGAAACTGAATTATGAATAACTTTATTTTGCATATCAGGTAAATTTAATTTATTGCAAAAGGAAGAACTACAAAAAAATTTAGGTTCAGCTATAAAAACTAATGAAGGCTGAAACTGATTTATTAAGGACCTTAATTTATTTTGAGCCTTAACTCTCCCAAGGCCCCTTAAGTTCCAGTAGAGAACTTTCATTGTTGAGGGTGGAGACCCTTAGTGCCTCATTTGTTTTGATTTTTTCTAAAATTATATTTGACAGGAATTTGTTGAGATGTTACCTTTGGAGCTCCAAAAGTTTGTGATGCATTAGAAGAAGATCCTTGTTTTGTTGATGAAGGCTTTAAGATGATTTTAGACCATGAAGTAGTTGGAATTTGCTCTTCAGTCATTGTACCTTCTTTTCCATTAATGTACTTGATAACACTATTTTTCAGAGCATTATCCTCCACAATTTGTGATACCTTATCTGGAGATAGAGTAACACTCTCTTCATGCATTTCAATAATATTTTCAGCAGCATTTGTATCTTGTAAGGAGCCAAACATTCTTGTAGTTATTTTGACTGGATCCCCCAGTTGATGACCTACTCCAACAGATTGATTAAACTGCATAATAGGAGTCTCACAATGTTCAACCTCTCTTGAAGATGTATCTGAAGAAAACCCTTTTTCCTAACTGCTAGAGACTAGTGATGGATCACAAATATCAAATTTCACTCTATTTGAAGTATTAGTGCTTTTTGGTGTAGTATTAACAGATTGATTTGAAACTGGTTCCTTTGGAGAAGAATTCTTGACTCTGCATTCAATCTTCAGATGTCCAACAATTTTACAGTGGTCACAAAACTTTGGAGGTTTTGTTAAGATCACACTTTGCATAAATCCTCCAAACTTAGTTTTAACCCATAGTTTGTTTGGAATTTAGTTTGCTAAATAAATATTCACCATTACTCTGGCATAATAACCATTATCATAATTTAGAGTTGCTTCATCAACTTTTAATCGAGTTCCTAAAGCTCTGCAAATTGTGAAAAGAGTTTGTTCATCCAAATATTCCAAACTCGGTCCAGAAAGGTGAACCCAGATCATTGCTGATGAAGTTCTATGATTTTCTGGCCTAAAATCAAGGGATCCAATTGCGAATACAAAGCACTTGATCTCCAACTTCCCATTTACCAGCCTTAATACCCATTTTATCTTTATCATTATCAAGCTTAATAGTAAAGAAACCTTTGCCTAAGGGAATCATTTTACATTAACCTTCAAGTTTCCATTGATTCTTCAGATTTAAAACCACTTCAGAAAATTTCAATCGAGTTAAATCTAAATGACCAATTAATGAGAATTTCCAAGCATCACAACGTTCTTCAGTATTATTTATTAGATCAATAGAAGGACTCTCCACTGGAGAATTACTCAAATCAACAACTGATGAATCCATTTCTGGATTCAAAATTTTTTCCATTGAAAGATTATAAATTACCCTAACTAATACTACAATTGAAGAAAAAAGAAAACCAAATGGCTCTGATGATGAAGTAACACACCTATCATTAGATCGAACGAAAAACACCTGAAAATTCACATGAATTAATGCTTGGTTGCACTGAAATCGAAGATGAACGAAGAAAATTTTTCACTGAGTTCGTCGCCGATCCTCCTAGAAAATTTTATTTTCTAGCATTTACATATATCCTTCTATCTCTTGTAGGAATAAGAGTCAAAGGGATGTCTTCAATTTTCTCTACAGAAGATTGATTAAACAAATCGTAAGTTTTTACTGAATTCCATGTTCCGATCTCTTGGTTGATAAGATCAACCACTTTAATATTAAGATCAAGTACTATATTATCCGTTGTTGCTGCAACTCCTAATAATAATTTCATCTAAACTTAGAAAGTGTTTGCTTGAATCTCAAGTTATCTTAGATTGAATTCAAAGCTACCTAGAGACTTGGAAATCTATAAATAGAGAGACTCACGCAACATGACTTCAAAATACCTGACACTTTTATGTCCTAGTTTCTTGCTAGAGTCTTCCTCTATTAACCTTGGTTTTCTCTGAGAAACATAATTAGGTTACGAATTAAAGGCTTCACTTAGGGATTCGTGAAGCCAGCTTCGACTATATTTTACTTGATAGTTTGTGTATCCTGATCTTGAGATAACAATGATCTTCGAGGCTCTTGTTATCTCAGATCAAGAACGAGATAGATAGAAATCACAAAGTTCTCTACGTCTCAGACTTTCTCATTCCTCAAGATAAATATATATATAACTCTTCTTCATTGATTTGTTTGGATTATTCTTAAGGTTGGTTAGTAATCCAGGAATCACAACTAATTGAGTATAAACGTTCCGAATTCGTGAGGTTTGCTAGACTTTGTTTATTGCAAATAGATTTGCAAACCCGGATCTAAAGATCAAAAAGGGAAATCAAATAGGATTGTCTGCTAGAGGAAGATTGGTTTCAAAAGACTTCACTTAGGTTGAAGCAACTCTTAGGCCGTAAAGGACGTCAAATAAGGAAATCAATTGTGTAAAACCTACAAGGTTCAAGAGACGTAATGAGCACGACTGCAGATGAATTGCTTGGAGGGTTATTTCGATCTCAATTAGTCTGAATTCCAGTAGTAGGCTAGTGTTTGTAGCTGCTTAATACATTTTGGTGTTCAAAGATGGACGAGGTCCCGGGGTTTTTAATCTACATGTGCAGTTTTCCTAGTTAACAAAACTCTTGTGTGCGTGTGTGTGTGTGTGTTCTTTTTACTTTTCCACGTGTTTTTATTGTTTAGAAGTACTAAACATGTTTATATTCCTATTAAATAAAAAAGTTGATCGTGTACTTGGTACCCTGTCCTTTTCACATATACCTGACCAAATATTTATCATATTACCATCCCCTAGCTTCCAACAACTATATTTTTTGATGATTGAGATACCCTGCAAAATGAATTTCTATATCCAAGATGCATTGTAGTATTTTTGGCATGAAATATGTTAGAGCATTACTCGGTCGAACTCACAAGTGTTTCTATCTCAAGATTGTTGTCAAATTTAGTTGTCAAAACTATATCTTGATTTCTAGTATACAATTAGTTAAGTCTCGGACTTAAATAGAAATGTAGTTGAGAAACAGAGGATCACGACAATCATCATTGCGTTCTACCGTTTGAAGGCTAAGATCAACCGAAGATTTTGGATACCTTCATCAAGAAAAGGTAAGTGAAGAATGAAGCACCTATTTCTCAAGTTATATTCACTTTTCTATCATTGAGACGATGTCCCATATGACTAATTAGACTATTATGCATATACAAGAATTTCGAGTCAAGTTTATCTTGATAATTAGTTCTCGAAATATAATGACTAAGCATAATGAACATTTGTTCATCCTTAATGAATTTCGGATAAGGACAATTTATTGTTCGGAATCAAAATAATGATTCAAGTTTTATTGCTCAAAAATAGCCTGGAATAGTGATATGTGCCATTGACGTTATTCGGGAATGCTTCGAATCGATTTAGAGAAAAATATAGAACTATTGTAGACTCGGATATAAGACAGTGTTATCAGTCTTACAAACTGAAAAAACTATTATGAGTCTGAACCCGTATTATATGTACTTGTACACGTAGCGGAGTAGCTATATATATATCGGCTTATAGATTTGTGGTACACATATTCTTATGTATATCACGTGAAAAATCTGTTCAACTCGTGAACCGGATCGGTACACATACTTGTATGCCAACCGTTTAGGAACTGTGGTTACAGAACCGGGTTAGTTTACAAACCGGTACACGTACCCAGATAGTTATGTGTTACCGAACTAGGTTTAGTACCCATATCGGTACAAAATAGTTATGTGGATTCCGGAACTAGTCATAGTCTTAAGGTTCCCAAACCGGTACGCATACCTAAATAGTTATGTTAGCTCTGGAGCTTGGTTTGATTAAATGTTTACAAAACGGTACACGTACTCTGACTGATTAGAGTCACGAACGGGTATGGTATTTGTACTTTGTGCATTTACTAACCATGTCGATTATGTTCAAGTGCGATTAAATTATTTCTACGAGATAATTAGCATTTAATTAATTCTCTAAAACACTAGACTTATTTGATCACATGATTGTGACTCCAGATTAATGTCTTAAATGTTCATGAAGATGAATATTGAGCTTTTAAGTTCAAATCGGCTAGTTTCGGCTAACCACCTTGAACATAGTCTTTTGTAACGGCTGCTTTGTGTTACAACCCCATTTAGTAACTAAATAGCAAGTTACTAAACGCGAAATATGGTGTAGTGAGAGTGTATATATTGTTTATGTAAATCAGATTCAAAAATTCATCTAACAGTGGATATTGATTGCTTGGTTCCAAAGTTATCTTAGCTTAAACCTAAAGAAACCTATGCTTTGAATATATCTATAAAAGGGGAACTTCAAGCAACTGGGATCTTTGAATCCCGACACTACTTTTTGATGTGTCCTAGTTGTATCTAGAGTAGTCCTCTTCCTAACCCTTTTAGGGTGTAGCGACTACAAAGACTTCATAGGGATTCATGAAGCCATGTTCAGTTATCTTTCCTTGATAAATCGAGTATCCTGATCTTAATTGATTGTTGAGCTGCTCACTCGATCAAGATAGATATAAATTATCAAAGTTCTCTTCGTCTCAAAATTTGTTGATTCCACAAGTTTTATACTTGTGAGGAGAATAATAATCTAGGATGCACTTCGGGTTGCATAAATCCGGATTTTGAGGTTAGTTAGGCTTTGTCTATTGCTCCATTTCCCAATCATCTGATTAACCAAGTTAGGGTTTGATCGTAAAGGGAATCATATATATAGGATTAATCTGTGGGAGGCAGAGTGGTTCAAAGTATTCAATTGAGTTGAAGCAACTCTTAGTTGGTGTGACGTCATCTAAGGGAATCAAATTGTGCGGAGTCCTGCTGGGATTCAAGAGGCGTAAGGAGCGCGACTGTACCTTAATAGGTGGTATATCTTTTAGGGCTCAACTACATTCCAGTCCGATGTTAATTGGTAGTATGCTAATTTCTGTAGCGACTTAATATTGTTAGGTGTTCAATCTGGACTAGGTCCCGGGGTTTTTCTGCATTTGCGGTTTCCTCGTTAACAAAACATCTGGTGTTTGTGTTTTTTCTTTTTCCACATTATATTGTTTATCTTTATAATTGAAATATCACAGGTTGTGCGTTGATCAATCATAGTAGATACATCCGACCTAGTTTGTTGGATACGACTAGATTGATTCTTGGACATTGGTCTTTGGTACCGTCCAAGTTATCTCTTTGTGACTAAGTTCACGGATTTGTTTCTGTAAACGTTTTAATCGCAAGAGAGAGAGAGAGATATAACTCTAGATACTATTCCTTGATTGAGTCTCGGAGTTGTATTGAATTTGTCCATACAGATTAGCTAAGAAAAAGTTGATGGTGTATTTTGGTACCTCCGCATTTTCAATTGGTATCAGAGAAAGCAAACACGTTAAGACCTAACAAGTATGTGTTTAAAGTAGTCTGACTATACAAATATAAGTAAAATCCCAATAAACGTACATCGAAATTTTCTATGGATTCTTCAGAGTTTGTTTTCCTCAAGACTGTTTGTTGATCGTTGTGGTATGCGTCAAAAATAAATTCACTTTCCTAAAGTATATGATAAGAAAGAGTTTGTTTCCACAGAGAGGCGATTGTAGTTATTTAGTATTCAATTTCCTAATTAACCAATTAGGGGGATTTCTGATTTTATAAAGCAATATAAATTAAATTAAAAGCAAAGTAAAAAGTAGAATGTAATCAATGAGAGAAAGATATTGGTCAAGGAATTCATCTTCTATCTTAAACAAGTGCTTCCATTCATGATTAGAATTACAATTTAATCTCTTTTATAATCAAAAGCCTAGAGAATCAAGAGAGCAAGATAATCTATTAATTTCCTAAGTTCATCAACATAAACATTAGAGCTGCGTATGTGAATTCTACCTAAAGAATAACCTAACGCCTTGCGCTAATTAAGTTCAATTCCCAGGAGCACTAAGTTTTGGAAATAGGCTAATCAATGCAATTGTCATGCATTGCGCATGACAATTCGGACAAAGGTAAAACTCTACATATCATTACAAGAGTGTATCACTACAAACCGTAATTATATCATGCTCTTGTATTCGGGGTTATCGCTTGATGAAAAACCCTAAAATAGCTATGGACAAGGATGCAAGTTCAATTAATTGGCCACTTAACTAACCAAACATCTAAGTCCTATCACAATACATCAATCATGTGATTATTAAAACAATAGAGATTTGAACGATAATCAAGAGAGAAAACTAATGCATTAATCAAGCACAAGTTGTAGATATAGGACTACATCCTTAACCAACAAAATAAGATTCAGCTACTCATAGCTATGAAGTTCATCATAATCAATAATCAAATAAAGAAGATGAAAAATAAATACGAAAGCAAACCCTAGTTGCGTAAACAAAAGCGGCTCTCTCCTTAGATCCAAAAATAATACGTCCTCCTAAAAGTTGTAGAAGTCTTCTCTTTTATAGCTCATCTTGTTCCAAAATTAGGTCTAGTCTTCAAAGTCCATTAGATGAAATCCACGTGGCCCAAAAGTGAGAAAAACCCATGTAGAAACTTTCCCAAATCGCCGCCGTAAATGTCTGGAAGTTGGCCGGAAAACTATCTCAGGTGACCGGCAAAGTCTGCCCGGTCACGGGTCAACTGGGTCAAATCGGTCAAGTCAACCGAGTCAACTCAGTCAAAGTCTCTGAGTCAAACCGGGTCAGATCATGAGTCAGACCCTAGTCAGCTACAGGTGAGCTAACTGGGCTGACTTGATTGAGTTGCTATGGCATAAGCCATTTGCACTGGTCTGAGTTATGTTGCACAATAATTGTGCATCATAGCTCAACCCAGCCATGCTGGCCCTGCACACTGCAAATCTTGCAACATCTTCATTTCTTCCACCTGCAATGACACTCTCCACTCCAGCTGCAACTGTCATCATTCACATTCACCAGCTTAAACTCATCACCACCTTCCCTGTAATGCATTGTTATCGGCACCATTGCAGCAACTCCTCCCTCTGATTCATCATCAATTCATAGTAACATCACCACCATCTTCACCGTCTCAGATATAGTCTTTTCTTCTCTCAATTTCGATCTCAAAAACCCTTGAATCTCCTCAATCGAACAATCACAGAGACCAACTCTTTCTCGTACTCTAAATCCTCTCAAACCCATCTCGCCCTGAATTTCTCCATCGTCTTCTCTGAATTGCAGCTTCAATTTCTCTAGCCCTCACTCAAATTCTTAAATCAATGGGAAACAGAGGAGAAAAAGAAAGAAAAGGGAAAATGAACCCTAACTTTCCCTCTCTCGACCAAAATAGTGTCTGAATAAGGGGAACAGATGTTGACACCCCCATTGTTTAGATAAGGGTTAGCCTGGGTTGGCAGCCCATTTTCTGATATCCTAATTGCTTTGCATAGCAGCCTCGATCAAATGTGTGTCTTCTTTTAACACTTCTACAGGGACTCCAGCTGGTCGCGCTTATCTGCGGATGGGCTCTCAACGTCAATGAAATGACGATTCCGCCTGCTTGCTCCAAATGAACGCTCTTTTCTTCTCTTGAATTCTTCCACTAACAGCAGCCGTCTCTTACTTCTCATATCCACTTCTTCTCTACAATTTCTCTTCATCACTAAAACAGTCGTGCTTTTCAGACATAAATTTGCATCACTAAAGCCGACATGCTTTTCAGACAAAAATTAAGAAATAGAAGCAAATAATGAGAAATAGTTTGTCTCCAACAACATTTGCATCTTTTTGCCTGGTTCTTCTTCTTTTGTTCCAAATGACTCCAAAGTACCTAAATACTCAAAAACAAACATAAGATACATAATTTACAAGAAAACTTAGCAAAGAAAGCAAAAATACTAGATATAAAATTAGGTGTTTTAGACACCTATCAAATTCCCCCACACTTAGACTTTGCTAATCCTCGAGCAAATCAAACAAAATAATTATAAAACATACATACAACTCCGTGTCGCTGAGGATACGGTTACTCTTAGCATGAATAACAAGTCTTTGAACCCCTAGGTGTCCCTAGTGGACGATTTATAGTCTCGTGAAGGTTTACAAGAGGTGTACCTACAAAACCTTTTCTTCCAAATTCCAGCTACCTGTGAAAAATCTATGAATGACACTAAACATTTTATACTTAGCATACTATCAATGATTACAGGGGGAAGTACCCACTTTCGAATCCAATTCATTCATAAATTAGTAATGTAGCTTTATCAGAAAGTTGAACACAACCACAATACTCGGAATCTAATCAACCACAATCACATGAAAAGATTAAGAAGATGGATATAGAAAGTAGATGGTGGCGAACTGTTGACTAAGGTGAACGGTGTTTCCCATATCTGTCTGAAGGTCACTGCCAAAACAAACCTAAAAACCCTATTGGATTGAGCTACTGGTCGGAATAATAATATCAACACAGCTGGCATATACAAGGGAACCAGCGGTCGACTAACTTAATTTTAGATCAATTCACTGGCATATACAAGGGAACCATCGATTGATTTTATTCAACACAATAATAATTTTTTTATTTTTTTATTTTTTTCATAGACATCATGATTGGATCTTGTGGATCCAAGCGCATGTTTCTTGTCAGCAGATTACATGATAGTTCCATTGGATCATGCACTCCACGCTTGCTTAGGCGACGGATACAGGGAGAACACATACATAATGCTTTATCCAAGTGTCATATTTATTCCTTTTGGTCAATTGGTCGGTCTCTTCTTTTCTTTTTTTTAGTAACTCAATCACTCTATTTAATCCTAGCAGTGATAACAATTCGATGTTCGTGCCTCACCAATTCACTTAGAGAAACAATAGATAAATATGGAAAAAATAAAAATAGAACGTGATATGGTGACGACTCCGAGATATGGTGACAACTAAAATATTATTTATATTTATATTTTGTTCGTTTTCATATGAATAGACTCTACTAATGGGTTCCTCAACTCCTACAACCACGATGTTTCCATTAGTGTAAGGCACAAGTTGCTAGACTTTGGAGTTAATAAAGCAAGTTTTTCTTTTTTTTTTCTTCTATTTTTTTTTTTTTTTTTTTTTTTTTTTTTGTTTTGTGTTTTTGTTTTGTCAACTAAAGGCATCAAATCAACTAACTATACAAACATATAAATGCTCCCCCACACTTAAACTTTACATTGTCCTCAATGTAAATTAAGTCATTCAAAGTAAAGTTCAAGCTGGGAAATTCCGCAAATGATATGCAAAAACAAAGATAAAATGCTTAAAAATAAAAAAATAAAGATAAAGATACAAAACCGGTGGATTGCCTCCCACTTAGCGCTTGGTTTAAAGTCGTCAGCCTGACTTTCTCCTTGCTTGCTAAGGCTCCTCCATAGGGAGTACTTCCACAAGGTTAACTCCTTCCACGACTTCCGAAGAGAAGTTCTCATAGTATGGTTTCAACCGATGCCCATTTATTTTAAGCTCATTTCCTGCAGCTAAACTACGAATTTCCACTGCACCATGAGAAAACACATTAGTCACAATAAAAGGTCCAATCCAATGTGACCTTAATTTACCCGGAAATAATTGCAAACAGAATTAAACAAAAGCACTTTCTGCCCAATGCAGAATTGTTTCTTTGTAATCATACTATCATGAAATGCTTTAGTCTTTTCCTTGTAAATTCGTGAGCTTTCAAATGCATCATTGCGAATCTCCTCTAACTCTTGAAGTTGCGACTTCCTTTTCTTTCCAGCACCATCCAACTCCATATTGCGTTGCTTAATAGCCCAAAACGCCTTATGCTCAATTTATACGGGTAAGTGACAAGGTTTACCATACACAAGCCTAAAGGGAGACATCCCAATAGGTGTCTTGTATGTGGTTCTATACGCCCACAAAGCATCATTAAGTCGCATACTCCAATCTTTCCTTGTTGGATTCACCGTATTCTCAAGAATGGATTTCACCTCCCAGTCAGAAACCTCGGCTTGTCCATTTGTTTGTGGATGGTAGGGTGTTGCAATCCTATGCGACACATTGTACTTCCTTAACAAGTTTTGCAATAACCTGTTTTTGAAGTGCGAACCTCCATCACTAATTATAGCCCTTGGAATACCAAACCTTGCGAATATATTTGCTTGCACAAAATCGGAAACAACTTTAGAATCATTAGTTGGGGTGGCCTTAGCTTCCACCCATTTCGAGACATAATCCACAGCAATCAAGATATAATAATTCCCACTAGAGTTGACAAAAGGGCCCATAAAATCAATTCCCCATACATCAAAAACCTCAACAAATTGAATAATAGTTTGTGGCATTTGATTTCGAGCACCTAGATTGCTTGTTCTTTGGCACCTATCACATGTGATACAAAATGCATGTGCATCCTTAAACAAAGTTGGCCAAAAGAAACCACATTCTAGTACCTTGAGAGCGGTTCTCTTGCTCCCAAAGTGTCCTCCACAAGCATATGAGTGGCAAAAAGACAAGATAGAATTAAATTCTGATTCGGGAACGCACCTTCTTAATACTTGGTCACTATAATGTTTCCATAAGTATGGATCATCCCATATGTATTGGTTTCCTAACTTCCTAAGTTTGTCCCTCTCATCACGAGACAAGTTCTTTGGGATTTGTTTAGACACTAAGTAATTAACAATATCAGCGTACCATGGTTCTCCAAAGGCAATTGAGAATAGTTGCTCATCCGGGAAACTTTCACGCAATGAGATAGCTTCCTTGTCCACAGCAAGACGGCTCAAGTGATCCGCAACGGTGTTCTCAGTTTCTTTCTTGTCTTTGATCTCTATATCAAATTCTTGCAAGAGTAAAATCCATCGTATGAGCCTCGATTTCGCCTCTTTCTTCATTAGCAAGCACCTAAGTGCTGCATGATCAGAAAAGACAACAACTTTTGTACCAATTAGATAAGAGCGAAACTTTTCTAAAGCAAAAACAATAGCTAATAACTCTTTTTCAGTGGTTGTGTAATTTTGTTGGGCTTCATTGAGTGTCCTAGAAGCATAATAAATGGCATGAGGTATCTTCCCCACACGTTGCCCAAGCACCGCCAACCGCATAATCAGTTGCATCACACATGAGCTCAAAAGTCTTGCTCCAATCCGGTGGTTTAATGATAGGGGCTGAAATCAAAAGTTCTTTCAAACGATTGAAAATGCCGCCACACACTTATCATCAAAGTTAAAAACCACATGTTTTTGCAATAAATTGCACAGTGGTGATGCTATCTTGGAAAAGTCCTTGATGAATCTACGATAAAAACCTGCATGACCAAGAAAAGAGCGTATCCCTCTCACCGTAGTGGGAGGGTTTAGAGCACGAATAAGGTCTATCTTAGATTTATCGACTTCCAAGCCTTTAAAAGATATTATATGGCCTAAAACTATGCCATGAGTTACCATGAAATGGCACTTCTCCCAATTCAGCACAAGATTTGTTTCAACACATCGTTCAAGGATTAATGATAAATTGTGCAAGCAAAGGTGAAATGAATCACCAAAGACACTAAAGTCATCCATGAAAACTTCGATTATGTTTTCAATATATTCTGAAAAATACTTACCATACACCTTTGGAAGGTAGCTGGAGCATTGCATAAGCCAAAAGGCATCCTTCTATAAGAAAAAGTACCGAAAGGACAAGTGAAAGTGGTTTTCTCTTGATCCTCCGGTGCTATCACAATCTGATTATAACCTGAATAGCCATCAAGGAAGCAATAGTAAGAGTGTCCAGCTAAACGTTCAAGCATTTGATCAATAAATGGTAATGGAAAGTGATCCTTCCTAGTAGTGGCATTCAATTTTTTATAATCAATACAAACCCTCCAACCGGTTTGCACACGAGTTGGGACAAGTTCATTCTTATCATTCTCCACCACCGTCACACCTGATTTCTTTGGTACCACTTGTACGGGGCTTACCCACTTGCTATCTGATATGGGGTAGATAACACCCACATCCAAAAGCTTGAGTATCTCCTTTTTCACAACTTCCATCATGGGAGGGTTCAAACGACGTTGCGCTTCCCTTGTAGGCTTTGCATCATCTTCCAATCAGATCTTGTTCATACAAACGGCATGGCTTATACCCTTGATATAGACAATTGTCCATCCTATGGCTATCTTGTACGTCCTTAGCATCCTTAGAAGTTTTTGCTCATGTAATTCATTAAGCTCATTAGAAACAATCACAGGTAATTCTTCGTTATCACCCAAGTACAAGTACTTTAAGTGACTTGGAAGAGGTTTCAATTCTAACTTTGGAGATTTAACAATAGAAGGCACAAGCTTTTCATCATTGCAAGGTAAAGAAGCATATGAAATATTCTTAATTGCCGACTTTTTCGGTAATGAGTCAAGAGAACCAATGATTTCTTTAATCTCATCACCATACTCCAAACCATTATCAATGGGTGTAGTGAGCACGATTTCCAAAGTATCAACACCATTCAACTCAAACATTTTTTGCGCCAATGTATCCATCACATCAATGGAGAAACAAGAGTGGACATCACTAGGATATCTCATCGTCTCGAAAATGTTGAAACGTATTATTTCTCCATCAAACTCCATAGTTAGCGTCCCTTGTCCAGATCAATAATGGTTTTCTCCGTTTTCATGAAGGGACGCCCAAGTAACAATGGAAGAGATGAGTCCGGTGAACCTTCATCCATCTCTAACACGCAAAAGTCAGCTGGAAATACTAGTTGATTAACCTGCACAAGAACATCCTCAACAATACCCATTGGGTAAACATTAGAGCGATAGGCTAATTGAAATACAATTCCAGCCTTTTTAAGAGGACCAAGATCGAGTGAGTTATACATAGATGCAGGCATAACATTTACGGATGCACCTAAGTCCAACATAGCTTTGTTAAATGTGGTGTTACCAATTGTGACGGGAATGTCAAAGCTACCGGGATCCTTGCACTTAAGTGGGAGTTTGTGCTGTAAGATTGCCGAAGCATTCTCCCCCACACTTAGCACTTCATTACCTTTGAGCATTTGCTTGTTAGTACACAAGTCCTTCAACACCTTTGCATACTTTGGAACTTGCTTGATTGCATCTATGAGTGGTATATTCACATGGATCTTCTTGAGAACGTCTAAAATCTCCTTTTCTAGTTCCGCCTTCTTGGAATTTTCAAATCTATGAGGAAAAGGTATAGGAGGAACATAAGTAGAAATCGGAGTTTTAGAGTTAGAAATAGGTACCTCAGAAGTTTGGGGAGAATCCTCATTTTTTCTCCTCCAAAACAGGTTCCTTTGGCGTTTCCACCTTGCCCGAATCAGTAACTTCGGGTTGCACAAGTTGTGTACCACTTCTCAACGTAATTGTATTGACACCCTCTTTTGGGTTAATAGGTTGAGAAGGGAGTTTCCCACCATTTTGTGCCTTCAACTGATTCAAATCAATAGTCATAGAACCAACTTGAGTTTGCAACTCCTTAACCGTACTCTCCGTTCTTTTCATAAAAGATTTCAGCAACTCTTCCATATTTGACCCCTGATTTTGAGGTTGTTGTTGTTGTTGTGGAAATTGTTGTTGCTGAAATTGTTGTTGTTGTGGTTGAAATCCACTCGGACGGTTGAAAGTAGGTTGCTGAACCGCTCCTTGCTTGTTGGCATAGCTAAAATTGGGGTGATCTCTTCATCCCGTATTGTAAGTGTTGGAGTAGGGATCATACCATCTTTGTTGATTTGGAAAGACAACATTAGCTTGTTCATTGGGGTCTTCATACCCTTGAAGAGACTTTGGTATCACCGCGGCTGCAACTTGTTGCATCATTGCTATCATGTTACCCATTTGTTGACGAAGTTCTTCGACCTCGCTCACTTCATTTACTCTCCTAAGAAGCACATCTGAACCACGACTTGAAAATTGTTGCGAGTTCGCTGACATGTTCTCAATCAACTCTCTAGCTTGTGCCACCATTTTGTTCACTAGTGCACCACCACCCGCAGCGTCAAGAAGATTCCTATCACTTGTTTGGAGTCCTTCATAGAAGTATTGGATTATCATAGCGTCACTGAATTGGTGGTGAGGAAAGCTTTCCACCAATATCTTGTATCGTTCCCACCATTCATATAAAGATTCTCCCACATTTTGCTTCATCCCGCAAATCTCCTTGCGAATTTGATTAGCCTTTGATGCTGGAAAATATCTCTCTAAAAAGAGTTTCTTCAACCCATTCCATGTTGTGACACTTCCGGAAGGCAAATAATACAACCAATCCTTAGCACTATCCGCCAAAGAGAATCGGAAAACTTTCAACATTGCACCATCCGCATCAGTATCCGCTGGAACATGGCCGTGACAATGGTGTGGAAGTCCATAAGATGCTTGTTTGGGTCTTCATTCACCAGCCATGGAACTTTGGTAATTCTCTAAGCAACCCCGGCTTGATCTCGAAAGTAGAGTTTGTTTGAATACACCATTGTTGTGTATCCAACTTGTGAGAAGCCAAGTCCTTGAGTTTACGATTTGCATCACCCATTGCTTCTTCTTCTTCAACTAGTGGTTCTTCTATGAATGGAACCTCTTGTTCTTCTTCTAGTTGTAACTCTTCTTCCACTTCTAACTATTGTTCTTCCGTCGTGTCTTGACTTGGTTGGAGTATTGTGCCTCTTCGAGTAGCTATCCCTCACCTTGGATAGTTCCAATCTTTAGAAGCCAGGGAATAGGTACCTGAAAAACAATTCTCACAAAAAAATAAGAAAAACGAAACAAGAAAAAAAAAGCAAATATGAAAGCAGAAATGATGATAAGAAAATAAAAACTTAATAACTAGTCGTATGCCTCCCCGGCAGCGGCGCCAAAATTTGAATGTTGTCGTATGCGTCAAAAATAAATTCACTTTCCTAAAGTATATGATAAGAAAGAGTTTTTTTCCACAGAGAGGCGATTGTAGCTATTAAGTATTCAATTTCCTAAGTAACCAATTAGGGGGATTTCTGATTTTATAAAGCAATATGAATTAAATTAAAAGCAAAGTAAAAAGTAGAATGTAATCAATGAGAGAAATATATTGGTCAAGGAATTCATCTTCTATCTTAAACAAGTGCTTGCATTCATGATTAGAATTACAATTTAATCTCTTTTATAATCAAAAGCCTAGAGAATCAAGAGAGCAAGATAATCTATTAATTTCCTAAGTTCATCAACATAAACATTAGAGCTGCGTATGTGAATTCTACCTAAAGAATAACCTAACGCCTTGCGCTAATTAAGTTCAATTCCCAGGAGCACTAAGTTTTGGAAATAGGCTAATCAATGCAATTGTCATGCATTGCGCATGACAATTCGGACAAAGGTAAAACTCTACATATCATTACAAGAGTGTATCACTACAAACCGTAATTATATCATGCTCTTGTATTCGGGGTTATCGCTTGATGAAAAACCCTAAAATATCTATGAACAAGGATGCAAGTTCAATTAATTGGCCACTTAACTAACCAAACATCTAAGTCCTATCACAATACATCAATCATGTGATTATTAAAACAATAGAGATTTGAACGATAATCAAGAGAGAAAACTAATACATTAATCAAGCACAAGTTGTAGATATAGGGCCACATCCTTAACCAATAAAATAAGATTTAGCTACTCATGGCTCTGGAGTTCATCATAATCAATAATCAAATAAAGAAGATGAAAAATAAATACGAAAGCAAACCCTAGTTGCGTAAACAAAAACGGATCTCTCCTTAGCTCCAAGAATAATACGTCCTCCTAAAAGTTGTAGAAGTCTTCTCTTTTATACCTCCTCTTGTTCCAAAATTAGGTCTAGTCTTCAAAGTCCATTAGATGAAAATCCACGTGGCCCAAAAGTGAGAAAAACCCATGTAGAAACTTTGCCAAATCGCCGACGGAAATGGCCGGAAGTTGGCCGGAAAAGTGACAGGAAAACTATCTCAGGTGACCGGCAAAGTCTTCCCGGTCACGGGTCAACTGGGTCAAATCGGTCAAGTCAACCGAGTCAACTCAGTCAAAGTCCCTGAGTCAAACCGGGTCAGATCATGAGTCAGACCCTAGTCAGCTATAGGTGAGCTAACTAGGCTGACTTGATTGAGTTGCCATGGCATAAGCCATTTGCACTGGCCTGAGTTATGCTGCACAATGATTGTGCATCATAGCTCAACCCAGCCATGCTGGCTCTGCACACTGCAAATCTTGCAACATCTTCATTTCTTTCACCTGCAATGACACTCTCCACTCCAGCTTCACCTGTTATCATTCACATTCACCAGCTTAAACTCATCACCACCTTCCCTGTAATGCATTGTTACCGACACCATTGCAGCAGCACCTCCCTCTGATTCATCATCAATTCATAGTAACAACACCACCATCTTCACCATCTCAGATACAGTCTCTTATTCTCTCAATTTCGATCTCAAAAACCCTTGAATCTCCTCAATCGAACAATCATAGAGACCAACTCTTTCTCGTACTCTAAATCCTCTCAAACCCATCTCGCCCTGAATTTCTCCATCGTCTTCTCTGAATTGCATCTTCAATTTCTCTATCCCTCACTCAAATTCTTAAATCAATGGGAAACAGAGGAGAAGAAGAAAGAAAAGGGAAAATGAACCCTAACTTTCCTCTCTCGACCAAAATAGTGTCTGAATAAGGGGAACAGATGTTGACACCCCCAGTGTTTAGATAAGGGTTAGCTTGGGTTGGAAGCCCCTTTTCTGATATCCTAATTGCTTTGCATAGCAGCCTCGATCAAATGTGTGTCTTCTTTTAACACTTCTATAGGGACTCCAGCTGGTTGCGCTTATCTGCGGATGGGCTCTCAACGTCAATGAAATGATGATTCCGCCTGCTTGCTCCAAATGAACGCTCTTTTCTTCTCTTGAATTCTTCCACTAACAACAGCCGTCTCTTACATCTCATATCCACTTCTTCTCTACAATTTCTCTTCATCACTAAAACAGTCATGCTTTTCAGACATAAATTTGCATCACTAAAGCCGCCATGCTTTTCAGACAAAAATTAAGAAATAGAAGCAAATAATGAGAAATAGTTTGTCTCCAACATCATTTGCATCTTTTTGCCTTGTTCTTCTTCTTTTGTTCCAAATGACTCCAAAGTACCTAAATACTCAAAAACAAACATAAGATACATAATTAACAAGAAAACATAGCAAAGAAAGCGAAAATACTAGATATAAAATTAGGTGTTTTAGACACCTATCATTTGTCTCACGGGATGCTCTCAATTCACTCAAGACTTCCAATGTCCTTGTGAATAGTAAAGAACCAATACAAAAAAAAATAAAGAGTCCTTCACCAAGGTTAGAAACAAGATTCGCTCTGTTAAAAGTAATAAGTTATGTTATCTTAAAAGATTGTTGTCAGTGTTTTTAAGGATTGTGACAAAGAGGGATTTGTAGACGAAGATCTCTATATATTTTTTGAAAAAACTTTTAAGATATTGGAACACCTTGTATTGATTTCGAGAAAGGTTAAGTCCGTACGATATTCTGACACTAGTAAAGTTTGCTTTCAATGTGGAGTATTCGGCCATGTCAAAAATTCTTGCACCTTTACTGCAATGATATTGACTGCTCCTGATGATTACGGAAGACCATCTCATAATCACAACAAGAAGGAAGAAACTAAACAAGAAGACTGTCAAGCGAGAACGGTTTGTGAGCATTTTGTTCATCCAACCTCTTATTAACAAGGTTTTGGCATCACCCCATCATGTATTTCATCTTGAGATAGGGCAAGCAGTTGTAAAGGTTTGTTTCTGTTTGTATATATTTTGGGTCGTGAATTATCTATCATGTTCTAAATTTCTGATCATGTGGTAATTGACCCTGGATAAAGGAAGGTTCTTGTAATCAAAAGTGATTAAAATATCACATATTGTTGATCTAGCTCCAATTTTACGGTGTCATAAGATCAAATTTAAATTGCAGCACTACTATTTCAGTGAATGTCAATATCTTGTGCTCTGAAATATTTTCATTGACCTAAGAATAAGACTAATCATCTTATTAAATTGATAATCTCTAAAGTGTCAATTACTTGGTCCGGAAATCAAAACTTGATATGATTATGTTCTTCTAACGAAATAAAAAAAATCTTAAAATCATGGTTTCCGCACCCGAACCCGACCAAGCCGATTAAGGATTTATAAAAGGAGTACGCGTACTCCCTACTCCTTCTTCTTCCTTGCGTTCACGGACGGGATTTTAAGTTGAGTTTAGGGTTTTCGAACCGGTGTGATGTCTTCATGAATTAAAGTTTGTTGTTTCACAATTTTTTTTTTCTCTTAATAGAAATAAGGTGTGTAAAGAATGAGTCATTCTAGCCATCATCTTCAAAAGGAGCCACTCAAGTAAGATCAAATCTATTCTCTTTGTGTTTATAATTAATAAATATGGGAAGAACTAAAGGAGTTCGTAAGAAACCCTATCCTAAAGAGACTCTTGAACCCTATCTTCAAAAAGAACCTAGGGTCATATTTGTTAATAAGGATTGTCATGAAACCTATGAGAGTCTGCTAGAGCAATCATTCTAGAAAAGAAATTAGAATAAGGGTGTTAAAAGAGATGATCTAGCTTGTTTTGATAATACGAACTAGGAAATATCTTTTGTGGTTTCGGAAAAGGATTTGACCTACTTACAAGAGTATTTTATGCAAACATTTATGATGTTGATATTAAAAAGTTTTGTTTTAGAACTATGATTGGAAGGGGAAAGATTGATGTTAATCGAGAATTATTTCGGAACTCACTAATATTCCTATTGGTGATTTTCGCCTTCCAAGACCAAAGGAGAAAAACCATCTTGTGAAATCATTTCTCTCAATCTTTGTGGAATGAGTGTTGGTTGGAAAGATGGGAAGTTTCCTATCTGTTTCTGGGGTAAAAACTGATTCTGCTGGAAATGGTAAATTTGGGTGTGCCGCCGAGAAACGAATCTAAACCCTAAACAAATGCACTGCACAGGAGTATTTTAGATTCGAGAGATCAATCTGTACAATTATGGCCTAAACCAAGAAATGACCGTTCCAGTCTTGTTTCGGTCACAAAATAAAGGAGAAGGGTTAATCTTAGGGAGGGAAGCGAAGAAGGTGTTGAGATCAGAATGGTTAACTCTGAAGGTGTGGCTATTTTATGACTTCTATCAGAATATGGAACTGGCTTACGGAATGTAAACTATCATTTCTTTTGTGTTTACTTCTGGATACTGTGTTGATAACCAAAACTGTTGTTGGTTGAAATAGGTTGAAAACCTATTTATATCAGTCATAGTTGCACGCACCCTGATCTCATAGGAACTGGGAATAGTTGAGTGATGGAGGAGTGTGATCGTGCAGGATGGTGAAAACCACGTTTCTACTATGAGGGGAAGACTGGGTGGTTTCGTCCCACAACTTCTCTATCATCACTAACTGCCCGCCTTTCCTGACACTTTCTTGTAACATGCGTGTTGCACGCCGTACGCTGTAGACCGCCAGACCAATACCCTGAGGAACATCCCCCAGTCTGTGACATGTTTGATGTCTCGAGTATCTTCGTGGAAAACATGAAGCAAGTTGCTGAGTGGGTTTTTCTTGGAAGACCTAATTATTCAGACCAATCATGCGCAAGCTAGGCGGCGGGTAGTCATGTGTGATGAGTCAAGTTATGAGACTTGCCGCAAAGAATAGCATGTAACGCTATTAGGTTAAATAACTAAGTTATTTGTGAAACCGATATTTATGAAATATCGGATGCATTCGATGCATGTAAAGCATCGTTTTTAAGTAATCAGCTCAAAATAATCGATGCATGTGACGCATCGTTGTATTGAGCCTGTCTTGGTTGGTCGCGGAAACTAGTGTCTTAAAAGGAGCATGACCGGCCATTTTCAGGAAGCTGCTGGGAGATATTTATGCATGCCAAAGGTAGGCCGGTCGGTCCCTATAGGAGAGTGATGGTTGGTAGCCATTTTGACGTCTTATTGGTTGGTCCAAGTTAAATCTAGACCGGTTAAATTGGCTAGCCAAATTGGATGGTTGAGATGATTTACGACAGTTATTGGTTGTCGCTAATTTATTTAAGATTTCTACAAGAAGTGTGGCCATCCATCTTTGGTCGATCTCTTAGGAGCCATATGGGCAGGCCGCGGCTTGGCCGATTGTTTCTTATGGAAGAGGGATGGCCAGTGATCATGGCCACATCTTGTTGAATGCCTAGAGTAGGAATTTGGCCGGCCGATTCTTCTAGCGAAGTTGGGCGGCCGAGATGATTTGCGGCAGTTAATGGCTGTCGTTGATTTAATTTGGGTTTTAAAAGTCGTGTGGCCAACCCATTTTGGGCCAACGGTTTTTGGTGTTGGTGGCATGCTATAGACTATTCGATCGGCCAGTGCTATAGTCGGACCGCTAGTGCATGTATCCACGCTTTGTCCGTCGATTGGAATTGAATATAGACCGGTCAATTCGGCTGGCGAAGTTGGATGTCCGAGATCGTTTTGCGGCGGTAATGTAATGCCGCTTAACATAAATTATGGTTTCGCAAGTCGCGCAGCCATCTAACTTTGAGCAATCGGTTAGTGTCTTTGTTGGCGAGTTGGAAGGGCTTCGATTAGTCGAAGTATTAGTGGGTCCGCCATGTGCACGATGGTTCTTATCCGACCGTGTTAAGAAGTGGCTATACTTGATAAATCGAGTGGCCAAAACGTACGACCGTGATCGCTTTAAGACTGACATGGGCAGCCTATATTAAATTCCTTAAGAAATTAGGTGTGTCGAACAACCAACTTCCAAATTTATTTAAAAGTGTGTGTGGCGCATTTTAAAGCGATCTGATTGGTCGATCGAAAAGGGGGCTGGCAAGCGGCAACATGGAGTGTGGCCGATCGGCCACGGGCGGTGCCTGCTGGAGCAGATCGACCGGCCAAGTGGCGTGGCCACGCCTCCCTTTGCTGCTGCTTTTACTTGCCGCAGTTCCTCTTTATTTCTTATTTTCTACTTTTCATAGGATTTTTCTCCTACTAGTCCATGACGAATTAATTTCCTAGCTTACCTAGGTTTGGTCTCAACCAATAGGGTTCGAGATATTGCATAGGGCGCACAAAACCTAATTTTTGCAAATTAATTAGGTTAAAATTTGAATTTTGTGAGCTGTCACAAAATTGGTCAAATTTGGTGAATTCTGTATGTTGACACAATCTTGAGTACTTTCATGCAAATCTTAATCTTGATACTTCGGAAAATTCATGCTACTCAGCTGCGAGTGAACACTAATTGTCATGTCATATCAATATTAAGGGTTCAGCTGGGGAACATAGCATATGAAAAATACTCAATAAGCCATACATTAATGAATAATGCAGGCAAGAGATTAATAAAATTTATAGAATGTTTGGGATTGTTGCTACATTCACCATTCTGAATAAATTTTATATACATATATAAGTAAAGAGGCTTAGGCACTCATTATTTTTTAAATGCTCTATTTCTTTGCAGAATGACAACACATTAAATACAGGGTTTCACAATTTTATCCCTGAACTAAAAACCACCATCAACACTACCGAAGAGCTTAACATGGCTTTTAAGGTCTTTGGAAAGTTTGGTATTCCAAACATTTGTCCCTCCACGGTTGAAGATGCTCGTTGCAGTCATGATTTTGTGGAGTTAGTTTATTTTCTTGAAATGATTACTCAAGGTTTTCACATTTGTCGATAGATAATCTCTTAAATGGTGACAATGACCTTATCCAACAAGAAATTCGGGTTTCCTTGTCTTATTGAACGCATTTGTGGAGAATCAGACATTAAACCGATTAGGAACTCTATTGGAGCTCCCATTTTGGTTCGTGAAAGTCATTCAAACGTATGAGAACGAACGAGAACAAAAGAAAAGGGGCATTTATCTCATCTCTTGAAGGTTCTTGTGATCCGACAGTCTTGAGTATTCTTCAACAAATGAACAAGGATGCTTGCAAGATCAACTCCAAGGTAAAAGGAATGTAAAAACTACTATGAGTGGTTGAAAAAGCGGGGGTCTAACAACACCACCCAATATTTCGTTTAGCAATCTGTATGGACTAACTCCGAAATACTTTG
This sequence comes from Papaver somniferum, assembly GCF_003573695.1. Taxonomy (NCBI): domain Eukaryota; kingdom Viridiplantae; phylum Streptophyta; class Magnoliopsida; order Ranunculales; family Papaveraceae; genus Papaver; species Papaver somniferum. The sequence continues at coordinate 68,837,245 of NC_039367.1, forward strand.
CTAGAGAATCAACTAGACAGTCAGACTCAATCTAGATAAAAGTATCTCAAGGAGTTAATATCTCTCTCTTGGTTTGATCTTTACTCAAGCTAAAACAATAACGAGTCTTTATCAGACACAAGGAATAACTTGGATGGTACCAAAGACCATTATACAAGTGTTAATCAATGAAATCAACAACAACAAGGTCGGATCTCTAATTGATTAAACTTCAACGCACAACCTGTATTATTTAAAATTATAAAGATAAAACAATATAATGCGGAAATTAAAAACAGACACCCGAAGTTTTGTTAACGAGGAAACCGCAAATGCAGAAAAACCCCGGGACCTAGTCCAGATTGAATACACATTGAATAAGCCGCTACAGGCACTAGCGTACTCCAAGCTAACTTCGCACTGGACTATAGTTGAACCCCAATCAGTCTCCCACCGATCCAAGGTACAGTTGGAATCCTACGCCTCTGATCCCAGCAGGATACTGCGCACTTGATTCCCTTAGCTGATCTCATCCACAACTAAGAGTTGCTGCAACCCAAAATCGCAGACTTGATAATAAACAAATCTGTCTCACACAGAAAAGTCTATCAAAGGATAAATCTGTCTCCCACAGAAAAACCCAAGATTTTGTTCCGTCTTAAGATATAAAATCAAGATAAAAAGGAACTAATTGATAATCCGGTCTTATATTCCCGAAGAACAGCCTAGATTAATCAATCACCTCTCAACAATCCTTCTTGACTACACAAGCGGTTTGTCGAGGAATCACAAACACTGAGACGAAGATGTTTGTGACTTCTTTATCTTGCCTATCGGAGAACTCTCACGATCTCAAGCCAATCAAAGATTGTACTCGTGCGATAGAATATGCAAGATCACATTACACAACTACGATAAAAGTAGTATCGGTCTGGCTTCACAATCCCAATGAAGTATTTAAGTCGTTAACCTGGTTTTAGAGAAGAAAACCAAAGGTTAAAGGAGAATCGACTCTAGCGAGCGCACTAGTATCACACAAACGTGAGGGGATTAGTTTTGCACAATGCTAGATGTCTCCTTTATATAGCCTTCAAATCAGGGTTTTGCCTTAGTTACAAAGAAATCCATATTCACTGTTAGATGAAAACCTGATTTAGATTCAAGCTAATATTTCTCAACCGTTAGATCGAAAACTTAGCTTGTCACACACACTTGGGTATACGTTTACTGGGTTTGTGAAAACCATGCCCAAATGTGTACGTGTATGTTGGTTCAACATAGTAACCCAAAAGGTTAACCATATGAGCAATTCATATTAACCTAGTTCTTCTTCACCATAACTAGTTCAATTGACTCAAATGAACTAGTTAGAGAGTTTTTCAATTGCTATGAGATCTTATGTAACTACACAAGACACAATTGAAACAAAGATGATTTGATTCGATGAATCGGCTCATGAACTTTATAGCCACGGTTTGCATAAAGCATTCCTTAGTAATTTAAGTTTCATGTTCAGAGCACATATTTAGATCATAACCACTTAAGCTCACAAACAAGTTCGCGTACTTAAGGAAACCGACAGATTTTTCCAAACTCAACAGAAAATCTCGGCAAAGAGACTTCCGCCAGTTCGCGGACTAAACACGCAAACGAGTTTTTGGAAAATCCCAGCAGAAATTCTCGGTAAGAGAACTTCTGTCAGTTCGCGGACTGGGTTCTTGGACTTGGCAAAGCCAATTCCTCCATTTTCTCTCACTCAACAAAGTTCGAAAACTTCGGATTAAGGAATACATGGTTATGTGATCTAAACTCTCATTCCAATCATTGAGACATTCTCAGAGGACGTTATATAGCCGTTATTCACAGATCGTTTCACGTCAGAGCAATTCTCAAAGTAATTGAAACTTTTCATGACTTTCGTCACTAGGTGAAGATAAACTTAATCAAAGCGAAACGCTTTACCAACACACGATTTCGAGAAAAAGATAAGTAGTGAATACTCAGCTCGAAATGTCAAATGCGTATGATCCAGTCTATATAGCATACGACTTTTTGTCTCATAGGAAGTAGGAGATAGAATAGATAGACTTCTGAGTGATAGATAAGTTCAAGTCTCCACATACCTTTTATTTGATGAAGTTCCACGGTTCCTTGAGTAGATCTTCGTCGTTGTATGATGAATCTCCATGAAGTCCTTGAGCTCAACTACACTTTTCTATCCTAGTCCGAGACTTAGCTATGTAGACTAGAAATCAAGACTCATAGTTCTGATCACTAACATTGACAAACATGCTTGATATAAAAACGCATGCGAGGTCGACCGAGCTATGCTCTAACAATCTCTCCATTTGTAAATTTTAGTGACAAAACTATTAATACATATGGAATACAAAAAAGATAAACTTTAGTGGCTCCTATTCCATAATCTAATCTTCAACGTTCCTTGAAATCTTCGTCCTTCCAAGTACTCTAATGATCCCAAAAGTTGTAAGTTTAGCACCATCGTTGTTGAAGATCCGTAGCTATAACAATGAGAGAAATCGAGATTCTCGATCATTATTATACAGTGACATAGTATTATTATGTAACATCAAAGTCCAATTGCATCACGACTTTAACAACAATATTATGGTGATGTGTATCACTCCCCCTTAGTCAATACTCCATCTCGATCATGGAAACCACTCCCGCTTACACAATGATCCGAAAACCATATGTATTTGTAGTGTGAACTACATTATTTCTCCCCCTTTTTGTCAATAAAATTGGCAAAGGTAAAAGAACGGGATCATAATGAAATTTCCACAAGAGATATTTCATAGACTAAAAGAAAAATGCAAACCAACTTAATTTAGATGCAATCATAAAGCCGAAGCTAAATGCATTCATCAAGGAGTTTTAAGATACAACATAACCCCTATAAAATTCCACAGCCGCACACCCCGCAAGATATTACCATTAAGCACAAGTTCAAAAGAACTCTCCCCCATTTGATGTCATTCCCGAGAGATTAACAAGAGCGACCTTAATTTCGAAAGAAAATAAGTATTTTTTAATTGGATACCAAAAACCATGGAGGTGATTTTCTGTATCCAAAACTCAACCAAATTAATCACAAGTAAACCCATGATTAATTTAATCAGAATACGCAACTAAATCAAACTACAAAAGTGATCAATTTAATTGATTGTGATCAACATAAGAAAACTCACGGAGCTGCGACTAAGATAACCACACGGAGATGACTACCTTAATTGTTCGAATACTCAACATAAGGAAAACCTTACGGACTATACGACTACATCAACCAATAGAACATGATTAGTATAGTCGTTCATATACTCAACACAAGAACTTGTGGAATATATGAAAAACTCAACTAGATTAATTACAAGAGAACCTATAATTAATCTAATTGGAATACACAACCAAACTAATCACCGAAGCAATCAATTTAATTCTCAAAAGATTTTGCTCGACAAAAGAAGACTTTCGGAGAAAATAACTAAATAACCAATCAAGATGATTAATTTAGTTCAAGAATGCTCAATATATAGCATCTCATGGAACAACCAACAAGGCCAATATTAATCGACATAGTTGTAAGGTGCTCAACATAAGATACACAATGAAGCCTTCACGGTCAAACATAACAAAATGGATCAATGAAGATCAATACCGTGGATAACATACAAGGATCTATTCTATTTTCCATCACTATTTGCATAACGACATAATAGACTTTATCCTTGTCAAACAAAAGATTTCATCCTATTTTCCATCAAATAAATGACTGCATAGGCATAACTTTTGTAATTGTCAAAAGTACATTCGTCCTTTCATCAATACGAATATCAATTTATGAACGATTTTACTTTTGACATAATATGGTACCTTCAAGTTCACGGACGCAAACAATACATATCCCATAAAAATATTGCAATACTTCAAAACAGATTAATACTGCAATAACAATATTTTCCCTTAGAAGGTAGAATCAATCTTTTTCGCACAGATTTATACCAATAGTGGTTACCAAAAGCGTATACAAAGATTTCCTTAACAAAGAAGAACATACAAAGTCATTGACGACTATGCACCATAGTTCACATGAGATGATTGTGAACACTCAAGAATATATAGCAATGTGAACTACTACCCATTCTCGAACTTCCTTCTTTGTGATTCACCAACATCACTCTTGTAACAGCCACAAAATAGCTTAGAATAGGATTTCTCCAAGAATCCCAGCGCTCAAGTCCAAGAGAATAGAACAAGTGCAACGAAACGGAGCAAACACTAAAAAACAAGAGACATGACAAAGACCAATATTAACTCATCCAAGTTCAACAATTCTCATCTCCATTTTGAAGGGAATTTAATAAGGAAGATAATGCAAAAAGAATGAGGTAAAACCGAGTTCGGACGAAGAAGTTACGGCCAAAACAAGTTTACCGAATATCGACGTCAAGTATGCATATGGGTTTGCGAACTTAAACCCCTGGATTTTGATTTTAAATGTTGTTATGCATACTTGGTATGTGTACCATGTATTCCAAACATTCCGAACTATTATTTTCAAACCTGAACATTTAAGAACCTTAAACACAGATCAAGTTAGGTAGAAATGAACGATAAGCAAGATTATTATAAGTATTCTAAGCAAATAAAAGTACAAATCTTGCTCAAGTTTATAGACATACCTTTTTAGATGAATCCAATCGAATTCTATCGCCTTACCGAACATAATATGTGTGCCCAAATTCTTGTGCTTCCCTCACCGTATACGAAGCAGGGCATTCCTTGGTGAGGATGCACTTCCAACACAATCAAGCTGCGTTGGGGTGAACGAAGTCTTGCTCACCACAAGTGACCTTTGGATTATCATGAAAGAGATCACTTTTAGAACCTTTCACGTCCAATTTCATTTTCCCAAAAAACTTGTTAAGTTCCAACATCATGGATATTTCCTTCTCCATAGTCATGGAATTTTCTGGGAGATCATTCCTTTTCACACTCAAAACATCATCGACTTTCTTTGGTATCCACTTCTGAGTACGTTTAGGAATAATTGGAACCTTCTTCCCAGTACTCTCTTCTAGAATTCTCGGAAGAGAATTGGATTGAATATTCTTTTGCAAGTTAGTCTTTCTCCAATTGGGAGCATCCGATCTTGTATTCGTCTTTACGAAGTTATCCTTTTGATAACCATTACGGTTATGAAAAGGATTCGTACGACGTTTATAGGTAAATCTAGGTCTATCATAGCACTGATTCCTTTGCCTAAAGGTTGGACAATTACAACCTGTAACGTTAAGAGGATCAGTCTTAACGTATGATCTTGGTTTCACAACTTCTTGTGATGCCCAAACAAGAACATCATGAAGTTTCTCATTCCTTATACGGAAACGACATCTCCTTTCCAGGTGACCTTTATTTCCGCAATAGTAGCAAACATAAGGAATGTTCTTACCTCGATCCGTGTGTGCTAACTTTGGAGGTTGATAAACTTTGTTCTTTTGAACCTTAACTGCCGGAGAAGGTATTTAACTTTTGCCATCAGTGGAAACCTTTTGTTGAGAAGAATCATTAGCCTTGACAAATTTTACTTCTTTGCTAATACTTGGAGCATCTATTCCCTTATAGACCAATACTCGTGTATCACGATGATTTTTACTTACTCATAGCATAGTGGTTAATTTGCTTGAACTAGTATTTAACTTTTTCAAGTCATCTTCCAACATCTTGATTTTATCAAGAGCAGCAGCTAAATCAGCCTCAAGGCGTTTTTCTCGAGCGAGACAAGCACTTTCTCTGTCATCAAAACTAATTTGTTGAGAGTTAAACCTTGCTTCAGATTCTGCAAGTTTCTCTTCCAACAAAAAGTACTTTTGATAAAGATTATCACATTCAAGTGACTTCATACGTAGGTTTTCCACAGAATCCTTGAGGATCGATCCGCAAGAACGATTCGAAAAATAAACACTTGCGTAATATCTTCTCAATTTTTTGTTTTATCGACAGAGGGGAATCAGAAGAGGTGACACATGAGAAGTTGTAATCTTCCTCATTTTTCATGAATCGAAAAACTTAACATACTCTGAGACTTCCTCATCAACATCTCTATCAATATCTGAATCACCTTCATCAGAAAGTTCTTCCAACTTTTCTTCTAGGAGAGTTTCCCAATCAACAGTTTTTACATCAAGAGAATGTTTAGATATTGACTTAGATGTGACAGTTCTCTCAGATGAATCCAAGCTTTTAGAATCATCAGGTAATTTCTGAACTGGTACGTTATTAGAGATAAACTCGTCCATAATCAGATCGCTACAAACACAGAATTATAAGGTCTTAGAGTGTTTGCCTGCTCTGATACCAATTGAAAAAGCGGGGTCTAACAACACCACCCAATATTTCGCTTAGCAATCTGTATGGACTAACTCCGAAATACTTTGCTAGAGCATCAACTAGACAGTCAGACTCAATATAGATAAAAGTATCTCAAGGAGTTAATATCTCTCTCTTGGTTTGATCTTTACTCAAGCTAAAACAATAGCGAGTCTTTATCAAACACAAGGAATAACTTGGATGGTACCAAAGACCAATATTCAAGTGTTAATCAATGAAATCAACAACAACAAGGTCGGATCTCTAATTGATTAAACTTCAACGCACAACCTGTATTATTTCAAATTATAAAGATAAAACAATATAATGTGGAAATTGAAATAACACAGACACCAGATGTTTTGTTAAGGAGGAAACCGCAAATGCAGAAAAATCCCGGGACCTAGTCCAGATTGAATACACACTGTATTAAGCCGCTACAGACACTAGCCTACTCCAAGCTAACTTCGGACTGGACTATAGTTGAACCCCAATCAGTCTCCCACCGATCCAAGGTACAGTTGTACTCCTACGCCTCTGATCCCAGCAGGATACTGCGCACTTGATTCCCTTAGCTGATCTCACCCACAACTAAGAGTTGCTGCAACCCAAAATCGCAGACTTGATAATAAAAAAATCTGTCTCACATAGAAAAGTCTATCAAAGGATAAATCTGTCTCCCATAGAAAAACCCTAGGTTTTGTTCCGTCTTAAGATATAAAATAAAGGTGAACAGGAACCAATTGATAATCCGGTCTTATATTCCCGAAGAATAGCCTAGATTAATCAATCACCTCTCAATAATCCTTCTTGATTACACAAGCGGTTTGTCGAGGAATCACAAACAGTGAGACGAAGATGTTTGTGACTTATTTATCTTGCCTATCGGATAACTCTCACGATCTCAAGCCAATCAAAGATTGTACTCGTGCGATAGAAGATGCAAGATCAGATCACACAACTACGATAAAAGTAGTATCGGTTTGGTTTCACAATCCCAATGAAGTCTTTAAATCGTTAATCTGGTTTTAGAGAAGAAAACTAAAGATTAAAGGAGAATCGACTCTAGCGAGCGCACTAGTATCTCACAGACGTGTGGGGATTAGTTTTGCACAATGCTAGATTTCTCCTTTATATAGCCTTCAAATCAGGGTTTTGCCTTAGTTACAAAGCAATCCATATTCACCGTTAGATGAAAACCTGATTTAGATTCAAGCTAATATTTCTCAACCGTTAGATCAAAAACTTAGCTTGTCACACACACTTGGGTAGATGTTTACTGGGTTTGTGAAAACCATGCCCAAACATGTACGTGTATGTTGGTTCAACATAGTAACCCAAAAGGTTAACCATATGAGCAATTCATATTAACCTAGTTCTTCTTCACCATAACTAGTTCAATTGACTCAAATGAACTAGTTAGAGAGTTGTTCAATTGCTATGAGATCTTGTGTAACTACACAAGACATAATTGAAACAAAGATGATTCGATTCGATGAATCGGCTCATGAACTTTATAGTCACGGTTTGCATAAAGCATTCCTTAGTAATTTAAGTTTCATGTTCATAGCACATCTTTAGATCATAACCACTTAAGCTCACAAACAAGTTCGCGGACTTAAGGAAACCGGCAGAGTTTTCCAGACTTAACAGAAAATCTCAGCAAAGAGACTTCCGCCGGTTCGCAGACTAGGTTCGCGGACTAAACACGCAAACGAGTTTTTGGAAAATCCCAGTAGAAATTCTCGGTAAGAGAACTTCCGTCAGTTCGCGGACTGGGTTCGCGGACTTGGCAAAGCCAATTCCTCCGATTTATATCAATCAACAAAGTTCAAAAACTTCGGATTAAGGAATACATGGTTATGTGATCTAAACTCTCATTCCAATCATTGAGACATTCTCAGAGGACGTTATATAGTCGTTATTCACAGACCGTTTCACGTCATAGCAATTCTCAAAGTAATTGAAACTTTTCATGACTTTCATCACTAGGTGAAGATAAACTTGATCAAAGCGAAACGCTTTAACACACGATTTCGAGAAAAAGATAAGTAGTGAATACTCAGCTCGAAATTCCAAATGTGTATGATCCAGTCTATATAGCATACGACTTTTTGTCTCATAAGAAGTAGGAGATAGAATATATAGACTTTTGAGTGATAGATAAGTTCAAGTCTCCACATACCTTTTTGTTGATGAAGTTCCAAGGTTCCTTGAGTAGATCTTCATCGTTGTATGATGAATCGCCATGAAGTCCTTGAGCTCAACTACACTTTTCTATCCTAGTCCGAGACTTAGCTTTGTAGACTAGAAATCAAGACTCATAGTTTTGATCACTAACATTGACAAACATGCTTGATATAGAAATGCATGCGAGGTCGACCGAGCTATGCTCTAACAGTGGTTGCTACAAAATTTCCCGATATCAGGGTTAAATAGATAAAATTCAAGCTTCTATGGGTGATTCCGATGATGAAGAAATTGAATAAACCTGTGGTATTACATATTTTGGTTCTCTTATTTGTCTAGGAAACTTCTTGTGAGAATTTATTCTTACTTTTAAGAAGGATGACTAGGGTTTGGTATAGCAAAAATTGTGATTACACAAGCTATTTCCAACGATTTTCATCTTGCATGTTTTTAGATTTATTTATTTAAATTCTAGAGTTGTTGGAAGATGAACTTGTAGTATGTAATCATTATTGGTTTAATTATTGCCAAATTCTTATGAAATCTTTGTGCCTTTACGTTTTTCGTGAATCGAGCTAATATTTCATATATGCTCAGAAGTTAAATCTATTATGTTTTTATAAACGGAAAATAGAACAAACTCTTTGAGAATTTTCTCGCAGTATTGATCTACTCATGATCACACTTTTGTGTTTTTACTACTTGAAACACTCCGTAAGATTTTCTTATGTTGAGTCATACCGATTTAAATTATCTTTTTTCCGTAACTGGCGTAGAGATTATTTTAAGTCGATTTTCGGATACAAATCCATGAGATTTGTCAATGTCCAACAAAATCCTTCTTTTTCATAAAGCAAGGTCACTCATGTTGTTCTCTTCGGAATTACATCAACTGGGGGAGAGTTCTTAAATGAACTTGTGCTTAATTGTTATATTTTTATGGCGAGTGTGGCTGTGGAATTTGATAGGGGATGTGTGTATCTTAAATCTCCTAGATGAGTGCTAAGTAATTCTTACTATGTGAAATCATCTAAAAAAGATTATATGAGGAGTTGCATTTTAACTATGTTATAATGTAGAATCCCAAAAATTCCTTCAAACTTGACATATCTTTTGGTTGTATTCATTATGATCCCACGATTTTCTTACCTTTGTTATTTTATTGACAAAAAGGGGGATAATTATTTAGTAGTTTCATACTACATACATATGGTTTACGGATCATTATGTTTGGGGGAGTGAATCAATAACCGATAGGTTTCACCTATTATGCAAAAGATGTAAGTATTGATTAAGGGGGAGAAACATATCTCCGTAGTATCACTTCAGAGTTGGGATACAATTGAACTTTGTAGAAAGTAATAATATTATGCTTCTGTATAACAACGTTTGAGAATATTTGTTTCAATGTTGTTATCGTTGCGGAACTTCAACAACAACGACGCTGAGTTGAACACGTTCAGAATCATTGCAACTTGAAATTATGAAGAGTTCAAGGAGTTGAAGAACCAAGGAAATCAAGCATGATGGATTCAAGGAGTTTTCAAAGCTCTATTTTTTATCCATGTGTATTGATAGTTTTTTCACTAAAATTGACAAAGGGGAAGATTGGTAGAGCATTGCTCGGTCGAACTCACAAGTGTTGCTATCTCAAGCTTGTTGTCAAATTTAGTTGTCAAAACTATATATTGATTTCTAGTCTACAATTAGTTAAGTCTCGGACTAGGATAAAAATGTAGTTGAGAAACAGAGGATCACAACAGTCATCATTGCGTTCTACCGTTTGAAAGCAATGATCAACCGAAGATTTTGGATATAATTTCATCAACAAAAGGTAAGTGGAGACTGAACCACCTAATTCTCAAGTTATATTCACTTTTCTATCATGAGACGATGTCGCATAACTAATTAGACTATTATTCATAGACGAGAATTTCGAGTCAAGTTTATCTTGATAATTAGTTCTCGAAATATAATGACTAAGCTTAATGAACATTTGTTCATCCTTGATGAATTTCGGATAAGGACAATTTATTGCTCGGAATCAAAATCATGATTCAAGTTTTATTGTTCGAAAATACCCTGGAACAGTGATATGTGACATTGATTTTATTCGGGAATGTTTCGAATCGATTTAGAGAGAAATATATAACTATTGTAGATTCAGATATAAGACAGTGTTATCAGTCTTACAAACTGAAAAAACTGTTATAAGTCTGAACCCGTATTACATGTACTCGTACACGTAGCGGAGTATCTATCTATATATATATATATATATATATATATATATGTATCGACTTAAAGATTTGTGGTACACATATTCTTATGTATATCATGTGAAAAATTTGTTCAACTCGTGAACCGGATCGGTATGCATACTCATATGCAAACCGTTTAAGAACTTTGGTTACGGAACTAGGTTATTTTACAAACCGGTACACGTACCAAAATAGTTATTTGTTCCCCAACTAGGTTTAGTACCTATACCGGTACGCAAACCAAAATAGTTATGTGGACTCCGGAACTGGTCGTAGTCTTAAGGTTTCCAAACCGGTACGTATACCTAAATAGTTATGTTAACTCTGGAACTTGGTTTGATTAAATGTTTACAAACCAGTACACGTACTCTGATTGACCTGAGCCACGAACAACTATAGAATTTATACTTTGTGCATTTACTAACCATGTCGATTATATTTATACAAGTGCGATTAAATTATTTCTACGAGATAATTAGCATGTGATTAATTGTATAAAACACTAGACTTATTTGATCACATGATTGTGACTCAAGATTAATGTCTTAAGTGTTCATGAAGATGAATATTGATCTTTTAAGATCAAATCGGCTAGTTTCGGATAACCACCTTGAACATAGTATTTGCACACGGTTCGGTTACGGTTTCACCTAACTAGAGTGTATATCTTGTTTATGTAAATCAGATTCAAAGATTCATCTAACGGTAGATACTGATTGCTTGGTTTCAAAGTTATCTTAGCTTAAACCTAAAGCAACCTATGCTTTGAATGTATATAAAAGGGGAACTTCAAGCAAATAGGATCTTTGAATCCCGACACTACTTTTTGATGTGTCCTAGTTGTATTGAGAGTCGTCCTCTTTCTAACCCTTTTAGGGTTTAGCGACTACAAAGACTTCATAGGGATTCATGAAGCCAGGTCAAGTTATCTTTCCTTGATAACTCAAGTATCCTGATCTTGATCGATCGTTGAGCTGCTCACTCGATCAAGATAGATAGAAATCATCAAAGTTCTCTTCGTCTCAAAATTTGTTGATTCCACAAGTTTTATACTTGTGAGGTGAATAATCTAGGCCGCACTTCGGGTTGCATAAATCCGGATTTTGAGGTTAGTTAGACTTTGTCTACTGCTCCATTTCTCAATCATCTAACTAACCAAGTCAGGGTTTGATCGTAAAGGGAATCATATATATAGGGTTGATCTGTGGGAGGAAGATTAATTCAAAGTCTTCAATTAAGTTGAAGCAACTCTTAGTTGGTGTGACATCATCTAAGGGAATCAATTGCACGAAGTCCTGCTGGGATTCAAGAGGCGTAAGAAGAGCGACTGTACCTTAATCTGTGGGATACCTTTTAGTGCTCAACTACATTCCAGTCCGAAGTTAATTGGTAATAGGCTAGTGTCTGTAGCGGCTTAATATTGTTTGGTGTTCAATCTGGACTAGGTCCCGGGGTTTTTCTATATTTGCGTTTTCCTCATTAACAAAACTTCTGGTGTCTGTGTTATTTCTTTTTCCACATTATATTGTTTATATTTATAATTGAAATATCACTCGTTGTGCGTTGATCAATCATAGTAGATATATCCGACCTAGTTTGTTGGATACGACTTGATTGATTCTTGGACATTGGTCTTTGGTTCCGTCCAAGTTATCTCTTTTTGATTAGGTTCACATATTTGTTTTTGTAAACGTTTTAATCGCAAGAGAGAGATATAACTCTAGATAATATTCCTTGATTGAGTTTAACTCCCGGAGTTGTATTGAGTTTGTCCACACAGATTGCCTAGAAAAAAGTTTGTGGTGTATTTTGGTACCCCCGCGTTTTCAAAAATATCTGAAATGTTTGGTTTTGAACATAGTGGAATAAAAAGACCTTGGTTGGGATGCCATTCTCCAAGCTAGTTTGGTAATCATGGCCTTGTTTATTTTGTTAGCCTCTTTGAAACCCATCACTCCAAGTTTAACAGGTCTATAGAGAAAATCCCAAGATTTCTAGTAAAATCCCTTTGCATTTGCATCTTTCCTCCACTAAAAATCTCTTTGAATGGAGTTAATTTTATGTGTTATTTTCTTTGAAAAAATAAAACAACCCATTTGTTAGATTGGTAGACCAGATAAAGCATATTTATTAAGAACTAATTTTCTTTCCCAAACCAAAGTATTACTCTGCCATCCCCGATTCTTCTTTTCCATATTTTCAACAATAATATCGAGAGTCTTATATTTTTTAATTAATCTACGAAAATAGGTGCACCTAAGTGTGAGTCATGATATAGTTTTTTATTTTATCTTAAGCTTCCTGATCATTATTTTTTTGATATCTAGCATGGATTTATTTTCCAAAAAAGAGACCTGACTTGTTAATATTTATTAGCTAACATGGAGCTGAAATAAATTGGTCAGCAATACTCAGGATATTCTTACAGGAGACTAGAATAGGCCTAGTAAAATGCAGGAAGTCATTTGCAAAAAACAGATGAGAAGTAGAAAATACTTCCATACAAATACTTCCATACAAATAATAAAAAAAAACATGGAGATAAGGGGTCCCCTTATCGGAGATCCCGAGAAGGTTTGAAAAATACACATGGACATCCATTGACAAGAACTGGAACGAAGGCTATAAAAACACATTGGAAAATCAAATTACAAAATTGTTGACTAAATCCAAAGGCCGTTAAGTTTTTAATTAATAAATCTCAATTTATCCTATCAAAAGATTTTGACATGTCAATTTTGATGCCATGGCTTCCATTTTTAGTTTTCATTTTTTTTTTCCAAATTATGGCTCCCTAATTAAACACCTGCTTAGCTAACAAGATTACAACCTAAACTTGAAGCGTTAAAACTAGATTATTTGTTATAAAAATTTTAATTACATTATCTAATCTCATAACAAACTCATACATTCTGATATTTATAAATGAAAGTCTCTCAAATGATATAAATAAAATAGTTTGTTGTTTTACCGTTAAAGAGAAAATACATACATAAAAGATACACAACATCTCTAACATCAATAAAGCTTGAAACTATGGAAATAAATATCTTCTCGTGCACCGTTTTTTCTGGTAGCTGAAATGGAAGTGGAACGAGTGAGTACATCATCTCAAAAGGGGTGCTTAGCGGAAACAATATCGAACTTCCAAGTAATCACTAACATGTTACTAAAAAATAAATAATTAAAGTATATTAGTAAAAGAGAAAAATTAACACCTTTCACGACAAATGTCAAGCACAACATTCAAGAAAGAAAACACATAAATTGCATTCCATAGTATAATCTCTGTAAAACAATCAAGTATGATATGCATATGGTCGATTTCCCAAGATAACATAATATAAAAATATAATATTGCACGACCTCCCGTATAATAATATTATAAATACAAGTCATATTTATCCTCTTGTTTCAAAATTCTATATAATTATATTTTTCAAAATTCTACTTATGATCAATCACGCACATAAAGAAGTCTGTAAACAATGGATGATCCAAAGTAGTTGAAATCGGTCTCTCGGCCGAGTAACCAGCGAGTACTTGCTACCAGGTAAATAATCGATGCGATTTCCGAGTCCAACATCATTCCGATGAACAGCCGAGTAATCGACCAAGGGGCCCGAGTAACCGAAGGAGGAGACCGAGCATTATATATAAATCGGCTGAATACTAGGTATAATAAAAAAAAGTCATGACTCATGAATATTATATACAAATCTCTAATAAATAGGTTCCGAGGCCGAGTATTGGAAATTTCCAAGTACGAACTCATTGCACCTCGCTACAAGGTACCCCTCCAAGTGGGACCGAGGAACGTTTTCGATGATCACAAGTAATATCTTCAGATCTTGAATCAAAAGATCAGATCTGAAATCGTTGATTCTCGAACTAGTTCGAGTTACCTTATTTCAGATGAGAAGGATCACCGAATAAACAAACTAGATCTATCTAGGTTCAACACACGATTAGTCAATCAAATCAATGACCAAAAATTAAATAGCAATACGGTCTGGTTTCCCACCAATGGTACTATTAGAAGCTTCTTGATCCCAAAGAAGTATTTAAACGAAGTGCACGTAAGATATTTCACTTAATTAGGATACTCTCCTCTCCAGTGAGTATCGGGAGAATACTGCTGGTGCACTTCCTCACCCCAACTTTTAAGGTCCGTGTATTCTGGGATCAGTTTTCAAGAAACACAAACTTCACTATTTATAATGACCAGGGTAGTTTGGACATGAAGGAATTACCAAATTCTAAAATATAAAAGATATGCAATAAATATTTATTTTCGGTTTTATAAAATATCAATTGTTGTCCAACTAAGATTCGAAAAGTTCTTTTGGATGACAACTCAGTATTAGCTTGCATAAATAATATACTTTGTTAATATAGAAATCAGAGATATGCTTTAATTACTGGGAAATGAAAGATGTATAAATTATGAACATCAAAAAAAGACATTATGGAATATTTCATTTTGGGGACTTACATTGAGTATCAAGGAAAATACTTGAACGTTAAGTAATAAGAGTTCACCACATGTTCAAAATATTATGTCGATATAATGAACTTTCCATATTAACCAAACAATATTTCCGAAAGCTATCCAAACCCTAAGTTAATAGCTAAAATCGAAAAACGTCATATTTGGTCCTGCTAGAGATCCTTGCAATCGGTCCTAATAGAGATCCTTGCTTAAGGAATTGTTCCTATTATATATCCTTGTCTAAGGGATCGTTATAGAATAAATCCTTTGATTCCTTTAAACTACGAAACAACGTTCGCAAGTCTACTTCCTTAAACTCATGTAGTCGAACATAGTTTTCAAGGTATGGAATCAACCCGAAAGTTCAACATACTAACTAGTAACGAATTACAAAGATAGTGTTATGTCGCATCTACGATATTCAGAAAATAAACATTATACTTTGTAATCCATTATACTAAAGTTGTATAAAACAACTACAATATATATTTCTTGGCTCTTTGATCATAATAGAATGATTAAGTCACTAATACTAGAGATACATAAATATACTTTGTATGCTACGTTTTCAATCTCAATCACTTGAAAAAAAACGTAGATAGAAATGGAAAGTAGTTAAGTCTGTATTACTAACCTCGAGCAGAAGGATGATGTGTTAGTTGATGTCGATACGTCTTCGGTTCTTCAGAGTAACACGAGCAAGTCCCAACATTTCTAATTTTCCTAATCTAACGAAGTTGACTCTAATAATCTAATCAACCATCTTCGAGTTTTGGAGCTAAAATATGACAACCAAACTTGACATACCAATGCTTGATTGGTTCAACCGAACAACGTCTTAACACATTATCAATAAAACCCAGTCTAGCCTCTCTTTAGTGATCTGAATTCTTTCTCAATGACAGTCCCATGTAAAATTCTCCCCTGAAAACCAAGATTAAAAAGACTAGTCCTTTCTAATAATCTTTTAAAGGGTTCAATTTCTAGATTATTAACTGGTAATCCTCCTTGCTTTTTTGCTTGAACCCGGTTAAAATCTACCATAACTATCCATGCCATATCTTGTGTTAAGACCTTAGCAAGAATCAAGCTTATTAGGCTTATAAGATTTGCAGTAGAATCCTGTTAAAAGCCACATTTTGTCATTAAAAAACTTGTTTACCCAAAACATTTAGCATATTCACATTCAATTGAACTACTTCAAAATGAAAATCATCAATCCAAGCTAAAGCTAAGTTGCCGACTATCCGGAATGGGTCAAATAAGTGGATACTATGAAAATCAAATGCTAGATTTTTCAAAAATGGTCTTTGAGATTCAGTTTCAGTTTAAAAAAAAAGGATGTCAGGTTTTTCAGAAGGTATAATATGAACTAAATGTTGTCTTGTTTTTTTGGTACCACACCCTAAGCATTTCATGCAGTCAATTCCATAGTGTGTAACAAAAAGAAAAAGAAATTATAAATTACTCAAAAATAATATAATACTCCCTCCGTTCAAGTTATATAGGTAGAAAAACCATATTTCTTGGATTAAGAAAATCTATATAAGTTTACTCTCTTTCTTGTTTTAACCTTTACTTTTGACGAAAGCTATAAATATTAAACTAATATTAGTATACAACTACTATCATAAATATGGGCATATTTTGAAAGATTTATTTAGAAATTTGACGCATGCCTATATAAATGGACAACCAAAAACTAATTCTCCGCCCGTATAATTTGGACGAAAAAAGTACTAAGAAGTTAAGCTAAACAGACAAGCATAAAAAAAAAATATTTCAAAGAAGTGACATCTAAACCGTGTCAGAAAAACTTATAGTTCTAGAAAAGTAAAGCGATAATAAGCAGGATCGATGATCTAAGAATCCTCGTGCACAAATGAATAAGAAAAATGCAAAAGAAAAAAAAAAAAGGCTAAAAGTAAAAGCTTCTCAACCAGATTATAACAAATCACTAAGCAAGTAATAAAAAATTATATAGA
This sequence comes from Papaver somniferum, assembly GCF_003573695.1. Lineage (NCBI taxonomy): Eukaryota > Viridiplantae > Streptophyta > Magnoliopsida > Ranunculales > Papaveraceae > Papaver > Papaver somniferum. The sequence continues at coordinate 68,854,542 of NC_039367.1, forward strand.
CAACATTAGCTTTTGTAAGATTAAATTAGGCACCGAGATTTGAATTCAACGTAATTCAAGAGAAAGTTTAGAGGGTTTCTCACAAAAAAATTCTTTTCTTGCGAAGTATGTTTTTCACAAATTTTTTTCTTTTCCATCGGACCATGTTTTTCAATAAAATTTGTACCTGGATTTCCTTGCTTTTTTTCGGTTGGAAAATGAAATGGAACGAAGTAGCTATCCCTTTAATTCAAGATTGTGCACAAATTTGATTGAACAAACAATTGGGATATACTGAAAATAATCGGGGGATATTGTATTGTTCATATTGATACTGAAAAACCATGCCGATTTGCATTGCCGGCACCGAAAAATCATGCAGATTTGAACAGTAAAATATCTCTCAATTATTTACGATATCCCCTATTTGCTCGTTCATTTAATTGGGGTTGTACCAAATTCAATACGACAAACATGTCTCACCTTTGAAATCCTACACCCCAAAAGCAAGTTGGTACCCCCATCAGCAGCCATGTTTAACTGGTGCACAACACAAGGGAACGGTTTATAGTTGTGTAGACTGTTATGTCAGAATTTCTCACTCCCCACTCAAGCGCCCACCGGCTCTCCGTATACCGTTCATCCAGTTCCCATCTCTGTCCACAGGGTTTTGATGTGTTGTTGGTTTTGTTCTTGTCGTGTAGCTAGGACGTAGTTTGCCATGTTGTACCGCACTAACAGAATTTGGTAGCAGTTGGTACCACCATTAAATTGTACGCGTACTTCTTGCATCTTTATATCTTGCAATTTCTGGCTATCCCATTTATACACTCAATCTCTAGTTTTGTCATGAACAAAACATTGTTGGGAGTCTTGCGACTAACATGCATTGAATTTCATAGATCTTTCTTTTTACCTTCCAATTTTGTTATCATAACCACACTGTTCCATTATACTCTCTACACACAAATTGCCAATTGGCTGACGACAACTGAACGAACAAAACATGTTCTTATTTGTTTGTTTGAACCCCTGAGTTTCTAAACTTGGAAGACCGTAGCCATGCTAGCCTAAAGCTGGTGACAAAAGTTAAAACCTTAACAAGAAGGTAATCAAACAGTGCCAAACAGCCATCCTTTGAGAATAGAAAATCACAAAGCAAAAAGCTAGACGACCCAGTTGCTAGTTACCAGGGAAGACGAGAGGTCGCCGTCCACGTGTTAAATGTCTCTTTTTCCTATTCATCCATCCACTTACACCTTAGGGACTAAGTAATTCATGTAGTAGTGTTCAGTACAGTATTTTTAATCATCTAAGAGTTCAGTGCTAGGTTAGCTTGTTAAGATAAAACTTCACATCTTATATTTCATCATATATAAGAACCCAACTCACAACTTGCAAGTATTTCCCACCATACAAATTTTGCTTCTTCTCATTATAACTCTCTCTACCTATAACTTATAGATAGATAGTACCACTGAATATGATACCAAGAGCTAGATATGATCCTCATGATCAAGCTGTTATTACAATCACATCACCAATCTAACTTTGTCTTCCATTCTTCTCACCATCACGATCACATTCTTCTTTCGTTAAAATTTCACTAGCTAGCTAGGCTTGATTTATGGGTTTCAGTTCAGAACAAGTTGCTTTTAATGGGTTTGATTGGACACAGAATTTGTTACAATCTAGAGGCCTGGAGTTTTCTAACAACAATCCTTCTTTGATTCAGCAACAACAACAGCAGTTTGCACAGCCATTAAATTGCCCGCGATGTGATTCCACCAACACTAAATTTTGTTACTACAACAATTACAACCGAACTCAGCCTCGCCATTACTGCAAATCATGTAAAAGACATTGGACTAAAGGTGGTACGCTTCGCAACGTTCCCGTTGGTGGTGCGCGAAAAAATAAACGCCAGAAAACCGACAAGAGCAAGAACAGCAGCAACAAGAAGAAAAGTGTTGTTACTGATCGCAGAGAAAGGAAAGGAAGCAACAACTTGGTAGCTCAAATGCAACCACGACAAGAACAAGAACATGTCCAAGTTTCAAGTTGTGATTACCAGAGGATAGATACTACTTCTGAGTTTCTTTACGAGTCATTGATTAATCCTACGTCGACTACGGCCAGACAGCAGAATTTTTTTAGTGTTGAAAATAGTAATATCGCTGACGGGAACTGCTTTATGAGTTCAAGTAGTATTGATCCAGGACCAATACCCGTGTTTCAGTTTGCAAGCTTGAGTTCCCTTGATCAAAACCACCAACAAAACAATCCTTCTTTGAATTCATCAACAACATTTAGTAACTGTGGTTTTCAGTCATCTAGTACTAACGGTTTTAATTACAGTGGAGATTCTGCAAGTGTTGAAAGTTCTTCACCGTGGCAAGCACCTAATACAAGTAATTTCATGAATTCTTCATCAATCAATTGGAGTTGGGAAGATCTTAATACACTCGTATCGCCAGATTTGAGACAGCCATGGGAAAATGATCAAACACTAGTAAACTCTCTACCTATTTAACTTGTGTGTTTTATGATTATTAGTATTTCTCTCTTCTTTTTTTCTGAGAATATTACATAACATACATATAGTTTGTAATGTGTATTTTGATGTTGGTACTTTGGGTTCTGCTGGTAAGATTTGTCTGTCATTTTCTATCTCTGGCTGCCAGTCTTCCTTGTAGAAGAAGCGGGATGATATAATTACAAGCGTGGGTCTCCTACTGATTTCACTGATGATATATATGATTTGATTTTGATTCAATATTTGCAGATCTTTTGCATATCTGATTTACTTCAGAACATGACTTGAATTCAATGTTATTACTATTTGTAGTTGTAGACCATCTCCTCTGACTGTATTATTACTATTAGTTTTTCCCTCCTTAAATGTGGGTTTTGCTGGATTCAAGTTTTGTAACCTGCTGGTTACCAAATGGGATTTTGCTACATGAATTCAAGTTTTGCTGGGTTTGGCAACCCTTGTAGCGACGTTGCAAGTTTTGGTGTAAAAATAAGCCTAGACTCTAAAGCAAAAGACAGGTAGGTTGCATCTTGAAAGTCCTCTTCTTTGACTGTGGATGGTCCAAAGAACATACATACCCATGCACCTAGTTAGTAAGTTCGCGAATGATTCGCTAAGTGCGTTTGCAACTCCGAACCCAAGTCGCGTATTATGTGGCATTCCCGGATTATTCGCGAATCGTTCACGAATTTTACGTATCCCGAATGATACGTCCGCTTAATTCGCCATAAATTCTTTAGCTTTTACTTTTCAAAGACTCCACTTTTTGGGCTTTACTGCCTCCCGAGCATACACGACCGAATATTAGACGTGTTGTAATTTTTATGAAACAAAAACGACTGAAGAGATTTGAAGGTGAAGGTGAGAGAGATCCCAAACTCGCTAACCAAGCATCTAAACCACTATACGACGTCCTCTTGGATAACTAATGTTGTATATATTATTAATATCATCATATTAAGTTTATTTTTTCTTTAAATAACTCACACATATGCATAAAAATTGGTATATGACCTTATAAATACAAATTATTTGTTATATATAGATACCGAATTTTCAGAACCGAACTCACATTTATAAATCGAATTATACACGTACGTATGCCGTTCCGAATTACTGACGAATCACGCCCCTTTGACGGAATTTTGGACCGAATCTGAATTTTACAAAACCGTATAATACTCGTACGTTTGCCATTCCGTATGTTTGCTGAATCCCGAATTGCTAACCATGCAACTTTGCTGGATTCTTGCTTACTAAGAAGGAAAGCACACACAAAAACGTATCTCTACGTATCTTATCCATGTCAGTGGTGGTGTACCACCATCTCTGCACATAGCTCCCTTTAGGAACCAGGCAATGGTAAAAGGCGAGGGAGAACATGGATCATAAATTCAGAGTCTCGGACAAGTTGAATACTTGAATTTTGATTTATAGTTAAAATGTTACTCCAATTGTTAGTTTTCTGTTTCAGTGGAAAATAAAAATACCAATGACCTTGATTTGTACAATTATATAACGTCTCCAAGTTGAGACTAAACCAATTAGACCCCTACCTTTAACCTAAAATATTACCCCATTCTGAGATAGTATCGGGGAATTCCCGATTTCATACATCAAAGGGTGCAACTCAGAAACTCACGAGCCTCACTTAAGATCTATTTTCTATACACAGATCCGCCATTTTCCCTTGTTGGCAACTTTGAAAGGCTAGTTCAATTTTTGGAAATAATGTTGCCCATTTTCTAAAACGCTCACCTTATATTCGAACAGGTAGTCCAAAATTTTGAAAAGTTCCAAGTTCACCTCGGAGACCTGCAGTCACAATTACCATTCCCCAAGCTGATGATCTACCTTGTTTTACCCCATTTGAAAAGTCTACGCTGCTATGAAGGCTTCGATGATTCCTGGTGGCCGGAAGCAACTTTTCTTCTGGCCATGTTACTGAGAATCTATCAAAGAAGTAACTGTTGTTTAAACTTGATAGGGTACTGGGAAGTGGGCTACTGGCACATCTATTCACTGTAGGTGGAGATTGCCTCTGAACATTATTTTCGTCCTCGACGTGAATAAGAGAACGAATACCGAGCTCATTGAGAACCCCATTGTAACTATCTCGTATTCCATCTGTTCCGCCTAAGCCAGTCCAAGGAATTGCTACTGATACATCTGGACAGTGAAAATGTTCATAAGAATGTGTGACGGTGACGCTTTTACTTCTGCTTGGTCTTGAATCACCTTCATGTTTCCACACATACACATTTGAATCTCCACTTGCACATACAACGTATTTCCCATTTGCGGTCAAAGATGCCGAGATTTGACTACTTGTGTTGCGAAACCCTGCCATAGCAACAGTACTCAATTACCAGAGCTAGATCAATTTCACATGATAACATTGACAGTAACTAAATGCAGTAGAATTAGTGTATAAGTATATGTAGCCAAAATGAAGCTTAGTTAAACAGGATCTATACACCCAACAGTATGTTAACTCTAGAAATCAGCAGTATCAGTATGCTGGGAATTAATTTTACAAGTGACAAGACAAAAAGCTTGATTTAGTGATATGATGAAAATATTGATATATTTTGAAAAATGGTCTCGTTGAGCTGGCAAAACATTCACAACCAGAAATTGGAAAATGACACATGTTACTAAGAAATCCCTTGTCTAACTTAAAACCAAAATTTGAAAATTTTGTTTGCAAACCTTTGAACTTGTGAACTAGATCGACACCATCGACGACTCGGATTCGTGAATCTGCAGATGTAATGAGCACTTCTGAGGAGCTTCCAGGGGCAAACTGTTTTAACAAACATGTAATTAGCGAAGGAAAAAAAAACCTCCAAGGACCATTCATTTTTGATGCTCTAACAATTATGCTCTAACAATTTTGTGACAAGTTATACAAACATCAACAACATTACAGGGCTTTCGCATAGGCAATTAAATTACCTCGAAACCAGTTATTTTCTTGAGATGAGATCTCTTTTTCTTGTTCTGCAGATTAATTCTACTTTTTTTGTGCAGCTTATTCTCTGAAAGTCAACGAAGCATCGTAAGGTAGTACGAAAACAGAGAAACCATTACGTAAAGATGTAGACCGTCTATCCAAGCAAAACACAATTATAGTAATCAACTTGAAAGGAAATAAAAGATGTTGTTTGCTTGATAAACTATATCAGAGTCATAACCCAGAGGCCTAATTTGGAAGAAACCAATATAAGTCAAATAAGAGAAGTCAAATGTAAGAAACATACCAGATGTGTTGTATAGACAGCAGGTCCCCTTGTATGAGCCAACTAATGCACCCTTCAAATTTCAAAATATACACATCTTGAGCCATACATAAGAGATATTATCTACAATATGTAATTGTTTGAAATATATAAATCGTTTTGAAATAGTGAAACATCACTATACCTGGCCATCAGGTGTGTAGCAGGCAGCAGTGACCATTTCGTGCAGATCATTCCAATCAACAACCTGACGATCCGGAATACTCCAGATTCTAACCTTAGCATCTAATGATCCACTTATGAAGTATCTATCATCAACAGGATTGAACTGGATGCATGTTACTATACCCATACAAAAGATAGTAACAAGTTTAATAACATTAGTTCAAGCAAAGAAGCAGAAATCAATTATATAACACATTGAGATTGTCAGTAAGAGATTACAGTATACTGACCATAATCACTATGAGTGAATGTTTTCAAGCAGGAATTGCTAGACATGTGCCACAGCCGAACTGTTTTGTCCATTGACGATGACAGCAAATACTGGCAACAGAAAATAGAATGAGAGAGGAGTTGAGAATGTTTAATATAACAAATCTTTATACAAAGATATTTACAACATTGAACTCTGGAGAAATGCAAAGTTCATACGATGGAATAATAGAATTAAAGAAACATAAGGAAAGGCCAACCAACTAGATCTCACTAGTCAAGACAAAGAATAGTCAACAGAAACAAAATAACAAGCAAAAAGTTAAAATACTAGGTGGTGATGGTTACATAACTTTTAACAAAAAAAGTAAATAATGACAGTTACAGAAGTAATGATGAGACTTCTCTACAGCGGATTCTGAGGAAGTAATACATACAATATATGAGCAGTATTTAGGTGAGAGGAGATAGTGCCTTTGACAAACTAAGATAAGGAGCACCATTTGGACAAATTTTCTACTTGTTTCCAAATTTTACTTTCCACGAGTCTACTATTATGTTGGAATCAATATATAGCAAATATTTAATCATGATTACTTGCATCTGACCCAGGATTACTTGCATCTGATCTAGCGCAGGAATCTTATAATAGTATGAAGTATGGGAGAGTAGATCTGGCGGGGGTACCAAAGGGAACATGGCTGGGACAAATGTCTTTGTTTGAACGAGCAAAATGTCAAAAGCTAACTGAGAAGTTTTGGCCGGACCAATTGTGGGACCCACTTGACAGGTTGTGGGACACCTACATATGCCCAACCAGGCTTAGGATCCCTTGAACCCTCCGATCAACTTTGTTGGTTTCCTTGGTTTGCCCAGAACATCTCTTACAAGTTACAAATACAGGCTTCCTAAAACTGTCCTAGCCAATGAAGTTCGGCTTCACAGAGTGTTATCGACTCAGTGTAATCTGATGTAGGTTTCTCTTGCATAATATTTTCAATTCGTGAATGTAACATCTATACAGACGTATCAGTAGAAAATAACAGCCCCATATTCATCCAATGGAAAATAAATATGTGTCCTGTAAAATTGCAGAAAATTCAAAAAATCCTGGAGAAGTATGCAGAATAATTAAAGCCGGAAACTTTTTCTATGTACGCATCAAGCAGAAACATTGGTTGGGAATACTCGAACTTCTTCGTGATAGAGTGACCTACTATTGAGAGCATTATTCATAACGAGCATAAGGATGATAAGTGACTCTTCACAATCAAGCAACTAGAGTTAAGATGGTAACGATGTTGAAAGATATCATCATTAAAGGAACAGAAAAGTAGAATTAATAGTAAAGAATGCACCAACCTGAGACTTGGACCAGGAAAGGTCAAGAACATCAGCGAGATGGCCTCGAAAAGAGCAGACAGGCCTTTCTGAAAGCGCAAAGACACTCTCTGGAATCAATATATGGTCCAAACTAATAGATTTCCGGCTAATAGACGGCCTTCCTCTTCTTTTTTTCTCCAATTGGTTTTCCACATTCGAAGACACCAATGTTAATTCAGCAGAGCTGTTAATGGAAAAATAAAAATGTGAATTCCCATCTTCTGATTTCTCCATCAATAAATCTCCCTTTCTTTCTGATTCAATGACCTGCCATATATGAATAACACAGTCCTCACCAGCGCTTGCAAGATACCTCCCATCCAAGCTGAATTTAATGCTCCAAATAGATCCATTATGGGCATGAATTTCCTGACTCTTGTATAGCGCTGAGAGCTCTTTGCAAGACTTTCCGTATTGCCGGACCCTGGCCCTCTCGGGGCCAAGAAAAGAAACATCTTGACTGTCATCTGTTGCAGAACTTGACCTCCTGCCTCCTCTCTCCGACGAAGTATCCCTCTCGTCACTACTCCTCCTCTCTCTATGACCAGTTACAGAGCTTGCAACATTTCTTATGTTTTTGAACCAACTCCCTTTCTTTTTTGACTTCGTTCCACCACCATTGTTTCCACTAGAGTCACACCCATCCTTCTTGCCATTCAATTCTTCAACATTTTGCCTTCTCATTAGTTCTTGGACAATGGGTGAATGCCCAACAGACATTTGGAATTCTTCCATTGTTAGTTGTCGATCCGTCCCAACTTCCCTAAGTTTGTTCCACATACCATCCTCTCTGAACTCATTAACAACAAACTCCTTGCCGTTATCCAAATTCTTAATTGTGCAAACTAAGTCTGGGTCTTTAACAATTTCATCACAATGTAAATCTTCATCAAAATTCCCACAACAGGGATTACTCGGCAATGTATTCAAGTTAGAGTTAGGTTCCACATTTGTGGAATCAATTCCACTCTCTTCCACTGTATGTAATGGTTTTCCAAGTGGGAGCTTAAGGGATCCATCACATTGATCTCTATGAGGTTTATTTACATCAAACAAATGGGTCTCAGTAACTGAACTAATTGAATTAATAGAAGGAGAAAAGTTAGAAGAATTACTATGATCATAACCAGAAGTGGAGCAACATACACCGACGCCGTCAGATTTAGATCGAACAACACCGTTCGAATCCGAACTGATTGTGTTATCTGGTTGATGAATGAAATCAGAAGAAACGGATCTTCCGTAATTAGTAGAAGAGACCGTTGATTTCAAACGACAAACAGAAGCATTTGAACTCAATCCCATTTGTCGGAGAAGACTTTTACGGCGTTCTTGGATAGAAGAAGGTTCGGAAATCCAAATGTCGTAATTTGAGACAGACATTGGAAATCTAGGAATTGATGATGCATAATTCGGGATACTGAAACCGTTACAGTTATTATCTTCTTCTTCTGCTGCTGAAGAAGAACAAGAAGAAGAAGATGAAGATGAAGAAAGAATCCGATCTAGAGACTCGTAGAAGTAGTCTTCTTCTTCTTCGTCATCCCCAAATTTGTTCATCCTTCATCTACTCCCATTTCTTTCTCACATTGATTACTATACCATTACTCAAATCCCAACTCTCATCTGTTTCCCAGTTACAGAAACACCCAAAGTATTTTCAGAAGAGATCTGAATCTGATTTAACAAACCGAAATCAAAATTTCCCTCAGATCTGAATCTGATTTGAGAGAGAGAAAAGACAGTGATAAGAACCAGTATACAATAAAACCCTAATTAAATTGATTTAATCAAAACAATGTTATTATTATTAGTATTAATATTGATTATGTTAGTACAACTATACTGTAATACTGATTACTGAACCTGTAGATCCATCGATCAATCTATACACTCTAATTTTTGTTTTCCAATCTCCAGTGAAATTTTGAAGAGATTGAAATGAAAATAATGCCTGAATCTCTTCTTCTCCTTTTATAGTTCTTCGATCGCTGCCAAAATTTATTTATTTTTCTCTCTCTTATTTAATTTTCAATTCTAGTAACTACGCGGTTAAATGAAGATAAAAAGATTTAAAAAACCGCCATCTTTTTGTCATTATTTCTTTTTAATTTGTTTCATTTCGGTCGGAGTATTTATTAAATTTAATTGGGACCTATAGCTAGAAGACAAAATAGGGTCATTAAGAAATATTTCATAGAAACCCATTATTCACTATTTATGTTAATACCTAATATATTCTTGTTAAATTAGTGTTAATTCGTATTATTAAATAATACTTAATCAAGCTAATCATGAAATTAACTTTCATTAATGCATAATCAACAATTACCAAAAAATTTAATTTTCTTTCGAAAGACTCGATCCAGAATCGGTTTATGTTAGTTAATTTGTAAACTGATTCTGGGTTGAGTATTTTCAAGTGACGAAGTAAACCCAAAATCGGAGTTTGAACAATACCCAAATAAACTGATTCCCAAAATCGGTGTTTATATATATATATATATATATAATCCGATTATTCCTTAGTTTCAGAAACAAAATATTCATTACATAGTTTAGGAAATTAGTGCAATACATATAGGATTCAATATGGGAATTCTGGAATTTGACACATCAAATGCTCGTCAATGAACCTCCCAGCACGTCGGTACAACGTCGTGTATTCTTTGTGGTGAATGAACTTTCTTTCCCCATTACGAATTCTCCATAGCCCGTTGAAACGTTCCAGCTGAAATTCAATGAATTCTTATATGTTAGTACGTGAACTTTTGACATAGGTATAAAAATGATCGCATTACTCACTTTTCCCCTAAGAGGAGCTCGTGGATGATAGTGGTACACCATATTTCTAACTATTACGTACTCTCGCATTGCCCCTTTAATGTATTGGAATCGAAATGCCAAGTCTCTCCATTTGCGGTTGTTGGGATTCGCGGTACGCCCGTAAAAGAACTCTTTAACTCTCTTCCAAAACATTGAATAGATTTCATTCGGACGTTTACGGAACGTAGTAGCAAAGGATTTAACGAGACACAAATCTTCAAACGGTTCCCATTCCATTTTCTAGGCTAAGTGGGTGAAAGAGATTGTCCTTATATAGATAAGGACTCAACGACTATTTTTTTCAAATTCAAATCAAACAATCGGATTTTCGGTATGTCCATAAAAACCGATTCAAAAAGCTAAAGAACTTTTCTTCTAAGCAATCAGATTACATTTATGTACATAAACACCGATTCTAAAAGTTACACTAACTTTTCTTCTTAGCAATCGGATTACATTTATGTACATAAAAACCGATTCTTGGCTTTAAAAGTTACAGGAGTTTTCTTCATGACAATCGGATTTTATAAAGGTACATGTAAACCGATTTTGAAACTGGACCTCTGGGAAATTGTCAGAATCGGTTTACATGTAACTACATGTAAACCGATTCTGACTAAAAAAATGCCACAATCCTACAATTTTTGCACATATTGTAGTTGGTTATTTTATCGCGTCTTGGACAAACACAAACAATTTTTTAAAGAGACCAGATTAAGTCATTCATAAACTAGGAATATAACCAAACATAATTCGACGATAAGTTTAAGACGAGACATAAGTTTTGACTCCATAATTATCCATAGTTAAAGACATAAACATAAATGTAACCATTCATTCATCAACATCCCCACCACGACCACGAACACTGCTCCTCGTTTAGGAGGTTGGGCACTGCTCGATGCACCTTCAGACATCCTTTTTGGGGGTGCTCTCTTCCTTTTTTTCTTTGGCTCCTCCTCCTCCTCATCATCATCATCCTCTTTCTGTTCCCCAAACTTTGCACCAGCTTCTACATCTTCCAGACCGTTCAATTCATCAATTAGCTTTTCATTGGCCTTCACATTTTTCTCTTCCCTGATCTCTAGCTTTGCATGGGTTATCAAGTGTCTGACTCGTCTTCTCTGTTTCAATTTCAAATAACAAACATTCAATATATAATGCTAAAACCATTAACAAAATCGTAATTGAGTAACAATACGCACCAAGTAATCGAGAGTCGTATCTTTGTCCTCTATCCTGGGCCTCTCATTTACTTGTATCACTCGAGTATGCGAAACTTTGAGGTACCACGGTATGTAACCCGGATTTGTCTCGTCATCTGCTCGAGATGGACCATCCAAAGGATATCTGTGAAACGCTCTGTCGTCCCAATAATCACATGATAGTAAAGGCTTGTGAACAATAATAATATCATTATCATATGATTTGGTTTTTGTCCAATTGATGTTGAACCTTGTCGACGAGGTTCCAAAGGCTTAGGAGTAGCAAGGTCATGTCTCTTCTTATATTTCTTTTCGGCTTGCTTTTGTTGGTTGTCCTTGTTTGGCCTGTAGAATACGGAGTTAAGCGACAAACAACAATGGAATCGAATGCATTTTTTCTAATTCAAGGTACAAAATCGGTTTTTGTTAAGTGCTAATGTAAACCGATTCCAGAAATCGGTTTACTCGATATACATATAAAGTCTGATTCCAACTACACAATCGGTTTTTGTGAAGACATATGTAATCTGATTTCATACAAAATAAAGATTCAGGAATATTGGCTACAACAATCGGGCTATTTATACATTAATGTTCCCTGATTCCTTTTCACATGCAGAACAATCGGTTTATAAGTTGAAGAACATAATCCGTTTCTAACAAGCATCGGGTACTTCGACATTAACGTAACCCGATTATGTGAACACTGAAACTTTTTCATTTCAAAATTCTCGATTTCTAACCCAATGCATGTTACTAAAACCTAGTTTAGAGGATTGGGTTGATAGAAAAGTACCTGATTCGACCTATTTCTTCCTCTTGTGCGATACGAGAGGCTTCAGATTGTTCTTGCACTTCCTTCATTCTATTTCGAATCGCTTCAACAAGTCCGGGATTGTCCGCACTAGAATGATTTCTGTTAGTAGCATACTTAGTTCTTGGTTTCGACATTTTATAGAAGAAAGAAACGATTAATCGTTTTTGAATCGTCGATCATCGACGATTTTCGGTTTCAAAAATATAAAAAGAGAGGGAGTATAGGAGATGAAGAATCGGTTTTTAGGTTAGAAATGAAAACTGATTTCTGTTATTTAAGTTTATTAAGGATTGATGGGGGTAATTTAGTAACAATAATATTTTTTTGAGGGTAATTTTGGTAGTTTACATAAATATTAGACACCCCTTATCATTGTGTATTAGGTAGATGAAGTAAACTATAGGCCCCAATTAAGTGGCATAGGCCCCAATTTAGCCAGGATAACAAAGGAAACAAGTGATACAAAACTCAAAATACATATTGTTTCATAAAAAAGAATTCAAATGCGTATATCTCCAGTGAAAAACAGTTAAAAACCTCCACCCTCTGAGACGGAACAAATTAACTAGGGTCGAGGAGGTTTGGGCATCCGTAGAAGTGTTCAGCATAATAAAACCCTGCTAATGAAGAGAACCTAGATACCAACCAGATTCCATCTAGGCAAGTCTATGCAAAGAAAAATAACTTAACAAGTAGCATTTTTCTGATAACCTTCCAACCTCCTCAACAGATAGCCCATAATGAAAACAATTAGCTTTCCTCGTACCTACCTTGAAACAACATATCTTTTATCATACTAGGAAAGGCTTGACAGTTCCTTTTACGAAAATCTAAATTCCACAATCATTATGCTCGATCTAAACTATTGCCAACATTTTCACACAATGGCGGATATAACCGACCCTCTGTTAGAGCATCGCTCGGTTGAACTCGCAATTTTTTTTTTTTATCTCAATCTTGTTTTCAATGTTATATATACAAAACTGTATCTTGATTTCTAGTCTACAAAGTCAAGTCTCGGACTGTGATTAGAGTATAGTAGTTGGGTATCAGATATCACTAAATAACCCTCGTAGATTGAAGAATGAAGAACAACCGAGGACATTTGCGAGAATTTCATCAACAAATAGGTATTTTAAGAATGATTTATCCTATTTACTCATGGCATATACCATTCTATCTTACGAGACTAGGTCGTATCATATCAATAGATTTAATTTGCAAAGTAAAAATTTCAAGTTTAATCTTGTCTTGATTAAACTCTTGAAATATGATTCAACCAATGGATGTCCATAGGTCTTTAGCAATCTTAGTTAAAATTTATTACTCACAAGCTAATTTGTTTCAAGGTGATCATTTGGAAATTTCCCAAGCAACAGTGTATATTGTCTATGGCTATTGGGAATGTTTCAAATTGGATCATGAGAGACTTTGAATTGCTTGGCCTGGTACACATACTTGTATATATTACCTAGTTTGCAAACCCCTTACATATGAAGTTCGGTAATGGGGTAGGTTTGCAGACCCCTACCATCTGACTTCGCGAACTACCAAGGTTTGCAAACAGGGTTTACGAAATCCTGTGGCCTGGGTTCGTGAACTGACAAAGGTTTGTAAACCTAGCCAGTTCTGGTTTAGCAGAAGATCACGAGCTACTCTATGTGACTATGTTCACTTTTGCTACAACTCTCATAGACACTTCTAAGACAACTTTATTCACAAAATTACTTTGGGCATGTGGATTATTATTCGGTCTTGAGTGTTATAGAATATCGGTATGTGCTTGTAAAATCAAATGCATACTTATCGCTATGGAATATCATTGTGCACGGTTCTAAAACCTTAGACCATAACGCATATTCTTCTATGTTATTTCAAGGCGTACTTTTCACATGCTTACATGATGAATTCCTAATAAAAATTTCATCTAAAATAGGAAAGTGTTTGCTTGGATCTCAAGCTAACCTTAGATTGACTTCAAAGCTACCTGGAGATTTGAAAATATATAATTAGAGAGACTTTTGCAACAAGATTTCTTAATCCCTAGCACTCTTGTATCCTAGTTGCAAAGATAGAGTCGTCATATATAACCTAGGTTCTTCGTAGAATTGTATTCTAGGTTACGACATTGTAGACTTCACTTAGGGATTCGTAAAGCCCGGTCAGACTATCTTTTACCTAATAGTTCTAGTGTTTGGATCTTGTTCTACTATGTTTGAAATTCACAGTCTTTAGGTCAAGAACAAGAGAGATAAAAATCACAAACATTGTGATTCCTCAAGATAGATATTTAAACTCTTCTTTGATTTTTTTTGGATTGTTCTTGAGATCAGGTGGTTAGTAATCCATACTTCTCCGCTAACAAAGTGTAAGTGTTCCGGATTCGTGAGATTTGTTGGACTTTATCTACTGCGAACAGATTACCAAACCTAGATTGAAACATATCAAAAGAGAAATCAAATAGGCTTGTCTATCAGAGGAAGATAGGTATTAAAATTATTCATTGAGGTTGAGGCAACTCTTAGGCTGCAAAGGATGTCAGCTAAGAAAATCAAGTGGGTATAATCTAACGAGGTTCAAGAGATATAAAGAACACAACTACAACTGAATTTCTTGAAGGGTTAATTCGGTCTCAACTACATCCTAGTCCGAAATTTGATAGTAGGATAGTGTGTGTAGCGGTTTAATACAGTATGTGTTCAAGCTGGACGATGTACCAGTTTTTTTTTTTTTTGTAAGTGCATTTTTCCTCGTTACCAAAATTTATGGTATCTTGTACTACCTTTTATGCATTATATTGTTTATCTTTATAATAGTAATAACACAAGTAATATGTAATAAATCTAGATAGTTTAAATCCTTATTATTTGAAATCCAAAACAAAAATTATTCTTGTTATTTATATCTTGAAAGATAGGTTGCAAGTTTCATACTTGTTATAATATGGATCATCTTAATTCGGATACGACTAGATTGATCTTGGATATTGATTTTTGAGATCGTCCAAGAACTTTTATACACAATCAGGTACACAAACTTTTGGTCTATACATACTGATTATGGAATAGAAAGAGAAAAACTCTTTTACACAATCTTCTTCAAGGATCGTTGCTTTAACCTACTTGTGATTGTATTAGGTTTTCCCCATACAGGTTGTCGTACAAAAAGTTGGCGGTGTACTTGGTACCCTATCCTCTTCAATTGGTATCACATCAGGAAACACTGTTATTGTTAGAGCATTGCTCGGTCGAACTCGCATGTGTTGTTATCTCAAGCATGTTTGTCAAGTTCAGTTGTCAAAAAAATATGTCTTATTTATAGACTACTTATAGCTAAGTCTTGGTTTAGGACAGTTTAGTGTAGTTGAGATCCAGACTCCATGGCGATCATCTTACGAAGACGAAGAACTACTCAAGGAACCAGTGAAACTTCATCCGACTAAAAGGTATGTGGAGACTTGAACTTATCTATCACTCAAAAGTCTATATACTCTATCTCCTACTCTTGAGACAGAGTCGTATAAGTATGATAGTTTTCATACATACACATTTGTTATTTTGAGACGAGTTTACACGCATACCTTTTTCTCGAAATATGTGTTGGTAAGATTTCGCTTTAACCACTTTTCATCTGAACCCGTGACGAAAGTCATGATGACATTTCAATCTTGAAAATAGCTTTGATGACGATAGTCGTGAATAACGATTGTTATAACATTATAGAAGAATGTTTCAATGATTGAAATGTAGAGTTGAAATTACGTAACCAACTACGGATATAAGCATATATAGTGTGTTCGCACACTAGTGTATAAATACATGTGTCGGAAACCAAGTGTGCACATATGTGTGCATACGGTATTGGTGAAGGAGACATGTTGGGTACGCGTACCAGCGGAAGTTTTCGAACCGAAAATTTCCTGCTGAGTTTGTAAGTTTACAAACTTGTTAAACTAGTCACCTTGGGTACGTATACCTGTACGCGTACCCACGGAAGTTTTCGACCGAAAATTTCTGCCGAGTTTCTAAATTCAAATCCGGTAGCTATGGTACACGTACCTATACGCGTACCCAAGCTGGTTATATTTCTCAAATCGACAATAAATTAATAAAGAATGCAATCTTTGAAAACCATGGCTATATTGTTCATGAATTGATTTAAGTGAATCAAACCGATTTTGTTTTAATTGTGTCTATTCATAAAGACCTAAGCAATTGAACAACTATTCAACTAGTTCTTATGAGTCATTTGAACTAGTTATGTGAAGAAGATGAATATGGTTAATATGGAAGTACTCATATGGCTAACCATTGGTTAACTGTTTGTGAACCAACTAAGTGTACACGATTAGGTACGGTTACTCAAACCTAAATGAAATACATTTTATTTGTTTGTGACAAGCTAAGTTTCGATCTAACGGTTGAAAGATATTAGTTTGGTTAAATCAGGTTTTTCATCTAACGGTGAATATTGAATGCTTTGTTACCAAGGTAACTTGGATTGCAAACCCTGATTTGAAAACTATATAAAGGAGACATCTAGCATCTGAAAAAACTAATCCCCACACCTCCTGTGTGATACTAGTTGGTTTTGCTAGAGTCGATTCTCCTTTAACCTTAGGTTTCTTCTCGAAACCCTGTAGGTTAGCGATTGAAAGACTTCATTGGGATTGTGAAGCCAGGCGAAACTACTTCTCTTGTAGTCGAGCGATCTGATCTTGCCATTTTCTATCGTACGAGTTCAATTGAATAATTGACTTGAGATTATATCTCCTATATGGCAAGATAAAAAGAAATCACAAACATCTTCGTCTCATCGTTTGTGATTCCACAATATCTAGTTTCGCTACCATACGATTTAGATTATTGTAAGGTGATTGATAATTCTAGGCTGTTCTTCGGGAATATAAGTATGGGTTATCAATTGGTTTTTGTTCTCCTTGATTTTATCAAAAGACGGAACAAAACTCTTAGGTTTATCTGTGGGAGACAGATTTATCTATCATCGTAGACTTTTCTGTGTGATACAGATTTGTTTATTAAAGTCTTCGACTTTGGGTCGTAGCAACTCTTGGTTGTGGGTGAGATCAACTAAGGAAATCAAGTGCGTGGTATCCTGCTGGGATCAGAGACGTAAGGAGCGCAATTGTACCTTGAATCAGTGTGATATTGATTAGGGTTCACCTACAGTCCAGACCGAAGTTAGTTTGTAGTAGGCTAGTGTCTGTAGCGGCTTAATACTTTGTGGTGTTCAATCTGGACTAGGTCCCGGGGGTTTTCTGCATTTGCGGTTTCCTCGTTAACAAAATTTCTGGTGTCTGTGTTATTTCTATTCCGCATTATATTTTGTTATATAATTGAAATATCACAGGTTGTGCGTTAGGATCAATCAATTAGAATACCCAACCTTTGGTTGTTGATTTAAATTGATTGACACTTGGATATTGGTCTTTGGTACCATCCAAGTTTATCTCTCTAATATTTGATAAAGACTCGCAAATTTCCATTTGCTTGAGTAAAGATCAAATCGAGAGATTGAGATATTAACTCTTTGATATACTTTTATCTAGATTGAGTCTGACTGTCTATTTGATTCTCTAGAAAGTGTATTTGAGTTAGTCCATACAGATTGCTAATCGAAAATATTGGGTGAGGTTGTTAGACCCCCGCTTTTCCAATTGGTATCAGAGCAGGCAAACACGTTTAAGACCTCAAAAGTCTGTGTTTGTAGCGATCTGACTCTATGGACAGAGGTGTTATCTCTATTAACATACCACCATTCTTCGATGGCTCAAACTACTTATGGTGGAAAATTGCTATGCGAGCTTTTCTTCAAGCACGTGATTTTCAATCTTGGGTATGTGTAGTTAATGGCTATGATGCTCCCGTTGTGGCAATAGGTAACACTACTGTTCCGAAGAATATTGGCGAATACGATGCTGCTGAGATACTTGTTGCGAAGCAAAACTCCGACGGTTTGAATGCCATCATACATGCCATTACCCCAAATCTTCAGCACCATGTGTCAAATTGCACTAGGTCTAAAGATGCATGGGATATATTAGAAACCGTATTTGAAGGAAATACCAGTGAAAAGGAAGCCAAACTTCAAAACTTAAATTCCGATTGGGAAAACCTTTGTATGGCAGATGAAGATTCATTTGATGAGTTTAATCACAAAGTGTCTGAAATTGTTAATGCGTCTTTTGCATTGGGTAAGATTATTCCTGAAAAGGACATTGTGATGAAAATTCTCAGATCGCTGCCATCTAGATACGATTCTAAGAAGCATGTCATCGTTAATGGAAATAACCTAGATACCCTCTCCAGAAATACCTTGGTTGGGAAGCTAAAGATCTTTGATCATGAACACTCGTCCAATTCCAAGGATGTGGTGTTCAAAGCACTAAAAGACACAAAATTACTTGATAAAAGTAAAAATGTGTATATCTCTGAATATGATCACTCTGAGACAGATTCATCAGATGAAGATCTTGACAAATCGGTCTCGATGATCACAAGACAGTTTAGGGATCTTCTGTTGAAGAGAAGTAAATGGTTCTAGAGAGATAAGCCAAAGGCATCAGTCAAACCTCATAATCGTATTCCTCCTAAAAAAAGGACGCTGATGAAACTGATGACGAGGATATGCCTCAGTGCTTTAAGTGTAAGAGTTTTGCTCATTTTGCAAACGAATGCCCAAATCGTAGAAAATACACTGGGAACAAAGGTCTTGCTGCGACACTTGATGAGATGTCTGACAATTATCATTCTGATGAAGACAAAAAATCAAGTGTTACTCTTCTATGTGAAAATATTGATTTTGATAATTGTAGCAATACATACATCAATCTTGATAATCTTTTAGAAGAGAACCCAATCAAGATGGAAGAATCAATTGACCTTTCTTTTGGAAACTCTATGTTTAATGTTTCAGGATCTACTTTGTGCCTAGCAGCTTACACTTCACAGGCGCCTGAATCATCTTATGTGTTGACATGCTCCTATTGTTCTCTCAAGGGTCATGAACTTTCAAAGTGTTTAAAGTACAAACACAAGATGAGATATGTCAACAAGCTTCAACGAAGAGCAGATCGTCTATCTACCAAGCTTAAATTAGCAGAGAAAACAGCTGAGGTATGTACGATCTTATCTTCATCGAAGAAATTAGTTTCCAAAGATAGATTTATACCACTAGAGAAGAAAACATGGTCTAAACATAAGGAAAGGCAGGGATCCATGAATTCCAACCAAAAGGGTCATGGTGGAAAAATTGTTGTTCACCACATCACAACTTGATTGTGTTGTCATGTGCATCTTGTCTCATGTGCCTGTTCAAAAGAGACAAGATCTTGCACACCACAGGCTTTAAAAATTTAGTTTTGTTTTTAGCTTTGTGTTGTTTGTTTTTTTGGAATTCCTCCATATCATTGTTGATATTGAAAATGATCATTTTGCCAAAAGAAGAGGGTTATTATCGACAATTCTACTCTCTATAGGGTTGTGAGTTGGACGTGTACGAACCTGTTTAAAGGTTTCAAAACCCTACATTCCTTTTTTCCTTCTCTGATACTCTTTAAATCTTAAGACTGCTTGTTGAGATTGTGAATTCCTCTCACAAAAACAGGTTGCAATAAGGGTACTCCAAGCATCATGTATTCTGATGGAAAAGATATCAATATGATTGTTAAGCCATCAATCACCAAGGAAAAAAAGAAATCTCCTTTGTCTCCAACTTTGAAAAGAAAAAGAAGGAATGTGAGGAAGCCAAGAGCAGTTCCTTCTAATTCTCATAAGTTTTCTGATGTTCTTGAAGAGTTGAAGCTGGCAAGAAAAGAGATTCAACAAATAAAGGCTTGTGTTTTAAGATCGTTAGAAATTCAAAAGGCCCTGGTTCGACATCATCAGCCAAGACGGTTTATTGGTATTGACTCCTTCCTCCATGAACCATACGTACCAATGGCTGTTGACGACAAGGAGTTCGGGGACGATAAGGAATTTTTCAAAGGTCTTAATGTCTAATAAAACTTCTTAAGAGAATTTTTATTCTTGTTTTTGTTTAAGAAGGATAACTAGGGTTTGGAATAGCAATTATTGTGAGTACACATAGCTATGTCCAACGTTTTCATCTTGCAATGTTTTTAGATTTATTTATTTAAATTCTAAAGTGATTTGGAAGATGATGTTTGCAGTATTAATCTTTATGGTTTTATATATTGCAATATGTTATGGGATATGTGTGTTTGCGTCCGTGAAATATTATTGTCCCATACGTTGTCAAAAGTTATCTCTTTCATATGTCCAAATGCACGTATTGATACGAGATCGATGAACTTTTGACAAACAAAAGTTAAGCCTATTATGTCAATTCCTTGATGGAAGATAGGTTAAAATCTTTTGTTTACAAAGATTATGTCTATTGTATGTCATTGTGCAAATAGTGATGAAGATAGAATGAATCTTTGTATATTCTGCAGTATTGATCTTCCCTGATCCATATTTTATGTATATACTGTGCGGCTCCATAAGTTTTCTTATGTGAGCATTTCCAACGAAACAAATCATAGACTCGTTTGTGATTAATTTGGTTGTGTATTCCGATTAAATTAATCATGGATTCTCTTGTGATTAGTTTAATTGAGAATTTTTTGATACAAAATCATTTCCTTATGGTTTTTGGTGTCCAAATAAATCCTTCTTTTCTTGTAAAAGTAAGGTCGCTCTTGTTGTTCTTTCGGGAATGACATTAAATGGGGGAGAGCCCTTTTGAACTTGCGCTTAATTTCCATATCTTTGTGGGGAGTGAGGCTATGGAATATTTTAGGGGTTATCTTGTATCTTTATAAACTCCTTGATGAATGCATTTAGCTATGGCTTTATGATTGCATCTAAACAAGTTGATATGCACTTTCCTTTGGTCTTGAAGCATCTCCGTGGAAATTTTATTAGGATCTCGTTTTCGTACCTTTGCCAATTTTATTGACAAAAATGGGGAGAATTAATATGTAGTTCACACTACAAATACATATGGTTTACGTGTTTTTCGGATCATTATGTAAAGGGGAGTAGTTTTCATGTTGAGATGAAAATATTGACTCAGGGGGAGTGATACATATCACCATAGTATTGTTGTCGAAGTTGTGATATAAGAACTTTGATACTGTGTGATAATACTAAGACATTGTATAACAATGATCGAGAGCTTTTTTTTTCTCATTGTTATGGCTACTGATCTTCAACAACTATGATGCTGAATTGAACATCTATGGAATCATGGGAGTACTTGGAAAAGACGAAGTTTTCGAGTAATGTTGAAGCACCAAGGAGATCAAGCATGTGGACGAGAAGCTACAAAGTTTTATTTATTTTGTAATCCATATGTATTGGTATTTTTGCCACTAAAATTGACAAAGAGGGAGATTGTTAGAGCATTGCTCGGTCGAACTGGCATGCGTTGCTATCTCAAGCATGTTTGTCAAGTTTAGTTGTCAAAACTATATGTCTTGATTTCTAGACTACTTATAGCTAAGTCTCGGTTTAGGACAGTTTAGTGTAGTTGAGATCCAGACTCCATGAAGATCGTCTTACGAAGACGAAGAACTACTCAAGGAACCAGTGGAACTTCATCCGACTAAAAGGTATGTGGAGACTTGAACTTATCTATCACTCAAAAGTATATCTACTCTATCTCCTACTCTAGAGACAAAGTCGTATAAGTATGATAGTTTTCATACATACACATTTGCTATTTCGACACGAGTTTACTCGCCTACCTTTTTCTCGAAATATGTGTTGGTAAGCTTTCGCTTTAACAACTTTTCATCTTAACCCGTGACGAAAGTCATGATGACGTTTCAATCTTGAAAATAGCTTTTGATGACGATAGTCGTGAATAACGATTGTTATAACATTATAGAAGAATGTTTCAATGATTGAAATGTTGAGTTGAGATTACGTAACCAACTACGTATATAAGCATATATAGTATGTTCGCACACTAGTGTATAAATCCATGTGCCGGAAACCAAATGTGTGCACACGGTATTGGTGAAGCAGACATGTTGGGTACGCATACCAGCGGAAGTTTTCGAACCGAAAATTTCTGCTGAGTTTGTAAGTTTGCAAACTTGTTAAACCAGTCACCTTGGGTACGCATACCCGTACACGTACCCACGGAAGTTTTCGACCGAAAATTTCTGCTGAGTTTTTAAACTCAAATCCGGTAGCTATGGTACATTACCCGTACGCGTACCCAAGCTGGTTATATTTCTCAAACCGAAAGTTCATTAACTTAAACAATAAATCAATAAGGAATGTAATCTTTGCAAACCATGGCTATATTGTTCGTGAATTGATTCAAGTGAATCAAACCGATTCTGTTTCAATTGTGTCTATTCATAAAGACCTAAGCAATTGAACAACTCTTCAACTAGTTCGTATGAGTCATTTGAACTAGTTATGTGAACAAGATGAATATGGTTAATATGGAAGTACTCATATGGATAACCATTGGTTAACTATTCGTGAACCAAGTAAGTGTATACGTTTAGGTACGGTTACTCAAACCTAAATGAAATACATTTCATTTGTGTGTGACAAGATAAATTTTGATCTAACGGTTGAAAGATATTAGTTTGGTTAAATCAGGTTTTTCATCTAACGGTGAATATTGAATGCTTTGTTACCAAGGTAACTTGGATTCCAAACCCTGATTTGAAAACTATATAAAGGAGACATATAACAACTGAAAAACTAATCCCCGCACCTCCTGTGTGATACTAGTTGGTTTTGCTATAGTCAATTCTTCTTTAACCTTAGGTTTCTTGTCGAGACCCTGTAGGTTAACGACTTAAAGACTTCATTGGGATTGTGAAGCCAGACGAAACTAATTCTCTTGTAGTTGAGCGATCTGATCTTGCCATTTTTTATCGTACGAGTTCAATTGAATAATTAACTTGAGATTATATCTCTGATAGGGCAAGATAAAAAGAATCACAAACATCTTCGTCTTATCGTTTGTGATTATGCAATATCTAGTTTCGCTACCATACGATTTAGATTATTGTGAGGTGATTGATAATTCTAGGTTGTTCTTCGGGAATATAAATCTGGGTTATCAATTGGTTTATGTTCACCTTGATTCTATCAAAAGACGGAACAAAACTCTTAGGTTTATCTGTAGGAGACAGATTTATCTATCATCGTAGACTTTTCTGTGTGATACAGATTTGTTTATTAAAGTCTTCGACTTTGGGTCGTAGAAACTCTTGGTTGTGGGTGAGATCAACTAAGGGAATCAAGTGCGTAGTATCTTGCTGGGATCAGAGACGTAAGGAGCGCAACTATACCTTGAATCAGTGTGATATTGATTAGGGTTCAACTACAGTCCAGACCAAAGTTAGTTTGTAGTAGGCTAGTGTCTGTAGCGTCTTAATACAGTGCGGTGTTCAATCTGGACTAGGTCCCGGGGTTTTTCTGCGTTTGTGGTTTCCTCGTTAACAAAATTTATGGTGTTTGTGTTATTTCTATTCATCATTATATTTTGTTATATAATTGAAATATCACAGGTTGTGCGTTAGGATCAATCATTTAGAATATCCAACCTTTGGGTTGTTGATCTAAATTGATTGACACTTGGATATTGGTCTTCGGTACCATCCAAGTTTATCTCTCTAGTATTTGATAAAGACTCGCAGATTTCCATTTGCTTGAGTAAATATCAAATCGAGAGATTGAGATATTAACTCTTTGATATACTTTTATCTAGATTGAGTCTCCCTGTCTAGTTGATTCTCTAGAAATTATATTGGTGTTTGTCCATAAAGATTGCTAATCGAAAATATTGGGTGGGGCTGTTAGACCCCCGCTTTTTCAGTTATACCTAATAAGTTTTTGTTTGTAAGTGATTTAAACATGTGACTGTAAGTACTGGGAATTAGCTCAAAGGATAACTCCTTAGTTGATTCCTTCGAATTCAGAAGTAAAGAACTTGTAATACCTTTAGTTGATGAAGATATATTCTCCAAGCAACCTAAAGATCCCGATTCAGAATCCAAAGGGAAACCTGCCAGAAATTTTGAAGACCTTTATAAGGTCCTTGAACATCAAGTCTTTGAGATAAACAATCTTCAAGAGAAGTATGCTTAGGGTGCTGATGATCTCAACCAATCTCTTAACAGAGAACGACATCCTTATGAAATTGTTGAGTCTTTTTCTGACAATGTCAGTAAACTCATTGAAGAACTGAACCTAACTAGGGAAAAGGCTTGTGTACTTGAGGATACTGTCAGAAAAGGCTACACAAGAAAACAGCTGGTTGAGACTCATTCTTTTGTAATGGATAACCTTTGTAAGTTGAAAGAAAAGGATGGATCATATCTCAACTTGTCACATGAGCACTGTACTTTTTTAAAAAAGAAAAAAATATATTTAAAGTGCAAACTCAGCTCAGTATCTGACAAAACCTCTTATATTCCTCCAGAGACTCAATATGACAATGATAAAGTCACTCCTGCTTCAATTGATAATTGATGGCAAAATATATATCAAAAACAAGTACCCAAGAGAGCTTTTAATCGCAACCATACTGTGAATGCATCTCATGGTATTTGTTTTGTTCTCATTGTGATAAAAAGGATCATCTTGCAATGGAATGCATTCATAAGAAAAACAGATTAACAATCTTCAAATGTGTTCAATTTTGCAATATTTTCGATATCAACCTATGCAAGACACACCTTGTGTAATCTAATACATACAAGCACTATCAAGAAGATTACGACAACAAGATGTACACTTGGTATATAGAGTAAGTTTGAAATCCGAAACAAACTATGGGATCAAATCAAAGTGTTCGGTTAACGTACAATGTTACTTTGATTATAACTAAACAATAATTATAATACGGAAGTAAAGTAAAGACACGACACACAAGATTTTGTTAACGAGGAAACCACAAATATAGAAAAACCCCGAGACTTATAACAATTTTGAATACTCTCACAATTAAGTCGCTATACAAAGACTACTACAACTTCGTATAGTTGAGACCAAGTAAACAACTCCAAACAGCTCAGTTCCTTCAGTATCCTTGCGCCTACAATCAATCGGGTCTGCGCACGTGAATCAAAAGATAGAGCCCACTATCTTAAGTCGTTTCACCTGGTGTGAAGAATTCAACCACTCAACCCCTTTGGATCGTATTCTGAAACGGTAAAGGACTAATCCGTTTCAGTAACCGCTCTATAAATATCAAAAAATAAATCAGAGATAAGTTGAGTACAAAGGTTCTTCTGTTTGACCAATATAAACTCATATGTATCTATTAGATCAACTAAGATCAAGATTACCGAAATAATTAATCTTAGTTCATAAACTATCAAAGTAGATCTCAAAGATGAATACATAAAGATAGATTGTCGATTTGTACAACAAGCTATAAAAAATATACGAGATAAACAAACTTGTTGAATCCCGATCAGTGAAGTGCATACGAAGTTATCACAAAAATCGGAATACCAAAAAGAAATCTTATAGTCTTCAAAGTACCTGCACAAACAACTTGATTCCATTAATCATCGATCACACACAAAATGAAGTCCGTTAGCAATAGATACTCAAAAGTCTTGTATTCATATATTGAATCAAATGATCAGATCTGAAATCGGTGATCCTTGGACTAGTTCGAGTGACCATATATCATAAGAAAATGATCATCATAGAATAAACAAACTAGATATATCAAGGTTCAGCACACCGTTAGTCAATCAAACCAATAATCGAAAACAAAAAATATGATCTAGTTTTCCATCAACGATATTGCTAGTAATTCCTTGATCCCACAAAAGTATCTAAAAGAAGTGCATATAAGAGATTTCAACTAATTAGGATACTCTCCTCCCGAACTAGCATTATAAGAGTACTCTAGTGGGCTTCCCGTACAATCGGTATATCAGTGTTTCCAAGGGATAAGTTTGTAAGAATAACAAGCTTTACTATTTATAATGACTAAGGTAGTTTGGACAACAAGGAATTCCCAAATCCGAAAATACTAAAGATATGCAATAAATGTTTATTTTTGGTTTTGTAATATTCCAACTGTTATATCGAAACCTCTCTTGGATGACAACCAAATATTAGCTAGCATAAAGCATATGCTTTACTAATATAGTTGTAAGAGATACGCTTTAATTACTAGGAAATTAAAAGCATATAAATTTCGAATATCAAAAGATATTTTAGAATATTTCGGCTCGGGATCACATCTTGTGTACTAAGAAAAATACTTGAACATTAAGTAATAAGAGTTTAATACATGTTTAAATACTATATCCACATCTTCTACATTAACCAAACCATATTTCTTATAGCTATCCAAACCCTAAGTTAATAGCCGAATAAAAAAACGTTTTAATTGGTGAACGTTAAAGATCCGTCCTGGAAGAGATCCTTGGGACCACTTCTAGTAGAGATCATTTGTAATGGATCGGTCCAAGTAGGGATCTTTGCTTAAAGGATCGATCCAAGAATACGTATTTTGATTCATTTCAACTGCGAAACAAGGCTCGCAAGTCTACTTCCTTAAACTCATGTAATTAAACATAGTTTTCCAGGTATGGAATCAATCCAAAACTTCAACATAATAACTAGTAACGAATTACCAAATAATATCATGTCGAATCTATGAAGTCCAAATAGCTAAATTATACTTTGTAATCTAATATACCTAAGTTGTATAAAACAACTAGTATATGCTTCCTTGACAATATGATCAAGTCACTAATACTAGAGATATATAAATATACTTCGTATATTATGTTTTCAATCTAAACTACTTGAAAGAAACATAGATAGAAATAGATAACTAAAGTATTTATTGCTAACCTCGAACAAAAGGATGATGTGTTCGTTGATGTTGATACGTCTTCAGGTTCTTCAGAGCAACACGAGTGAGCCTCAACATTTATATTCTTCCTAGTCTAACCTAACGAAGTTGATTCTAGTAATCTAATCAATTGGCTTCAGTTTTGGAGCTAAAATATGACACCTAAACTTGACATATCAACGGTTGGTGGGTTCAACAGAGCAATGCTCTAAAAACTAGTATGTCTGCATCTATGTTAGAGTAATGCTCGGTTGAACCCACAAATTTTGCTATCTCAAGCTTGTTGTCAATGTTAGGTGATCAAAACTATATCTTGATTGCTAGTCTACTGAGTCAAGTCTCGGGACCAATATTGTATTAGGCACTGGGCGAGGTGAGGCGCCAAGCCTGGCACCTAGGGTGCCTAAGGCGTGTAGGAAAAATTCCAAAATAGCAAAAACGTACTCACTTGGCGCCTTGGACGCTTTTTTTCCTAGGCGCCCCCAGGGCGCCTCACGCGCCCAGAGCGCCTTTTACAACATACTAGGTTAGAATTTGGTAGTTGAGTATCAGATATCAACCTCGAATATTGGAAATCGACGAAGACATTTGGAGAACTTCTGTATCATGTGTGCAAAGACTGAACCATTTTATTTCACTCACTATCTTACCATTCTATCTATTGAGACGATGTCGTATGACTTCTAGTAGATTTATAAAGAAGAAGTTTTGAGTCAAGCTTGTCTTGTTAAAAATTTCGAAATATAATATTAACAAAGATGTTCAACAATCCTTAACAATATTAGTTCTAAACAGTTTATTGTGTGAATGAATTTGTGGATCAATTGAAAATTCCCCATGCAAATGATGTTATCACGTGGAAATGCTTCAAATATCAAAAGAGAGAAATTCAGAACTACTGATATTTCTTCTCAGGGTAGGTTCACGAACCAGTTCGCAAACCATAGATATATGAGTTTCAGAATTATAAGACGGTTGGCGAACCAGTTCGCAAACAGTGAGTTTACTTGGGAACAATTCATGAACCGCCGTGAACTGAATTTTGAAGTTTGTACTATGGGCTAACAGTTGGCGAACCCGGTTCACGAACCGTGGTCAACTGAGTTCGGTAGTCTTATAGGGTTGTCGAGCCAGTTCGCAAAATGTGATTTCAGTTGGGAACAGTTCACGAACCGTTGTGAACTGAATTTTAAAGTTGGTATTATAGGATAGCGTTTGGCGAACCCAGTTCACGAACCGTGGTCAACTGAGTTCGGTATTCTTATAGGGTTGGCGAACCGGTTCACGAGTCGTTGCACCCTGACTAGTGAACAAGCCTAACGGTTCACGAACCGTTGTATAAACCGTCCCAGCAGATTTTAACAAATGCTCAAATAATTATTTTTAAAATATGTTTAGTATTACTAGAACTCTCTCAAAAACTTCTAAGACTTTATTGATCACTCAAACACTTATGTATGTGCATCATGATTAAATTCTTAGGTGTTTAAATGAACATTAAATTGCTTTTAGTTCTTTGGCATACTTGCCAAAATGAACACTCATTATATACAATTTCAGAACTGTTCCATAGTGTACATTCTTCTATTGTATTTTCAAGACCTAAAAGTGGTTGCTTGATTCCTAGTTATCTTACCTTGAATTTTTAGCAACCCCTAGTCTTTAAATACCATAAATAGAGATGCTCTTTCAACTGGGGAAATCAATCCCTGACACTTTCTGTCCTAGTTGATTCTAGAGTCGTCTTGTATAAACCTAGGTTTCTTCTGAGAAACTGTTGATGGTGGTTTTTAGCTTAGGGTCAAAATCGTAAAACTGTACATCCGACATGACGTCACTATGACCATTAGCACATTTACTGAATCAATCAGCATGCCTACGTAAGAATTACCGGGGTACCCTTTTTTTTACATAGGTCATGTTCCACGACAAAACCCTTAATATTGACTAACATCATCCATGTCAAACCC
The DNA here is from genome assembly GCF_003573695.1 of Papaver somniferum. NCBI lineage: Eukaryota > Viridiplantae > Streptophyta > Magnoliopsida > Ranunculales > Papaveraceae > Papaver > Papaver somniferum. Next base: position 68,883,818 of record NC_039367.1, read on the forward strand.
TAATTCTCATGCTATCGCGCAAAGGCATGGCAACCATGCCAGCCGCACCACTGTGCCAATGGCGAACCATGTTAGCCACATCTCCGCGCCAAGGCATGCTAACCATGCCAGCCACATCTCCGCGCCAAGGCACGCCAACCATGCCAGTCGCACCACTGTGTCAATGGCAAACCATGCCAGCCACATCTCCGCGCCAAGGCATGCCAACCATGCCACCCGCACCACTGTGCTAATGGCAAACCATGCCAGCCACATCTCCGCGCCAAGGCATGCCAACCATGCTAGCCGCACCACTGTTCCAATGGAAAACCATGCCAGCCACATCTCCGCGCCAAGGCATGCCAACCATGCCAGCCACATCTCCGCGCCAAGGCATGCCAACCATGCCAGCCACACCACTGTGCCAATGGCAAACCATGTCAGCCACATCTCCGCACCAAGGCATGTCAACCATGCCAGCCACATCTCCGCGCCAAGGCATGCCAACCATGCTAGTCGCACCATTGTGCCAATGGCAAACCATGCCGGCCACATCTACGCGCCAAGGCATGCCAACCATGCCAGTCGCACCACTGTGCCAATGGCAAACCATGCCAGCCACATCTTCGTGCCAAGGCATGCCAGCTGCACCACTGTGCCAATGGAAAACCACGCCAGCCATGCTGGCCGCACCATGCGCCAATTGCGTGCCAAACCCTTGGCCCCACCATGCCAAGCCGTCCAAACTCTTGGCCCCACTATGCCAAGCCATCCGCACCATTTTGCCTTGGCCCCACCATGCCAAGCCGTCCAAACCCTTGGTCCCACTATGCCAAGACGTCCGCACCATTCTGCCTTGGCCCCACTATGCCAATTCGTTCGGACCATTCTGCCTTGGCCCTACCATGCCATCCTTCCCTATGCGGCTACCAAAACGAAGGCGTGCGACAATCAACGGCCACCCTTCAATCCTAAATGCAAATCCTAGTCGTCCAAGGTCGCCAGATAATGCATGGTAACCTTTGGCCCCAAACCCTAGATTTGGCCATGCCAAACCGCGCCAAGGCATGCCATGCCACATATGCCAATGGCATTCCAACCACCTTGTCGTGCCATACCATGTCAGCCTTCCCTATGCGCCTACCAAAATGAAGGCTTGCGACGATCAACGACCACCTTTCAATCCAAAATGAAAATCTTAGCCGTCCAAGGTCGCCAAACAACGCATGGTAACCTTTGGCCCAAAACCCTAGTTTTGGCCACGTCAAACCGCGCCAAGGCATGCCATGCCAATGTTCCAATGGCATGCCAACCACCTTGCCGCGCCACGCCATACCGGCCTTCCCTATGCGGATGCCATAACGAAGTCCTGCAACGATCAACGACCACCTTTTCATCTAAGATGCATATCTTAGCCGTCCAAGGTTACCAGCTAACGCATGACAACTTTTGGCCCTAGTTTGGTCGCGCCTAAACAAAGCCAAAACCCTAACTTTTGGCCGTGCCTAAACCAGGCCATATTAAAGCCATACCGAGCATGCTTTCATGCCACTGGCTACCAAAACGAAGGCGTGCGACGATCAACGGCCACCCTTTAATCCTAGATGCAAATCCTAGCCGTCCAAGGTCGCCAGACAACGCATGGTAACCTTTGGCCCAAAAATCTAGTTTTGGCCATGCCAAACCGCGCCAAGGCATGCCATGCCACATGTGCCAATGGCATGCCAACCACCTTGCCGCGCCACGCCATACCGGCCTTCCCTATGTAGATGCCAAAACGAAGGCCTGCAACGATCAACGACCACCTTTTCAACTAAGATGCAGATCTTAGCCGTCCAAGGTTACCAGCTAACGCATGACAACTTTTGGCCCTAGTTTGGTCGCGCCTAAACAAAGCCAAAACCCTAACTTTTGGCTGCGCCTAAACCGGGCCATATTAAAGCTATAGCGAGCATGCTTTCATGCCACTGGCTACCAAAACGAAGGCGTGCGACGATCAACGACCACTCTTTAATCCTAGATGCAAATCCTAGCCGTCCAAGGTCGCCAGACAACGCATGGTAACCTTTGGCCCCAAACCCTAGTTTTGGCCACGCCAAACCGCGCCAAGGCATGCCATGCCACATGTGCCAATGGCATGCCAACCACCTTGTCGCGCCATGCCATACCGGCCTTCCCTATGCGGATGCCAAAACGAAGGACAGCAACGATCAACGACCACCTTTTCATCTAAGATGCAGATCTTAGCCGTCCAAGGTTACCAGCTAACGCATGGCAACTTTTGGCCCTAGTTTGGTCGCGCCTAAACAAAGTCAAAACCCTAACTTTTGGCCACGCCTAAACCGGGCCATATTAAAGCCATACCGAGCATGCTTTCATGCCACTGGCTACCAAACGAAGGGTTGCAATAATCAACGGTTACCTTTCCTCTTTAGATGCAAAGTCTCGACCGTCGAAGGTCACCGAGCAGGAGAGTCTCCCAAGATCGACTTTCCAGGCAACAACAACATGTTACATGTTTTTCATGAAAACACTCGAGACATCAACGCATGTCACAAACTGGGGGATGCTCATTGGGTACTAGTTTGGTGGTTACAGCGTGCGGCATACACTACGCCCGTTATAAGAAAGTATCATAAGGATGAGGCGGTTAGTAAATACCGGGAGTAATGATGAAACACTTTTTTTATGGAAGATCAATTCCAGGCGTTACCAGTTACCAACTCCTCCCATTTACTCACCGTTTTCCATTCTTAATGAGATCATAGTACGTTTCACTTCGACTGGTATAAATAGGCATTACCTATTTCCACCGAACAACAAGTTCAGGTCAGGAGGATAAAACACTCAGAAATCATTTGCTAGCTTTCCATCTGTTTGCTTCCCACTTTCTGATACAAGTCGTAGAAAACAAATACTCTTCCAGAATCATCTGTTCTGGTATCAACACTTTCTTCGCTTCCCTCCCCAATACCAACCCTTCTCCTTCACTTTGTGACCGAAGCAAGTCTGGAACGACCATTTCTTGGTTTAGGCCGTATTTGTACAGATTGATCTCTCGAATCTAAAGTACTCCCTTGCAGTACATTGTTTAGGGTTTAAATTCGTTTCTCACCCATATACTCGAAATTACCAAAATCTGCAGAAACCGTTTTCATCCTCAAACAATTGGCGACCACAGTGGGAGATCAATCTCTCGGTTGCAATATCGATTTCCAAATTTCCGATATCACCTTTCACTTCCAACTTCAACATGGTGGAACTCAGATCCGGATAAGCTGCCGAGAACACCAACGAAGAATCTGTCCCTGGTGTTAACACTACTTCCAACAGCATCATTATGCCACCTACTAACCCCAGTAATACCGAAACCACTCCTTCAGATGTAACACCGCCGATCACTAGGTCCAGAGCCGCTGCCTCCTCTAATGTCCCTGTGCAACTTGCTAATCCTGGCAGTACTGAAATCACTCCTTCAGGCGTCACGCCACCAGCCACCAGGGCCAGAGCTTCCGCTACCGCTCCTAACGCTTCGTCAAGCATGGCACCTATAACTGCCACTAAGACTCCAACTACCCCACCAACGGGACGAGAAACCGTAGGAACCAGAGGAAGCCGACCCTATATCACCATCGCTGATTTGATGGAACGAGAGGAGGTTCTCGCTAGAGCCCAGACGTATATGGTTTGGACACAGAAAGAAGTACTCGTCTTCCTCAAAGCCCTGACAGAGCTGCTGCCGCGTGAGTCACGCCCTCCAGAGCCGATTAGAAACGCCTCCAACACCCCCGATGCTAGCACCTCCGTGGAACGCATCTCCGTGGACGAGGAGATTCGTGTCAGAACCCCATTAGAAAGAAGTCATCCATCCAATTTTGTCACACGAGAGGATCTGGAGAAACTTCTCCGGAATCGAATCAAGAATGATGAAATAGACATGCATCAGCATCAACCTCCTTACCCACCTGAAATACAAAGGATTTCTCTTCCAAGAGGATACTCCTCTCCTCAATTCACCTTGTACGATGGCGCCGGAAATGTACGTGAACATGTCTCTCGCTTCTTGGAGTTCCTAGGCGAACATGAATACAATCACATTCTTCGTCTGAGGGAGTTTTCGAAATCGCTTACCGGAAGAGCGTACACATGGTACAACAACGTCGCGCCAAACAGCATCCCCAACTGGGATGGCATGGTTACCGCATTTTACAAGAAATACTTATTTGTGTCTGAACAAGTTACCTTCTCGGACCTAGGAAGGATGTACCAACGGGAATACGAACATCCAAATGATTTCGTTAAGAGATTCAGGGTTCAACCACTAGACTGTCATGACCCAAACGTGACCGAGTAACAGCTGATGAATTCATGCATCAACGGTATGGCTCCCATTTACCGCGCCTTTCTAGAGAACCTGCGTTTCCAGACATTCTCTGAGCTCTATGAAGCTGCCAGACGATCAGCAACGACAGCACCAACATTATTAGAAAGAGCTAGGCCAACCACAGCCGAAGATGTACGCGAACTCGCGGGAATAGATGTCTCATCAACAAGCAGTACAACGCTGGTCCCTCCTCTGTGAGCATAGTAAACGAGGGAGGAAAAGGGAAGGCTCCAGCTGCAGACCAGCAGCCTAAACGCGAAGCACCAGCACGACGAGCAACTCTTCCATGGAAGGCCGCCGCTAAAGCTCTCATGCGTCATCACGAAGCTGAAGGAAATATCCTGGATTTCCAGTTTCCCTTTGAGGAGGTGATCGATCTCCTAGAAGCATGGATTCAAGATGATGTTATCAGACTACCATCTCCCAGACGCCCACCGACTAAGGCCGAGATGGCAAACCCCAAATACTTCCACTACCACAGATTTTTTCACCACCCAACCAGTGATTGCAACATACTGAATCATATCTTCAAAGAAAAGATAGAAGCAGAGGAACTTCAACTAGGAAACGAGGGAGTACATCGAGACCCACTTCCGGTGAGGAATTGCGGAGTCTCTGGGGACTCCGTGCACGAGACTGTGCGATCCATGATGCAACACGGATGCGAAATTCTCTACCTTTCCAAGGTGCAGCGCCAATATATCTTCACGGCTCTCAATCGTGTCGTGTCGGGCAAACGACTTTTTCCCTCCACGGAAGCCACACCAAGAGCCCACGCTCTCTCAGTGAGCGGAATCGAAAAGGAAAACTTGGGACTGCTGACCACGTCCTATTTAAGAGGTATTAAATTCGACAACACGCTAATCGACACGGCCTCTGACTTCAACATTGTTACTTTCGAGACTCTGAAAGCTGCGGGATTTACGGAAGAAGAGGCTACCCATTCCCCATCTGTGATTAAGAATTCGGGAGGGGAAGCCTTGAATGCGTACGACTACATTAACCTCGAGATCAAGGTGGGAGACGCTATAACGCGTAGCAAATTCCACATTGTCAAAGAACTGGGTTACGACATGATATTGGGGCACTTGTGGGTACTCGACAACAAGGCGGAATTAGGAACATCTCCTCTACCGATGTCAACGCCCGAAAGAATCTCCAACAAACCGTCCTACTTGCTGCCGCATCGACGAGTTACCGATGGAACCCGGACACCTGGAGATGACCTATTGGCTCTAACTCATAGATTCCAAACGCAAGTAAGTCTGGCCAAACGATCTTCTTTACAACCAGTCATTTCTTCCCCTATTCTGTCATGGGGACTCAGCATGATTACTGGCGCGAACGCTGTCAAGAGATGTGAGTGGGGCGATGGGTCATTCAAACGCTTTGCAAAGAATTTGGAAGCTGCCATCGAAACTGACGAGACCAAGATTCAAACGATTGCACAACACACGAACTCGTTTCAAATCGGAGATATGGTGGTCAAAGTGAACTCGTTCCAACTCGGGAAGATGACGGTGAAGATAGCTGCTCGGACCGATTCACCTAAGGAAAAAGAAGACGAGCCATATCTGGTGGCAGACGTCCTTTTGGGAGGTTATTGCAAGCTCATCAACACAGACAAGCTGGGAGGCGTGATAATTCACTCGCGATGGCTCAAGCTTTTCAATCCCTAAAACGTTGTACTACCCTCTTCCAGCACTCTCCCTTTAGTATTTTCTTCAGCAATTTCTCCTTCCGCTTGATATTTGTATTTCCCTAAGATGAATGTACCTTTTGTATTCTTCTTTAGGGTTCCGTTTTATTCAAAAGGCATACATTTCTTTCCGAATGAGTTTTCCAAATCTCAGAAAAATATACCAAACAAATCCCAAATCATTGAGAAGCCATTAACCATCCAATCACAACCAGAAACACCAACTCATTCTAAGGGAAGGCTTGGCTCTTTCAAAAATGAGAAGTTTTTATTCAAAGACAGAAACCGCAACTAGTCGCCGCGAATACAAGGAAGGTAAAAAAAAAAAAAAAAAAAAAAAAAAGAGTCTGCAAAACGTCAGGACAACTAAACGAAGAATGGAAACAATGAAGAAGAAGAAGCTAGTCATAAAAAGCTAATGTGTGAATTGCCAATGATTCGGTCAGATCTTTTCAAACACTTTCTCCAACAATCTTTCAGACAGCAAAGGTTCCATCCGGAAGCCACATCAACAATAGCAGCCTCAACATCCCACCCGGAAGTCGTCTCAGCAGCAACATCATCCGTCTGTTTACGAACATCTGCTTCGGCAACCAACCCAGCGTATGTCACCACGATTTCTCCAATGCCACCGACAACAGTTTCGCCGTCTTTTCCAAAAGTTGTTTCGATTTCATCAACCGCGACATCATCATCTTCCTCAGAAGTCTTCTCAGCGACCTTTCGAAGAGAATTTCCCGATTCATCAGAATCAAGGGTTATGACACCATCCTGGACAGGGGAGCTACGTTGATTTTCCTCTAAAAGCTTTACAAGCTCGGTTTTCCTCCGTTTCAACTGAGAAGTGAACTGTCCCACCCTTACAGTGGACCGTGAAGAGGTTTTGTTGCACCAAATCCTCCCAACGCGCTGGGATGCTTCCCCGCCTTCCCGTTCTTCCTACAAAGGTATGTCCCGAATGATTTCGCCGACTTCACGAAACAGAGATTCAATTATATTCAATGCCTCCCCATGAGAAGAAGACTGGTTTTGGTCGGCTCCAAAGTTTCTCCCCGAAAAATTGGAGACATGTCTGTCATTGGAAGATCCCATTATGCACTACAAAACCAGAGAAAGGATAGAGTATAGACACGATTTCAGAACGACCTGCGCAAATGAAGGATTCAAGATCATCTCTTATAACCAGCAGAGAGATGAAGTCCCGAAAAGAAAAGCCTCCTACTAGCCGCGAATTGAGGCGTGATATCAGATTCTAATAAAACCGCTTTCTACTAGCGAGGTAAATTAGGGTTTGGTGAGAAAACGTGGAAGTATATGTTTAACACACGCTTGCTCGCATTGTTACTCTCTGCCGCCAGCACCGAGACTTGGAAAAAACAAGACCGACAAGGTGACGTGAGGAGAAGGAATATCACCCCCTTTCTACGGCCATAACACTTGCGGGGTTTTGCATAAGGCAAGGACTTCCTATTTGAGTCAAATAAGGAAAAGAGGCAACCGGGCCCGTGAAGACAAATCACCATGCCAGGAGCGCCCACGCCATTGCCTTGGCCCCACACGCCAAACCGCGCATGCTTTGCCTCACCAAACCGTGTCATGCGTTGCACCACCGTCCGCGCATGCTTTGCCTCACCAAACCATGTCATGCCTTGCGCCATCGTGCCGTGCCATGACTTTCCGCGCCAACACCAACAACTCGCCAAGCCAGCGTCATGATGTTCCCTAACCCAGCCAAGGTGATGCATGGCCAGACTAAGCCGACAATTTTCATCTCACCACTCCACGGTCTGCACCACCAGTACAATTCATACAAGGCCGCCAACACGGGAAGTACAAACTCTTTTTACCTTTCGAAAAAGGTTAGTCGAACTTTCCTGACCATCTTATCACGACTTGTTGTTTCGATTTTTTGTCCTAGCCTGTCACCATCTTATGCTTACCTCGCAACAATGCTCTTGTTCCGTGCTAAGCAGGGGACTTAATGTTGATGGTGGTTTTTATCTTAGGGTCAAAATCGTAAAACTTTACATCCGACATGACGTCACTATGACCATTAGCACATTTATTGAATCAATCAGCATGCCTACGTAAGAATTACCGGGGTACCCTTTTTTTACATGGGTCATGTTCCACGGCAAAACCCTTAATATTGACTAACATCATCCATGTCAAACCCTAATTCTCATGCTACCGCGCCAAGGAATCGCAACCATGCCATCCGCACCATTGTGCCAATGGTAAACCATGCCAGCCACATCTCCGCGCCAAGGCATGCCAACCATGCTATCCACACCACTGTGCCAATGGCAAACCATGCCAGCCACATCTCCGCGCCAAGGCATGCCAACCATGCTAGCCGCACCATTGTGCCAATGGCAAACCATGCCAGCCACATCTCTGCGCCAAGGCATGCCAACCATGCCAGCCGCACCACTGTGCCAATGGAAAACCATGCCAGCCACATCTCCGTGCCAAGGCACGCCAACCATGCCAGCCGCATCACTATGCCAATGGCAAACCATGTCAGCCACATCTCCGCGCCAAGGCATGCCAACCATGCCAGCCGCACCACTGTGCCAATGGCAAACCATGCCAGCCACATCTCCGCGCCAAGGCATGCCAACCATGCCAGCCGCACCACTGTGCCAATGGAAAACCATGCCAGCCACATCTCCGCGCCAAGGCATGCCAACCATGTCAGTCGCACCACTGTGCCAATGGCAAACCATGCCAGCCACATCTACGCGCCAAGGCGTGCCAACCATGCCAGCCGCACCACTGTGCCAATGACAAATCATGTCAGCCACATCTTCGCGCCATGGCATGCCAACCATGCCAGCCGCACCAATGTGCTAATTGAAAACCACGCCAGCCATGCTGGCCGCACCATGCGCCAATGGCATACCAAACCCTTGGCCCTAGCCATGCTGGCCACACCATGCGCCAATGGCATGCCAAACCCTTGGCCCTAGCCATGTTGGTCGCACCATGCGCCAATGGCATGCCAAACCCTTGGCCCCACCATGCCAAGCCGTCCAAACCCTTGGCCCCACCATGCCAAGCCATCCGCACCATTCTGCCTTGGCCTCACCATGCCAAGCCGTCCAAACCCTTGTCCCCACTATGCCAAGACGTCCACACCATTCTGCCTTGGCCCCACTATGCCAAGACGTCCGCACCATTCTGCCTTGGCCCCACTATGCCAAGCCGTTCGCACCATTCTGCCTTGGCCCCACCATGCCAAGCCGTCCAAACCCTTGGTCCCACTATGCCAAGCCGTCCGCACCATTTGCCTTGGCCCTACCATGCCGGCCTTCCCTATGCGGCTACCAAAACGAAGGCGTGCGACGATCAACGGCCACCCTTGAATCCAAAATGCAAATCCTAGCCGTCCAAGGTCGCCAGAAAAAGCATGGTAACCTTTGTCCCAAAACCCTAGTTTTGGCCACGCCAAACCGCGCCAAGGCATTCCATGCCACATGTGCCAATGGCATGCCAACCACCTTGCTGCGCCGTATCATGCCGGCCTTCCCTATGCGGCTACCAAAACGAAGGCGTGCGACGATAAACGACCACCCTTCAATCCTAAATGCAAATCCTAGCCGTCCAAGGTCGCCAGACAACGCATGGTAACCTTTGGCCCAAAACCCTAGTTTTGGCCACGTCAAACCGCGCCAAGGCATGCCATGCCACATGTGCCAATGGAATGCCAACCACCTTGCCGCGCCATACCATGTCGGCCTTCCCTATACGGCTACCAAAACGAAGGCGTGCGACGATCTACGGCCACCCTTCAATCCTAGATGCAAGTCCTAGCCGTCCAAGGTTGCGAGAAAACGCATGGTAACCTTTGGCCCAAAACCCTAGTTTTGGCCACGCCAAACCGCGCCAAGGCATGGCATGCCACATGTGCCAATGGCATGCCAACCACCTTGCCGCGCCACGCCATACCGGCCTTCCCTATGCGGATGCCAAAACGAAGTCCTGCAACGATCAACGACCACCTTTTCATCTAAGATGCAGATCTTAGCCGTCCAAGGTTACCAGCTAACGCATGACAACTTTTGGCTCTAGTTTGGTCGCGCCTAAACAAAGCCAAAACCCTAACTTTTGGCCGCACCTAAACTAGGCCATATTAAAGCCATACCGAGCATGCTTTCATGCCACTGGGTACCAAAACGAAGGCGTGCGACGATCAACGACCACCCTTCAATCTTATATGCAAATCTTAGTCGTCCAAGGTCGCCAGACAACGCATGGTAACCTTTGGCCCAAAACCCTAATTTTGGCCACGCCAAACCGCGCCAAGGCATGCCATGCCACATGTGCCAATGGCATGCCAACCACCTTGCCGCGCCACGCCATACCGGCCTTCTCTATGCGGATGCCAAAACGAAGGCTTGCAACGATCAACGACCACGTTTTCATCTAAGATGCAGATCTTAGCCGTCCAAGGTTACCAGCTAACGCATGACAACTTTTGGCCCTAGTTTGGTCGCGCCTAAACAAAGCCAAAACCCTAACTTTTGTCCGCACCTAAACCAGGCCATATTAAAGCCATACCGAGCATGCTTTCATGCCACTGGTTACCAAACGAAGGGTTGCAATAATCAACGGCTACCTTTCCTCTTAAGATGCAAAATATCGACCGTCGAAGGTCACCGAGCCGGCGAGACTCCCAAGATCGACTTTCCAGACGACAACAACATGCTACATGTTTTCCGTGAAAACACTCGAGACATCAACGCATGTCACAAACTGGGGGATGCTCATTGGGTATTGGTTTGGCGGTTTACAGCGTGCGGCGTACACTACGCCAGTTATAAGAAAGTATCATAAGGATGAGGCGGTTAGTAAATACAGGGAGTAATGGTGAAACGCTTTCTTTTATGGAACATCAATTCCAGGCGTTACCGGTTACCACCTCCTCCCATTTACTTACCGTTTTCCATTTCTTAATGATATCAGAGTACGTTTCACTTCGACTGGTATAAATAGGCATTACCTATTTCCACCGAACAACAAGTTCAGGTCAGGAGGATACAACACTCGGAAAACATTTGCTAGCTTTCCATATGTTAGCTTCCCACTTTCTGATACAAGTCGTAGAAAACAACTACTCTTCCAGAATCAACTGTTCTGGTCTCAACACTTTCTTCGCTTCCCTCCCCAAAACCAACCCTTCTCCTTCACTTTGTGACCGAAGCAAGTCTGAAACGATCATTCTTGGTTTAGGCCGGATTTGTACGGATTGATCTCTCGAAGCTAAAGTACTCCCTTGCAGTACATTGTTTAGGACTTAAATTCGTTTCTCACCCATACACCCGAAATTACCAAAATCAGCAGAACCGTTTTCACCCTCAAATAGAAACATAATTAGGTATATGACTACAAGTCTTCGCTTCGGCTGAAGCAACTCTTAGGCTATAAAGGACATCAACTAAGGAAATCAATTGCGTAGAGCCTTGCAAGGTTCAAGATACGTAAGGAGTGTGATTTTAATTGATTTGTTTGGAGGGTGGATTCGGTCTCAACTACATTCCAGTCCGAAGTTTGATAGTAGGCTGGTGTTTGTAGCGCCTTAGTACAATTTGGTGTTCAAATCTGGACGAGGTCCTGGGGGTTTTATGCAGTTGTGTTTTCCTCGTTAACAAGACTTCTGGTGGCTTGTGTTTTTCCTTTTCCGCATTATAATTGGATTTGCGCAAGTTGTACCTATTCAATTTTAGTAGATACGTTCATCTCATTGTAATCGATTAGGAGACTCATTTCTTCTAGAATTCGTATCTTGAAAGATAAATAACAAGCTTAATACTTGGCAGAATTCCGATTGGATTATTTAGATACAACTAGATTTATCTTGGATATTGATTTTTGAGATTGTCCAAGTATTCTTCTTAACAACCAGGTTCACGGACTCTTGTCTATATACATACTGATTGAGAAGAATTTAGAGATGTAAACTCTATATACATATTTTCAACAATCATTCAGTTGGTTTACTTGCAATTATATTAGGTTTTGTCCATACTGGTTGACGAACGAAAATGTTGGTGGAGTATTCGGTATCCATGCGTTTTCAATTGGCGTCAAAGCATGCAAACATTATTAGACCTAATAAGTTTGTGTTTGAAATGATATATATTATGGAAAAGAATGCAATCTCAATTAACGTACCACCAACCTTCGATGAAACAAATTACTTATGGTATAAAATTGATATGTGTTCCTTCTTACAAGCTCGTGACTTTCAGACATGGGTTCTTGTTGTAAGAGGATACAATACTCCAATGGTCGGAGAAGGAGCTAATGTTGTTCCTAAAAGCATAGAAACATGTAGCGAGATTGAAATCAGTAATGCTAAATACAAATCTGATGGATTGAATGATATTATCCACACTATAAGCCAAGATCTTCAACATCCTGTATCTACGTGCACAAGATCAAAAAGATGCTTGGGATACCTTTGAAACCGTGTTTTAAGGGGATTTCACAGACAATGAAGCATGGATTTAAAACTTAACTTTTGACTGGGAAAACCTTTGTATGGCTGATGAAGATTCGTTTAAGGAATTTAATTACAAATTGACGGAAATAGTGAACGCTTTTCATTCGTTAGGAAAGACTATTCCAGAACGGGATATCGTGATGAAAATTCTGAGATTTTTATCAGCTCGATACGAGTCTAAGAAACATGCCATCACTGAAGGAAACAATCTTACTACACTTTCCAGAAGCACTCTTATGGGAAAGTTAAAGATCTTTGACCTTGAATAGCAAGCTAAAGCTGATAAAAATATTGCTTTTTAAACACTTAAATACACTGACGCACTTGAGAAAAGTGACAGTATTGGAAACTCCGAGAAAGATCTTGTTCACGAATTATCAGATGAAGAATTTGGTTTCTCTTAGTACAAAACAATTTATAGATCTTCTCAAGAAGAGAAATAAACAGTTATCAAGAGAACGTCCATTATCATCAGCCAAACCACATAATCGTGATCTCTCTAAAAGGTAGATGTCTAAAGTGATGATGAGGATATGCCACAGTGCTTCAAGTGTAGAGGTTTCGGTCACTTTGCTAATGAGTGTCAAGGGTGTTGCTACAACTCTTGGTGAAACTATTGATCATTATGATTCAGAAGAAGAAGAAGAATGTTCAAGCTTAGCACTTCTAGCTGAAACGACTAATCCTGATGATAGTAGTGATATTGATATCAATATTGACAAGTTGTTTGAAGATCTCTCATCCATATCTCTTGAGGATATAATGGATTTTTCTCTTTCTGATGAAAAGCCCATTACTGATACTTCAAGAACATCTCAAGTATGTCTCTCGGCTGAAATCAGAAGTGTTCCGGAACCCCTTCTCAACCGAACATGCCCTTACTGAACTACTAAATTTCATAAGTTCAAACAATGTCTCAAGTACCGACTTGACGTATCGACTACAACGAAGACATCATCTTTCCACTTGAGGTTAGTAATATTGGCTTGACTTGTTTCCATTCATATTGTTTCTTTCAAGTCGTTTAAGATTGAAAACATATGTGCGAGGTAATATATGATACTCTAGTATTAGACTTGGTCATATTATTATGATCAAAGTGTCAAGGAAGTTGTTAGAGCATTGCTCGGTCGAACTCGCATGCGTTGCTATCTCAAGCATGTTTGTCAATGTTAGTGATCAAAACTATATGTCTTGATTACTAGTATACTTATGACTAAGTCTCGGTCTAGGATAGTTAGGAATAGTTGAACTTTAGACTCCATGGCGATTATCTTACGAAGACGAAGAACTACTCAAGGAACCAGTGGAACTTCATCCGACCAAAAAGTATGTGGAGACTTGAAATCATATGTCACTCAAAAGTCTATCTACTCTATCTCCTACTCTTAAGATAAAAGTCGTATAAGTATGATAGTTTTCATACATACACATTTTCTATTTCGAGCCGAGTTTACTCGCCTATCTTTTTCTCGAAATAAGTGTTGGTAAGCTTTTGCATTCACCATTTTTATCTTTACCCGTGATGAAAGTCATGATGACGTTTCAATCTTGAAAATAGCTTTGATGACGATAGTCGATTCTTTATGTCCAACGACTATTATAACATTATAGAAGAATGTTTCAATGATTGAAATGTTGAGTTGATATTACGTAACCAACTATGGATATAAGCATATATATAGTGTGTTCGCACATTACTGTATAAATCCATGTACCGGAAACCAAGTGTGTGCATATGTGTGCATACGGTATTGGTGAAGGAGACGGGTTAGGTACGCGTACTGGCGGAACTTTTCGACCCGAAAAATTCTGCTGAGTTTGGAAACCAAAAGCCAACTCAAATCTGGTATCTAAGGTACGCATACCCGTACACGTACCCAAGCTAATTATATTTCTCAAATCGGTAGTTTCATGAACTTAAACAATAAATCAATAAGGAATGCAATCTTTGCAAACCGTGGCTATATTGTTCATGAATTGATTCAAATGAATCAAACCGATTTCGTTTCAATTGTGTCTATGTATAAAGATCTAAGCAATTGAACAACTCTTGAACTAGTTCTTATGAGTCATTTGAACTAGTTATGAGAAAGATGAATACGGTTAACATGAAATTTCTCATATGGATAACCATTGGTTAACTATTTGTAAACCAACTAAGTGTACACGTTTAGGTACGGTCACTCAAACCTAAATGAATATATTTCCTTTGTGTGTGACAAGCTAAGTTTCGATCTAACGGTTGAAAGATATTAGCTTGGATAAATCAGGTTTTTCATCTAACGGTGAATATTGAATGATTTGTTACCAAGGTAACTTGGATTGCAAACCCTAATTTGAAAACTATATAAAGGATACATCTAGAAATTGGAAAAACTAATCCCCACACCTCCTGTGTGATACTAGTTGGTTTGCTAGAGTCGATTGTCCTTTAACCGTAGGTTTCTTCTCGAGACCCTGTCGGTTAACGACTTGAAGACTTCATTGGGATTGTGAAGCCAGACGAAACTACTTCTCTTGTAGTTGATCAATCTTATCTTGCCATTCTCTATCGTACGAGTTCAATTGTAAGATTGGCTTGAGATTATATCTCTGATAGGGCAAGATAAAAAGAAATCACAAACATCTTCGTCTCATCGTTTATGATTCCGCAATATCTAGTTTCGCTACCATACGATTTAGATTATTGTAAGGTGATTGATAATTCTAGTATGTTCTTCGGGAATATAAGTCTGGGTTATCGATTGGTTCCTGTTCACCTTGATTTTATCAAAAGACAGAACAAAACTTTTAGGTTTATCTGTGGGAGACAGATTTATCTATCATCGTAGACTTTTCTGTGTGATACAGATTTGTTTATTAAAGTCTTCGACTTTGGGTCGTAGCAACTCTTGGTTGTGGGTGAGATCAGCTAAGGGAATCAAGTGCGTAGTATCCTGCTGGGATTAGAGACGTAAGGAGCGCAACTGTACCTTGAATCAGTGTGATATTGATTACGGTTCAACTACAGTCCAGACCGAAGTTAGTTTGTAGTAGGCTAGTGTTTATAGCGGTTTAATACAGTGTGGTGTTCAATCTGGACTAGGTCCCGGGGTTTTTTTGCATTTGCGGTTTCCTCGTTAACAAAATTTCTGGTGTCTGTGTTATTTCTATTTCCGCATTATATTTTGTTATAATTGAAATATCACAGGTTGTGCGTTTGTATCGATCAATTGTGAAATCCAACCTTTGGTTGTTGATTGGAAATTGATCGATCCTTGGATATTGGTCTTTGGTACCATCCAAGTTTATTATCCTTGTATTTGATAAAGAATCGCAGATTTCTATTTGCTTGAATAATATCAAATCAAGAGAAAGATATTAACTCCTCAATATACTTTTCTCTAGATTGAGTCTGTCTGTCTAGTTGATTCTCTAGAAAGTATATTGGAGTTAGTCCATACAGATTTCTAATCGAAATGTTGGGTGTGGTTGTTAGACCCCCGCTTTTTCAATTGGTATCAGAGCAGGCAAACACGTTAAAGACCTTATCAGTCTGTGTTTTGTAGCGATCTGACTCTATGGACAGAAGTGTTATCTCAATAAATGCACCACCAGATCCAGGGATCCCAGAAAATACTTCCATGACTGATTTAATTAAATCCATAGAAGAAATTCTGATCAAACCACCACCTGGTTTAAACTCTCTTGAAGTATTCTCTGGACTTGAAAAGAAACTTGAAAGCTTATCTTCTAATGTTGATTTATATCTCCAGAAAGAACAAGAATCTCTTGACAGGCTAAATCAAGTTACGATGAATAATGGTTATGATGAGGTGGATATTGGTTTACTAATCAATAAGAGCAATGCTTCTCCTCTATGTAACTCAATCAGTTGTAACAAACTAAATGATTTACAAGACGAGTTTAAATCTCAGTCATCTGGGTATGTCACCTCAAAGTATGAATTGATTCAGAGCTCAATTCATGATCCTCTATATCAAGATAGTAATATTGTATTCACCTCCGAAGAAGCTAGGACATATTTTAATGGGGTCCTGTGCAACAGTAAGACCTATCAACAAAAGCTGTCTCAATTAAGTTGGAAGAAGAGAAATCAGTCACTCAATATTGTTGGGCTCTGTTAAAAATCTTGGATAAACTTATGAAAGTCAGACTCTGGGAGGATCACAAATTTGTGAGGTGTAAAAGTTGTTGGAAAGAGCCATCTCATGGTGTCATACTCTGCAAGTATAATTTTGAGCTAATACTCCTTGTTTGTACCAAACGAGTCCTAGACTTGCACATGAGCAGTTCACACACGCTGAACCAGAACCGTCTCACGAACGAATCCATCTCTCGTACGTGTCAAAAAGGTTTACTCGACACTAAAAAAAAATCTCTTTGGTTTCTTCACTCTTCTCTTCGTCTCTCCAAGTCCACAGACGCAAGAAGAAACCGATCAGTTCTCATACCTTCAACATCTTGTTTCTCAACCAAATCAAGGTTGGTTTGTTCTCTTGGCTCCAAAATCTGCTCGTGTACGTTGGGTCAAGAACCATTTTTTTGCTTGTGGTATGTTTGTGTGCTGGTTTTCCATCGACAGTTCACAAGACAAGTAAGTTTCTCAACTCCCTCTTTGTATCTTTTCAACCATGAAGCAAAGAAGAACTAGGAATGTAGGAAGCTCAAGCCATCAAACTAGGGATGAAGCATTCTATGACCCCAGTGTCCTTGCTAGGTTCATCAACCCTACTGCTCGTATGCTCTATTTATAATATAAGACTAAACAACCAATTTTGAAAGATTTTATGATGAGTCAGAATTTGAGGTACAAGGTTTATTGGATTTCTTCAAAATCACTCCTTGGGTATTATTCACGAGCCAATAGGAACTGCTCGCATTGAAATGGTTGCACAATTATATGTTAATATTCATGAAGAATATACAGTCAATTGCCAGTTTAAAACTATGTTTGGTAGTATCTCCTTTACTGTGGATTGTTATGTTATTGCATACTTATTAAATGTAACTCATATTGGTAATACTCGTTTCCCTCCTCCTGAGAATGAAAGATTGACTCCAAATGTAATGTCAAATCGTCTCTTTAATAGAGATGTCTCTCGGAGAGATGGCAAATTTTTTGTTGGTGGTGCTGAGTTGTATCTCAAAGTTGTTGCAAAACTTATTGTGGCCAATATGATGCCTAGTACCAGTGACAACAATCTATGGACCAGTTCTCTTGCTGAATTTATCTGTTATATTGCTGAAAGAAAATATATTGACTTTTGTGGACTTATTGTCAATCAAATGATAAGTGTAAAACAGACTCCAAAGAAAACTCCAGGGTTTCCTTGCCTCATCACAAGAATCTGCAGTCACTTTAACATTACTCCTTTTGGGACAGAGATTGGTGGTCCAAAAGTTCTGAGTAAATCTAGCATCCAAAAGATGAAGCAATCCTCAACTAGTACTTCAACAAGTACCTATGCAGCTGCAAACCCTGAACTGGTGCGCCTTCAAAGAGAATTTGATTGCATGAAAGAACAGTTAGAGGTTGCTAAAGCTGAACATCCTGATCTGATCGAGAAGTTCCTTGAGATTGTTATTGACTTTTATGGAGGAAGTGATTAAATCTTGTTCTGATGATCTATTTCTGTGGAACTTCTTATGTTGATCCTGTTAAAACCATTAGTTGCAATAACTTTTATGCTATTTTAGCTTTGAATGATTTCGTCTTTCAATTAAACTGCTAAATATTTGGGATCCGTAAAAAGTACAGAATACGATGTCAAAAGTTATCTCGGTTATATGTCGATATGCATGTATTGATACAAGATCGATGAACTTTTGACAAACAAAAGTTAAGCCTATTATGTCAATTCTTTGATGGAAGATAGGTTAAAATCTTTTTTTTACAAGGATTATGTCTATTATATGTCATTGTGCAAATAATGATGAAGATAGAATGAATCCTTGTATATGCCACATTATTGATCTTTCCCTGATCCATACCTTATGTGTATACTGCAATGCTCCATAATATTTTCTTGTGTTGAGCATAAAACGATTGAGTTAATCATTCTTTTATGGTTAACTTAGTCGTAGCTCCGTAAGTTCTCTTATGTCGAGCATGTTCAATTAAATTGATCACTTTTGTGTTTAATTTGATTGTGTATTCCGATTAAATTGATCATGGGTTTTCTTGTGGTTAGTTTAATTGAGAATTTTGGATATAGAAAATCATTTCATTATGGTTTTTGGTGTCCAATAAAATCCTTCTTTTCTTGTAAAAGTAAGATCGCTCTTGTTGTTCTCACGGGAATGACATCAAATGGGGAGAGTTCTTTTGAACTTGCGCTTAATTTCCATATCTTTGTGGGAAGTGTGGTTGTGGAATTATTTAGGGGTTATCTTGTATCTTTATAAACTCCTTGATGAATGCATTTAGCTTCGGCTTTATGATTGCATCTAAATAAGTTGATATGTACTTTTCTTTGGTCTTGAAGCGTCTTCGTGGAAATTTCATTAGGATCCCATTTTCGTACCTTTGCTAATTTTATTGACAAAAAGGGAGAGAATTAATATGTAGTTCACACTACAAATGCATATGATTTACGTGTTTTACAGGTCATTATGTAAGGGGGAGTGATTTTCATGTTGAGATGAAAGTATTGACTAAGGGGGAGTGACACATATCACCATAGTATTGTTGTCGAAGTTGTGATATAAGAACTTTGATGCCGTGTAATAATACTATGACACTGTATAAAAATGATCGAGAGCTTTTGTTTTCTCATTGTTATGGCTACGGAACTTCAACAACTATGATGCTGAATTGAACATCTATGGAATCATGGGAGTACTTGGAAAAGACGAAGTTTTCGAGTAATGTTGAAGCACCAAGGAGATCAAGCATGTGGATGAGAACCTACAAAGTTTTTATCTTATAATCCATATGTATTGATAGTTTTGTCACTAAAATTGACAAATGGGGAGATTGTTAGAGCATTGCTCGGTCGAATTCGCATATTTCAAGCATGTTTGTCAATGTTAGTGATCAAAACTATATGTCTTGATTTCTAGTATACTTATGACTAAGTCTCGGTCTAGTATAGTTAGGAATAGTTGAGCTCCAGACTTCATGGCGATTATCTTACAAAGACGAAGAACTACTCAAGGAACCAGTGGAACTTCATCTGACCAAAAGTTATGTGGAGACTTGAACTCATCTGTCACTCAAAAGTCCGTCTACTCTATCTCCTACTCTTGAGACGAAAGTCGTATAAGTACGATAGTTTTTATACTTGCACATTTTCTATTTCGAGCCGAGTTTACTCGCCTATCTTTTTCTCGAAATAAGTGTATGTAAGATTTTGCTTTAACCATTTTCATCTTTACCCGTGACGAAAGTCATGATGACGTTTCGATCTTGAAAATAGCTTTGATGACGATAGTCGATTCTTTATGTCTAACGACTATTATAACATTATAGAAGAATGTTTCAATGATTGAAATGTAGAGTTGAGATTACGTAACCAACTATGAATATAAGCATATATAGTGTGTTCGCACATTAGTGTATAAATCCATGTACCGGAAACCAAGTATGTGCATATGTGTGCATATGGTATTGGTGAAGGAGACGGGTTAGGTATGCGTACCCGTACACGTACTGGCGGAACTTTTCCTCCCGGAAAATTCTGCTGAGTTTGGAGTTTACGAACTCACGAACCAGTCACCTTAGGTACGCGTACCCGTACGCGTACTGGAGGAACTTTTCTACCCGAAAAATTCTGCTGAGTTTGGGAACCAAAAGCCAACTCAAATCTGGTAGCTAAGGTACGCATACCCGTACGCGTACCCAAGCTAATTATATTTCTCAAATCGGTAGTTTCATGAACTTAAACAATAAATCAATAAGGAATGCAATCTTTGCAAACCGTGACTATATTGTTCATGAATTGATTCAAATGAATCAAACCGATTTTGTTTCAATTGTGTCTATGTATAAAGATCTAAGCAATTGAACAACTCTTGAACTAGTTCTTATGAGTCATTTGAACTAGTTATGAGAAAGATGAATACGGTTAATATGAAAGTGCTCATATGGCTAACCATTGGTTAACTATTTGTGAACCAACTAAGTGTACACGTTTAGGTACGGTCACTCAAACCTAAATGAATACATTTCCTTTGTGTGTGACAAGCTAAGTTTCGATATAACGGTTGAAAGATATTAGCTTGGATAAATCAGGTTTTTCATCTAACGGTGAATATTGAATGCTTTGTTACCAAGGTAACTTGGATTGCAATTGGAAAGGATACATCTAGCAATTGGAAAAACTAATCCCCACACCTCCTGTGTGATACTAGTTGGTTTGCTAGAGTCGATTGTCCTTTAACCGTAGGTTTCTTCTCGAGACCCTGTCGGTTAACGACTTGAAGACTTCATTGGGATTGTGAAGCCAGACGAAACTACTTCTCTTGTAGTTGAGCGATCTGATCTTGCCATTTTATATCGTACGAGTTCAACTGTACGATTGGATTGAGATTATATCTCCGTTAGGGAAAGATAAAAAGAAATCACAAACATCTTCGTCTCGTCGTTTGTAATTCCGCAATATCTAGTTTCGCTACCATACGATTTAGATTATTGTGAGGTGATTGATAATTCTAGGCTGTACTTCGGGAATATAAGTCTGGATTATCGATTGGTTCCTGTTCACCTTGATTTTATCAAAAGACGGAACAAAACTATTAGGTTTATCTGTGGGAGACAGATTTATCTATCATCGTAGACTTTTCTGTGATACAGATTTATTAAATTCTCCGACTTTGGGTCGTAGCAAATCTTGGTTGTGGGTGAGATCAGCTAAGGGAATCAAGTGCGTAGTATCCTGCTGGGATCAGAGACGTAAGGAGCGCAACTGTACCTTGAATCAGTGTGATATTGATTAGGGTTCAACTATAGTCCAGACCGAAGTTAGTTTGTAGTACGGCTAGTGTCTGTAGCGGCTTAATACAGTGTGGTGTTCAATCTGGACTAGGTCCCGAGGTTTTTCTGTATTTGCGGTTTCCTCGTTAACAAAATTTCTCGTGTTTGTGTTATTTCTATTCCGCATTATATTTTGTTATATAATTGAAATATCACAGGTTGTGCGTTTGTATCGATCAATTGTGAAATCCAACCTTTGGTTGTTGATTGGAAATTGATTGATCCTTGGATATTTGTCTTTGGTACCATCCAAGTTTATTATCCTTGTATTTGATAAAGACTCGTTGATTTCTATTTGCTTGAGTAATATCAAATCAAGAGAGAGATATTAGCTCCTCGATATACTTTTCTCTAGATTGAGTCTGACTGTCTAGTTGATTCTCTAGAAAGTATATTGGAGTTAGTCCATACATATTTCTAATCGAAATATTGGATGCGGTTGTTAGACCCCTGTTTTTCAGAAGTATATACCATTTGTTGAATGCTTTGATTGAATTATCAAGTATAACGTTTATCTTTTGAAATTCGTAAAAGCGACATCAACATAACCTATGTAACTTGCTACTTGGTTATGTATTGAATATAGGTGTTATTTCATCCTAGGAAAATATGTTTCATTATATTGGTTTAAAGAAGTATATATACGAACTTGTTTCGTAATCGAAAGGAAATCAATAGGTGGTTCGGTTTTCTTTAAAGATCTATTGGATGACCAATTCGTCCTAAGAAGAGAATTAAGGTAGAACCGATCTTAACTTATGTTGATAGTCAAGGTAGAACCGATCCATACCTATCTCG